>NW_026067907.1:183598-371633 GCF_014885135.2 Alexandromys fortis
GCAAAAAAAAAAAAAAAAAAAAAAAAAAAGAAACAGATTGTTGAGCAGCTTCCTGCAATTATCTTATGAATTCATCTGAGTTGCTATTTATAAAAAAGCGGGTGCTCAACGTGGCAGCCACTAAGTTCTCACACATGCCCACTTTCCACAGCTAACACCATCTCCAACAACACACCTTGCTGTACACATGGTAAGTGATGAGATTGAAAACAGAGCCAAACACACCACAGCTGCTAGACAGAGCAGTGGCCCTCAACCTTTCTCATGCTGGGACCCTTTAACACAGTTCTTCTTTAACACAGTTTTTCACGCTGTGGTAACTCCCAACAGTAACAATATTTTGCTGCTGTTTCATAACTGTAATTTTGCTACTGTTATGAATTGTATGGTAAATATCTGATATGTGGGATTCAGAAATGCAATCCCACAAAGGGTCACATCCCACAAGTTGAGAACCACTATGGTAAATGATCCTCAGATACACTGAAATAAGCAGCGGCGGCGCTGCGTCCCCAACACCCCGGCCGCTTGGCTAGCTTATGCCCGAAATAACAACACACAAATTGTATTCATTTAAGAACTGCTTGGCCCATGAACTCTAGCCCTTACAGGCTAATTCTCGCACCTGGAATAGCCCATTTCTAATGATGTGTGTAAGCACCCCAAGGTGCGCTTACCGGGAAGATTCTAGCCTAAGTCCATCGTGGGTTGCAGCTGCCTGGGAGAGCAGAGCATGGCGGCTGTCCGGTCCCTCTGGAAGCAGCGCAGAGTCTGACCTCACTTCCTCTTCCGCCCAGAATTCTATTCTGTTTACTCCTCCCACCAATACTTTAACCTATGAGGCCAAGCAGTGTGTTTTATTGCTCAACCAATGAAATCAACAGATTGATATGACACTCCCACATCAAAAGAACCTCTACATGTTCTTGCTGGTGGCCTCCTCTGGCTGGGCACCCCTTCCTAATTTTTCTCCATGGGACTCTGTTGATCTTGGTGACTTCAGGGCCACGCTTCTCTGGTTACTGTCCAGCCTCCTTTGAAGTGATGTGTTTGCCAGGTGTCAGCATGACTTTAGTGTGACATTTGTCTTATCACAGCCTCCTTTATCTTCTTTCCCTCAGAACAAAATAATTGGTGGTATTCAAGCCAGGGACCTTGTTTGTGAGCAGTGACAAGATGGTAGGCTGACATCCAGGGATCAGTCTCAGTGGCGGAGTTGTGAGGTCACTCCTTCAGAGGACACACAGACTCATTTATTTATTATTTATTTATTTAGACATGGTTTCTCTGTGTGACAGCTCCAACTGTCCTGGAATTAGCTCTTGTAGACCAGGCTGGACTTGAACTCACAGAGATCTGCCTACCTCTTACTCCCACATGCTGGGATTAAAGGCATGCACCACCACCACCCAGCAAACACACAGACTCCTAATGCCAATAGAAAGTCTGTATCCATTGACTGGCAAGCTGTGTGGGGAACTTGCTCAAATTGTGCAGCCACTAGTCTTATTGATCTTGGCTTTTTATGCACCAAAAAGCATATCCTGGTGGACAAACTGCAGAGAGCAAGAACAGTTAGCAATAAATGGAACTATGGAAGCCAAAAGCAAGGTTAGTGTTCCTGGGGACTTTCCCAGAACTATGGACTATGATAGATTAAGTTTCTGTCCTCATTTTGACAGGAGTTGACGTCTATGTGCTGGGCTCTTAGGTCAGATTGGTGACTTCATTACAGTGTTAGCGGTGCTAAGGTCTGGAAGTCTGTTCCACGGGAACCTCATCTGTGAGTAGTGACTTGCTAGCAGGCTGGCACACCAGGAATCAAGCTCTACAGCCCCAGAAGGACTTCATTTTAAAGATCTGGGCAGGTCTCTCAGCAATTTGGGAAAATCTGTACCCCCAACCTTTTGACCAAAGGGACACTCATCTGTCTCAACTGACAGAGACAGGACCGAACAGTGTGGGGCCTGCAAGGAGCTTTCTAGTTCAATTTCTCTCAGGACTATGTGCTTGCAGGTGGTGCCTTTGATCTCTTTACCAGTGACTCTATGAATGGGAAGCATTCACAAGTTTCAATTGAGCAGGATTGCTTGTTCTGATTCTGGAGATCTGTACTCTAAAAACAATTCCAAGTCCCAGAGTCAGTGTGCGGAGATGTGACCCCAGTGGCAGAGTCTCCACCCATCTCCCAGCAAAGGCAGCCAGAGACCAGACCAAGACATAAGTCACAAGGAGATGGCAGAAACATACTTTGGGCCACAGACACTTTCCCAGCTCCTGTTCCTCTGCCAGAAGCAGGGACAAAGAGGCTGATGTGACAGAAATCACTGCAGACTCTAAAACCAACCTCTTCAAAAAGTAATGTGTGTAAATCATCCAGGCTAGGCATGGACAGGCCCTCAGAAGAAAACTTAGTGCTTATTCTCCTCCTTTTCTTATTCCTCTTCTTCCTCCCCTTCCTATTCCCTCTTCCTCTCTACCTTCTTCTCTTCATTCGTATCACCCACCTTCTCCTGCTTTTCCCACCTCTCTCCCGCTTCTCCTTTCTTCTTGCCCCTGATATCAAGCAGGCATTCTACCATATAAGGGGAAGCAACAACAAATAGGACCCAGAACCCAAGAGACTAAGGGCATCGTCCACTCCACAATGGGTCCAGCAGCCAGGCAATTCAGGGATTTAACACTCAAGGTAAATTCTCTTCTGAGCCACTAATTCCCAGTTGTCTGAACTTTTCTGAGATCGAGTCTGTTACCAGTATCAATTTCCGTTAGAAAGATGTTGAAGTGATGTATTTTATAAAAGTAACTTTTCCATTTTCAAGGAACGAGAAGGACCTTGCCTTTTCTCTAGCCATTTTTAGAGAAACAAACAAACAAACAACCTTAAATGGGCAGATAAATTCTGAACCGCCCCTTCCCCAGAAATGAGCCCTCGAGTCCCTACTATTAGACAGAAATGTGCCCTTGAGTCCCTACTACTAAATAGAAATGTTGGTTCAGCAGTGGGAACTGCAGAGGAAGGTCATGGGATATGGAGGAGTCACTATCATTGACAGAATGTCTTCACCTCAAGAAGAACGTGGCTATGGTCACCTTGTCTCAAGTGACATCACAAATCTTGTAGACAGTGAACAGAAGATCCATCTTTCCTCACCCATCTACTCTAGCTGGTACCGAGTAGCCATTGCCCCTAATCCCCAAGCAACTTTTTTTAAGGCAGTCTCAAACTGTATTCCTGGCTGGACTGGAACTCACTGTGTAGACCAGGTTGACCTAGAACTCACAGAGACCCACCTACCTCTGTTTCTTGTGGCAGAAATTCATGCCAGTCTGGGGCCAGAGGGTTAGCAAGTAACCCTAGCTAGCCATGAACTCTTGCTGGGCTACACCTGGCCTAGCTCCTTTTTACTCAGCCCCCAATCCATCCTTTATGTTACAGATACCTTTTGTTGCCCTATGTGAATCTCGTCTGAGAGTTTCCCATGAATACAAAACCTATGCAAAACTTGGTTTAGAGGAAATCCAGAAAACCGTGGTACCACATGAATCAGGTATTTCTACCCGGCATTGTATTTTTTTGGAAACTTCATTCAGCTTGTTTTGAGATACGGAAATCTACAAGCTAAAGTGTAAATACAGGAAAAAAATAAAGATGCTAACAGGCGAAGGGAAAACGCTTCAGTTCACCGACACTGAGCCCCCTGCAGCTGCAGAGCCGAAGTTCATTCTCAAGGTGTCTCTGAGTCATTTTACAAACCCGGGTGAACCCACACATCCACTCCGAGTTACACACGACATTTTGGTGGCCAACACTTGGCTTGAAGAACAGAGGAGCTAGTCATATTGAGAATGGGAAGAAATGCTCTCAGGTAGAGGACTCTGGGATCAACAGGGTCATGGCATGTTATGATTTATGGGGTTTTACGCTTTATCCACCCTGGTGGGTCCCACGGCTGGTGGAGGACTACGTGACTGTGGCTGGTAAGGGACAAACAGATATGCCATGCAGAGAGTGTGGCATTTGGGTATGGAGAGTTTATTCAGTGTGTATTGAAAGGGTATAAGGTTAGGGGAAATTGGGGGTGAAGAGAGAGAAATAGAGGGAAAGAGAGGGAAGAGGAGAAGAGGAGGAGGCAAAGAGCTACCTCTACAGAAGGACAGACACACACACAGAGAAGGGACCAAGACCAGCTTGCCTCATCGGGAAGGGGAAGATTGGGAGTGGGCAGAGATTGTCTCCTAAAGGAACAGGGTACCCAGGTGACAGGGCAGGCCAGTGTAATTACAATTATAACATTCCTGTCTCTCTTTTATCATAAAAAGGCAAGGAGTTAGGTGTGGCAGGTTAAGGGGATGAGGGCATCAAGTTCTTGAGACTGCTTCCTGTGATTTGTAGACATCAAAATCTTGGGGGACCGGAGAAACCTGGGGTGGTGGCCACATCCTGGGGTAGCTGGTTGCTTCACTCCTGTCCAGGGTTTATGGGGTGGAACTGTCCAATGTCTCTTGGACGTGGTGAGGTGTTGGCAGAGCAGAGGACAAAGTTAAGTTTAGGAAGAAAACATTTTTCTTTAGGTCCTGATAATTGAGGCAGAGGGTGCCAGGACCAGGGAATAGTGGGAAGATTTGGGATCTTAGGGTGTGGTAATTGAGAGAGGGGTGCATCTGACCTGTTTAAGGTTGACTCCTTCAATTCAGCTCCCTGGAACTCACAAGAATTCTTTGAGTTGGTAAAAACATAAGTTTTAGACACATACATCATATACGCAGCAGCTGAGTCTGATTCAATGCCCAATTGCTTGACAAGCACAGCAACAGTTGCAGTCGATTCAACATTATCCTTCACTAGAGAGGTACCACTATGTTTTATAGTCTCCTCCTGCTCCTCGGTGTTTACAGTGTGCACAGTTAGTGTTTCCAGCAAGGTGTCAAGTTCTTGGAGGTCTGAAGTGATGCTGTTCACTTTCTCCTTCTGGCCTGTACCTCCACCTCAGCCCAGGTCTTAGCCCTTGCTCTTTTGACCTTCATTTGTAGTCTGCCAGTCTTTTGCAGATGAATCCTAAAACTTTTCCCCCCTCTTCCAGCTCCTTGTCTATCACCCAGACTCTCCTCCATAATCTTTAGCTGTCTGTGAGAGAATTCCAGAGCCCCGTCTTGTCATCACTTCGGATATGACACGTCCAAAATAGAATGATTTATATTCAGTGCAAAACTGATCCTACAGTCAACTTCCTTGCCGTCGTCACATATATTGCAGTTCCCTCCATCATAAAATCATTTTTTACAAAAATACACATTGTACGTGAAATGTGTATTTCATGACACTGTAGCACGCCGAGGCTGATTCAGTGCCCAATTCCCTAGCAAGCACCGGCAACAGTGACAGCAGACCCAGTGTTATATGTCGCCTCTTCCGCCACCATTTACCTCAGCTTGCTAGAAGTTCGGTAAGATCCAGTTGCGTTGTCTCGGTTATTTTGTTAAAGCAATGGGAAACAGATTGTTCCATTGTGAATTCATCCCAGTCATCAAAAGAAGAATCTTTCAAAACTGCCAATGACATCACCCCCTTGGTTAAATCATGGCCTCTTGTGCCTCTTATTGTAAGCACACTCAAGTTCTGGCCCAAGTGACATCTCAGCTTCTTTTCCAACCCGCTTATTTTAGTTAGGGTTTCTATTGCTGTAAAGAGATGCCATGACCACAGTAACTCTTATAAAGGAAAACATTCAATTAGGGTGGCTTGCTGACAGTTCAGAGGTTCAGTCCATTATCATGGTGGGACATGGCAGCATGCAGGCAGATAAAGTAGGGAACAGACTGTCTCACTGGGAATAGCTTGTGCATAGGAGACCTCAAAGCTCACCACCACAGTGACACGCTTCCTTCAACAAGGCCATATCTACTCCAACAAAGCCATACCTCCTAATAGTGCCACTCCCTTTGGGTGCCATTTTCTTTCAAACCACCACACCACGCTTCTCTGTTCGCTGTCTGGGTTGCTCTTCAGGCTTCTGACTCTGCTATAATTGTCTGCGTAGTGTGGTTTATAGCTCTTCTGGGTGGCCCAACAAGAGAACTGTTCTCTTGTTGCAAAGAACCACTTGTTCATCCCGGCCTCCCAGAACCGAAATAATCACACAGAAACTGTATTAATTAAATCATTAATTTGCTTGGCCTATTAGCTCAACCTTTTTATTGGCTAACTCTTACATCTGTTATTTAATCTGTTAATTTCTATTAATCTGTATATTACCATGAGGTCGTGGCCTACCAGCAAAGTTTCAGCACATCTATCTCCAGCGGTGGGTCCATGGTGTCCCCTATCCGCCTACCTAAGTGCTTCAACAGGCCAAGGCAGTTTCTTTATTCATTAATGGTAATCACAGCACACAGAGGGGACTCCCCCATCAGTTCTCTTGCTATATCCTCTGACTCCGACCTGGGGAGCAGACTTTCTTACTGCCCCTCTGCCCCAGAATCTGTCTGACCCCTCCACCATGCTTCATAGCATCTGTGCTATACTGTGTGCAGGCAATTCACCTGCCTTGTCAGTGCTATCCCCAGAGCAGGGCTAACCTCACATCAGAACCTAGTGAGCCTGGGCAGCGAGGAAGCTCCATGGGTCACCCTGCATTTTCACACGGAACCAGCAGAGGCAACTTGAGCTGATGGGGAAAGAACTGTGCAGTGGGACCCACGGAGCAAACCTCCTGCTTTAAAAAGAACAACCGTGTGCTCACTGGGAGCAACGCTTCATGATTGTAATGGTAGAAAGCTTTGTAAATTATTTTACGGCTCTATACCCAGTACTTTCCGAGGCACTTAAAAGAAAATTGCCCTTGCTATTCTGTGTCAGATTGCTATTTTTAACAAATGCTTAAGATTGTTCTGTGTCTTTCTCTGGTTTTGATTTTTTTCCTTAGAAAAGCTTTCAAGTCAGATGTGGTGCATGCCTATAATCCCAGCTCTTGGGAAAAGGAGGAGGCAGAAGAATTGTGAGTTCAGGGGCAGCATAAGCTATACAGCAAATACAAAGACCAGCCTGGCTACATAGCAGGATCCTGTCTCAATCAACCAAACAAATAAAACCCAATCCCTGAGTTGCATTTGTGTGTTTTTAAAATACAGAGGCTAATAAAACATTTGCAACGTGTTCAGCTCTTCTCAAACTAGCTTTATTGCAGGACTGCTGAAACTGTAGGTGTACTGAGGTCAAAGCAGTTTGGCTAAATTAAAAATGGCTCTTACACCTCGTTATAGCGAACAACTTCTGACGCTGAAAGTTATGCTTTTTTTTCTCCCCAACTGAATATAGGGTCTGTGTCTAAAGCTAAATATGAAATATCCGGGATGCTTCAGAAAAATCTGCTTTCATTTAATAACCCATGAGGTGCGTAAGTGGAAACATTTTTTTTAAATTAGCGGGAAATTCTGAGTTTAAACACCAGTACTTTAAAATTGGATCTTAGGGCCAGCGTGATTTTCAGGCCTTGATTTTAATCTTCCATCACATTATGACTGTCCTTTTTATTTACTGAACAGAATGAAAATTCTCAAAAAAAATATTAAAAGTATAAAAACAAACAAATAAGTAAACAAAAACTGGAAGGGCTTCTTTTTCTTTGGACGCTGCATTGGGACCTGTCTATGCCACACCCAGGAGGGAATTGGGCCTGCACTGTGGGCACTAGAGTACTTTCCCCTACACACACACACACACACACAGATGCTTGAAATTAGAGGATTAAGTGGGAGGGCCTTGGGACACTCAAAACCCAGGCAGCTGTATGACAGGCTGTCGTGTGTCCAGTCTGAATACAGCTGGTCCAGGCTGTGGGCTCCTCCAGGCACACCTGACGGGTGGAAGAAGCAGGCCGTTCTTTTTCTCTTCACCTCCCACCTTTGGTCTCACAGAGGCCCCTCACGCCTGCCTTCTCATCTCTGTCAGAAGCTCGCGTTTGCTCCAGGCTTCCGAAGGCTCTCTAGACTTCAGTGACAATCAGTCACTCCATTAAACACCCTTTAGTTGGCACTAAAGTGGGTCAGGCAGAGTGTCCAGCTAGAGACACACAGATAAACGACATAAATGGGAGTTTTGGCCCTAGGAAAAATGTGCGTTCTCTCTCTCTCTCTCTCTCTCTCTCTCTCTCTCTCTCTCTCTCTCTCTCACACACACACACACACACACACACACACACACACACACACACACACTCTCACACACACACACACACACACACACACACACACACACACACACTCAAGCAGATAAACAGACAGTAGTCACAGTAAGACATGAAGGCTGTTATATTAGGAACCAAAGTACTCAGGCTTCCCAAGGTTATCTACTGGTCATCGCGCCCCTGTGTGCACACACGTACCCCCCTCCATGAACATGTAAGCACATGCATGCACACATATACATGTTAGGAAAAAAGAAGACATTGGTGTGTGGTTACCTGACTCAGTTTGCAATGTAAGAGGAGATAATGGTTTGAAATGGCCTAAAGAAAATGGCAGAAGAAAGCTCTGTAGAGCCTGGGTCTGGGGGCTCCTCCATCCAGGCTAGCCTTGTTCCTCGGTGTTAAACACGCACGTCTCTCTTGGCCTGACACCCCTCACTGTAGTGGTGAAGTAAGATTCGGGATTTTGACACGCAGTTGAGGAGGCCCAGGCTGAGCTGGGGCTGGAAGTTCCATTAAGGATTTAGATGTGGTGAGAGCTACTTGTCATCAAGAAAATCGCAAGTTGTGCTTCCCTGGGGAATCTCTGGCATTCTGTGCTTCTGTGTGCTGGGATACAAGGCCATCCATTTCCACCTTCCACTTATCTCAAGTCATTACTGGAGGCTTAGGTGGCAGGTTGGTGGCACTGAGACCAACCTGAGCTTCTGAGCAAGCCCTTGTCTCTTAAAATTAAAAAGAAAAGAAAAGTCTGGAACTTGGCTTTGTAGGCTAGTAGTTACCGGTGACAATTCATTTCCTGCCTGCCTGTTAGGATAGCCCAAGAAAATCATTAGGGAATTAGCAAATTCCTCATTATTCTCAAGCCTCCTTAAGTAATTTGTGCGGCAGGGATCCAATAGTAAGCTCTGGCTTTGTCCTAGGCTGCTGCAAGCTGCTAATTACAAAATAGGTGGAGTCTTGGTTGACTGACGCACCAGCTTGACCGGTAATTCTCTCTCAGGAGAGCTGTCATTTGGAAGGCGAGCAATGAGCCAACATTACAGTCTGAATTCCTGGAGTTGTGGTTCTTTTGGACTTTATGTCATGCACTGATGCCACCTCCATGTATCCTTCATTAACCTGTCTGCAACTGGAATTGAACCTTCAAACTGGCCTTTTCCCCATTGGTAAAGAGATTCAGCTCTCCAAAGAGAACTTCCATTTCTACGATAGACCACTAAGGAAGGAAACCGAAAGATAAGTTACTATCACGCAAGCTCTTTGATGAAGAAATAGACTTGCAAGGCAAGGCAGCTGGCAACACCAGTTCCCTGGGACTCCACCTCAGCTCAGCCCCGCCCACTCTCCAGGGATTACCCCCTTTTATTTAGCATTGCTCATTTAGTCCTTGTTTTACTGCAGGTGCTAATGGAGGCCAATGCTCAATGCTCTTCCCCGCCAATCAGATGCAACTCAATAGCTTTCAAACACCATAATGCTCGGTTAAACAGATAAGGATAAACCAGAACCACCTGGGCTAAAAGGCAGTGCCGTTCTACCCAGTGTGTTGCGTATGTATTCTCGCCTATGATTTAATTTTGCACTGCTGGAGGCAATGACAGCCTTTGATTCTTGCTCTGTGGCCATTCCCCCTAGATAAGAAATAGGATTCCCCCTCTCCTTTCTTTCTGTGTTGTTAGAGCTGATGGAATGAAGACACAAACAACATTTGTTGAGGGGGGCTTAGGAGTTCACCACTGCTGATAAGTAAATTGGGCAGGGGAGCCTCACTGATGGGTGACAAGGGGACATGAAGAAATTGTGACTGGAACCTAGAACTTGAAACACTGCAGAAGGCCATCTGAAGCAGTGACGGTTAATGTTGATCTAGAGTCACCTAGGAGACACACATCTGGGCACACAGATGAAGGGTTTCTAGAATACAATGGCCTCTGTATAAGTCTGTGGGGGCTTGTCTAGATCAGGTTAATTCATATGGGAAGATCTATCTTAACAGTTGGTGGCACCATTCATGGCGCTGATGTCCTGGACATATTCAATAAGAAGGAGAAACTCACATGATCATTTCTGCTTCCTGACTGTGAGAGCACCATGACTGCTGCCCTGTTGTGATGGACTGTACCTCAGAACTGAGTTAAACCAGACCCTCCTCTCCCTAACTGTGTATTACAGCAACAAGACAAATAACCAACACAGGCACCGTGGAGCTAAGTGCCTGTATTTACAGGGAGTCTTCCTGGAGTCTTCCTGTGAGTCTTCTGTCTGCTTGAGTATCTGAAACTAGAATGCTGTATGCAATGTGAGAATTGAGTTGATAATAGCTAGCCCATATAACAAGCCTTATGGGGGCCAGGGAGTGGAATACAGAGTTTTGAAAGAAAATGCCTCCATAGAGAGAGGCACTATCAGGAGGTGGGGCTTTGTTGGAGGAAGTGTGTCACTGTAGAGGTGGGCTTTGAGATCTCACATATACTCAAGATGCCACCCACGATCTGAGTTCACTTCCTGTTGCTGGGCAAGGTGCAGAACTCTCAGCTACCTCTCCAGGACCATGTCTGCCTGCACGCCGCCATGACCCACCAATAATGAAAATGAACTAAGCCTCTGAAACCGTAAGCCACCCCAGTTAAATCTGTTTCTTTTGTAAGAGTTGCTGTGGTAGTGGTGTCTCTTCACAGCAATAAAAACCCTAATGAAAACAGAAGTCAAACATACTTTCCCGTAGGGTAATTTCTAGTACTGTTCTAAGTTCATGTACTGCAAACCACGGCCGTTCTGGCCTGCAGGACACCTTAGGGAAACTGTAATTCTGTAGCGGGATATTCATTTCCCAGGTTGCTCTCCAACAAACACAATCAGGATGGCTTTAAACAACACAGGATTATTTTTAATGGCTCTGAAGGTCAGGGTGTTAACAAGGCCTTGGGGCGAGCTTCCACACTTTCTCTAGCTTTGTCTACCGCTCTGACGCCACCCTGCCACTTTAATTTCCTCAACAGAGCCTGACACCCACAGGAATGCCAGTCATTAAGGCTGCCAACTTGCCTGCCTTAGCCTAGCACAGCCCTCTCCTGCCCTCTTGTGGTGAACTCTAGGTTTTGCTAGGTTAATTAGTTAACTTTTTTTTTTTTTTTTTTTTTTTTTTTTTCTGATGCTGCTTCAAAGCCCAGGCCATATAGGACAGTGACTCACCTCAGCCGCTCCCTTCCCTCTTGGCCTAACTGCAACTTTGAGCTTACTTCCCTAGGACTAGCCCACTCTGTGTCCCTAGATCTTCTAGGGTGTTCTCGGTTCTTTTGACTGCTCTAGGGCACCATAGTTTGTTTTTCTGTGCTCTTAGTAAGTCCTCCTCCTCCTCTTCCTCCTCTTCCTTCTCCTCTTCCTCCTCCTCTTAATCTTCTCCTCCCCTTCTAGCTATTTAACTCTGCGTATGAATGTCAGTCTTTTTAACCCAAAAGACTAGTGATTTTCAAACTTTAAGTCCCCCGTGGAGAAAGCTTTCAGCTATAGTCCTACACGTACAAACACAAATATTTTGACTCTCCTAAGTGTCACAAAACTATTTATTATTCTAGAATGCCATGCGATCATCCTTCTAGCTTGGGTGATTTGGATAAAAATTCTTGACAACCTTTGATTGGTTTTATAGCTGCAGTTCAGAGAACATGTGACTACCTAGATTAACTCCCTGTGTGTCTACACATAAATCTCTCTCTCTCTCTCTCTCTCTCTCTCTCTCTCTCTCTCTCTCTCTCTCTCTCTCTGTGTGTGTGTGTGTGTGTGTGTAGACATTTGGTACCTTCTTCAACCTCTTGCCACCAGGGATTTGCCATCCCTTGACGGTTCTGGAGTGACAATGAGTGCTGTTGTGTCCAGCTTTCTTCTTCTTCAAGTGGGTGCTGGGAATCCAAATTCGGACCTTCAGGCTTCCATAGTGAGCACTCGACTGATCCAACTCCCCAGCCCCCCTGATTTAACTCTTACTTCAGCCTGTTGACTTCCCCCTAGCAATGGACATGGACTGCCTCCTACCCTCCTCCCTTCGGGACCCTTCCTGTCCCTCCCTCCTTCTACCTTCCTCCTCCCTCCCCCTCTGTTTTCCTTTTCTCTCTCCCTCTCCCTCTCTGTTTCCCAAAGACAGGGTCTCACTATGTAGACCAGACTGGCCTAGAACTCACAGAGATCAGACTGCCTCAGCCTTCTGAGTGGTGGCACTAAAGGCATGGGCCACCACCGCCCGGCCATGAGTAATCCCTTAGAAAGCTAAATTAGACCTAGTTCTATAATACTTAAGTTCCTCTAGTCCAGTTAGGATAAAATCTGTCTCCTTTCCATGGCTTGCAAGGTCCTTCAGGGACAGCCACCACTCCAACGGGACTTCCTCTCCCATTCACCTTGGACTGTTTTGTTCCAGGGTCCCTCCTGCTGGCTCCTTTGCAAAAGCCACTAGTTCTGACATTTAGTTCCCACTCTCACAGGCACGTCCTCAGCACGGCCTCCTGAGCAGCCTTTCCACGTCCCTATCATTTCCCCCTAGTCAGTATCATACACAGTAGCATTCTCCTTCAGTATCCAGGGGCGGGGGATGTCCCAAGAAATTCCCTCTCAGATACTAAGAGTTAAGGCTTCTCAAGTCCCTTACATAGATGGTACACTATTGTCCCATAGCCTGTGCACCTCCCTGTGTGTGCTTCAAGACCTTTAGATGGGGCTGGAGAGATGACTCAGAGGATGAGAGCACAGACTCTTCTTCTAGAGGTCCTGAGTTCAATTCTCAGCAATCGCAAGGTGGCTCACAACAATCTGTAGTGAGATCAGATGCCCTTTTCTGATTTGCAAGCATACATGCAGATAGAGCACTCATATACATAAAATAAAATAAAAACCTCTAGATGACTTATGTCTAATTCAGTGTGAATGCTGTACAGACAGTTGCTTTTAAGAACCGTGTTCTTTAGGAAGCGTCTGGACAAGTTCACAAGAGGCACAGTTTTTCCCAGCCATTCTAGATCTGGTTGGTTGGAGGCAGAGATGCAGAACGCTTGGCAGTGGGGGCCAACTGTGCTTGCTGCCCATTGAAAGCATTGATTGCCTTGCTTGCTGCCTTGTGAACCCCTGTGTGTGTCAGCCCTACAGAAAGAGGGCTTTCTAGGCTCTGAGGTAAGGACTGGGGCACTATCCCTGCCTAAGACCCGCTCTTGGAGTCCGGGGAAGGAGAAGCGGGACTGGGCAGTGGGATGCCATTCCAACAGTTCGCTCAGTGGACCCGTGAGCGAAGTCCAAGAATGGGACCACCCCTAAGACTTTCTAGATTTGGGACTGAGGCCAGGCCTTTGGTAATTCATAACAGGGATGTGGGCTGTCTCAGGAGGCCGTGGTGCTCCTTGGGACCAGGTCTTCTAGGCAAGACCCAGAAGTCTGAGGGGTGGTAATATTGCTGCTGTTGCCATGGGGCCCAACGAGCTTTGCCACCTCCTCTTTCTTGATTTCAGGTCCTCTTTTATTTCCACAGACTAAATATCACCTTGCTCTGATCCTGTGTCACAGCTTCCCTTGAGTGTGATCCTGTTTCCCCATCCTTGACAGATTTTAGCCGGGAACAAGGCCCTTCTAGCAACCAACCATGAATTGGTGCCTAAGAACTCAGTCAGTTCCTTAGAAGCCAGTAGGTGGCAGTGTTGCTCCAAGAGTAAAAACCTAAGACGTTTATTTTGGGTTCATTAATTAATAATACTCTATAATAATTGTTATAAAAACATGATGATGTCAAAGCCGCTGTTGCATTTATTTACACAGGTGGTGTATACTGGGCAAGTCATCTCTGACTGGGCATGCTCCTGCAAGGGTGATAGGATTGCTTCTTGCTCTACGGGCAGAGAACATCAGTCCTGGATCACCACTCTGGTGGAACCGAGTTGTTTCAGGAGGTGGGGTGGGAAAGGAGGCAGTCAAAACAAGCCTTTCTTGTGAGAAGTGTGCCCCACACAACTGGGGCAAACAGTTTCTTTTTTTTTCTATACAATGAGAACTGTTGTGGAGTGATAAGGTTGCAGAGTTTCTTTTATATATTATATACATCTATGTGTATGTGCCTGGATTTTATTACTTATTTATGTGCTTGTACTCATGTGAATTTTTGTGTGCCACACATGTGTTGGTGTTCAAGTGATTCAGAAAACAGCATCAGATCCCCTGGATTGGGAGCTGCAGGCAGTTCTGAGCCCCATGTAGTTTCTGGGAACTGAACCCAGCTCCTCTGAAAAATAAGCAGCCCTATTCATTGAGCCATCTCTCCATCCCCTACTATATATATGTGTATGTGTGTGTATATATATATCATATATGTGTATATATATATAAAATATATTGGTTTCGGGAGAATTGTTTGTATTCTGTCAATCATGTTTTAAATAAATGCTGATTGGCCAGGCAGGAAATATAGGTGGAAAAAAACAGACAGGAAGTAGAAATGATGTAATGAGAACAGGAGATTTCTGGGAAAGAAGAAGTTTATTCCTCCCACTCCTGCCCAGACCACTGAAGCAGCAGGATATGATCTGCCCCACTGAAAAAGGTACTGAGCCATATGGCTAACATAGATCAGAAAAATGGGTTAATCAAGATATGAGAGTTAGCCAGTGAGAGGCTAGAGCTAATGGGCCAATCAGCTTATAATTTATGGAGATCTATGTGTGATTTTCTTTGGGGCTAAACAGTTGTGGGGTACTGGGCGGGACAAAAACCCCAACAAACAACCAGCCAGCCCTCATGTTACAGTATATTTTATATATAATTTACAGTATAGTATAGTATATATAATATACATATTAGATATATCACCTTGTGTGATATGTGATTTTAATCACAGTTTTTGAGTTCCAGGTTAGACAGGGCTAAAACTCCTGTTCAAAACAAAAAAAGAAAATACCAAGTCTTACAGAACCCTTGGAAAACCACAAGGTTATAAGTGGCCACTGTATAGACCCTGTAGAGAGAACCTGACTGGAAGCTTGTGTAGCTAAAGGAAAGGTGCTCCCTCCAATATATTTAGAAGTACAGTGGCCCTTGGCCTGTGTGTGTTTAGAATGGAATGTAAAACTTACCTCAGTGGTCCATCATCCATCTGTTTTTTAATACCCTGCCTTCACCATTGGTTTTTTTAAAAGATCAGGCAGAGCTACTTGTCTTGAACAAACCCAAAGGCCCTCTGCTCTTAGAACCTTTCGGGTTGGGTATGTGGTGTGGCCCTCAAATGTTTTAAAGGTTAAAGTATTTACCCTGTGTAGAAAATAATTAGGATGCTATACACACACACACACACAAAGAAAAACCCAGTACTACCAATCCTACCAAACTATTCCAGAAAACAGAATAGAAAGAAAGATAAAATAATGATTCCATTGTGAAATTTCACATACACGGCGTGTATACTGCTCATATTTGTCTGGTTGCCCTATTTTGTCCCCTTTTCCTCCCTACTTCTCTTCCCCACCAATAGCCTCCTTTCAATGTTATTTTCTCCCAGTTGTTAAAAAACAAATCTAGATTTCACATATGAAAAGTGATATTTGTCTTTCTGAGTCTGGCTTGTTTCTCATATTACTGAGTACTAGTAATATTTCTGCAAATGACAAATTTTTATTTCTGTTATAGCTGAGTCAAACTACATTGTGTTTAAATGCCATTTATTTATCTGTGTGCCTATCCATCCATCCATCCATCCCTCACTCTACCTATCTGTCTATCTGCTGGTGGGTGTCCAAGTGAATCTCATACCTTAGCTATTACAGATAGAATCACAAAAACACGTCCACGTGGTCATCTTCATCATGGACTGCGAGGGTATGTTTGTACCATATAGTAGCTCTGGTTTAGTTTTATTGAGAAACTTCCACATTCAATCCTACAATGGCTGCACTGACTTACATACACATGAGATCGACATTGCCCACATTCTCACCACAACTTAGTTCATTTTCTTAATGATATGGCAGCTCCTCTGGCTGAGATGAGATAGGATTTCTGTGTGGTTTCATTTGTTTCTCTCATGGTGAAATTTTTTATGGCCATCTGTAGTTCTTTTGAGAATCGCTCAACTCATTTGTCCATTTATCGTTTAGGTGATTTGGTTTAATGTTTTAATTTTGTGCTCTTTATGTTTTAGATAATAATCTGCTGTCACACATATAGCTGGCAAAGATTTTTGCCTATTATATTTGTAGCAACTTCAAAAACAGAAAACATATTTTCTGTCGCGTCTCTACCTCAACCAGCAAGGAAAAACGCAACCACCGGAGCTCTTCTCACTGCAGTTTATTCCAGGACTTTTTTCACTCTCTCTCTCTCTTCCCCTCTCTCTGACCTCTCTCTCCGGGCAAACCTCTCCCAACCCTTAAGTAGGCATGGGCTGCCAACCCTGAACTGTCAGGTGGGCACTGCCCATAGGTTCACGCATATGCAGGCAGCTGATAATCATTGCGTGATCATAGCATAGGTCAGGCCTTAGCCATCTCAGGAGTTGATTATACATCTCCATCAGGTGTGACACCACGCTGCTCGCTACAATTTTCTCTGTCATGCTTATGATGATTGTTATAGTCTGTTTTGAAATTCTATTCTTACCATTTTTATAATAGGTGTTTTGAATATCTCCCATCCAACTAAGCACTAAGCCGGGTCCAGCCCTACTGAGCTTCCGCGGCTGGGTGTGCTTACGGTGGAACATACAGCAGCAGACAGTGCTTGATTGCTGTGCGATCAGTTATGAAATGCTCCTTTTCTGACTTCTTCCATTACTTTGACATTCAAAAAAAAAAAAAAAAAAGTCTGTCTTGGCCAGGAGCCATGAACACTGGTTTTGCGTTCCCTTCTGACTCCTTCAGGTTCTGCTCTCATAGGTGCCCCATTGGCCATTACTACTGGGGTTCACCCCCCACAAGGCAGTCTCCTTAGTCAGGTGCTTGCAAGAGAGTTCCACCCCAGTTTCTTCTTGAGGGTTCTCCTTGAGCCAGGGAGACTCACTTAACCAGACAAGTACAGGCTACTCTGTCTCCTGTGAGAACAACGACACTCATTGATGACATGGACACTAGAAGAAGGTGACAGACCAAACTCTCCTTGAACAAACTTAATACAGGCTTCTTGTTGAGGTCTTTACCTCGGCTCTCTCATCAGCTTGTCTAGTCCAGTTTGGGCAAGATTCCTGGTGAGTCACTTCCGATAAAAATTCCCCAGTCTCAATACATAATCAAATTGTGCATACCCCAATTTTAATATCTTATCACCCAAGCCTGTTTTTGCTGCAAGCCTGTTATGCTGGTCAAACAAGAATCCCATGAGTTTGGGGATGGAGAGATGGCTCAGTGGTTAAGAGCATTGACTGATTAAGAGCTAGTTCAATTCCTAGCACCCACATGGCAGCTCAAACTATCTATCTACAACTCCAGTTCTAAGGGGTCTGGCAACCTCACACAGACATATATGCAAATAAAACACAAATGTACATAAAAAATAAATCTCTAAAAAAAAATCACTTGGCTTTGATGTTTCCATAGTCACTCTCCTTCCCCTGACCCCCACCCATCTCCCTTGGTTACTAATCCCCACTCGTCCTTGTTCTGTTTGGTGCTGAGGCCAATTCCTTTCTCCTGCGTTGGATGGAGCAGTGCTCTAAATGAGGTCTTCCTTGCTATCTTTGAGAGAAAATGAGTTTTTCTTAAGGTTGAATAAAACACTAATAGGACCAAAGAGCAATTATTAATATGTTTGGAAACTTATTTGATTATTTTGCAAAGGTGAACATTTGTTCGCCCATCACACAGAAGCTCCGTTCCTGAGGCATCCCTCCAAATAAACACCAGAGTATGGGTAAGAGGCCTCACACTGGGAGCTCAGGATGATGCTCCTTATGTCATCAGTGTCCAGGGTAAGCGTGGTGCTCTGTGATGAAGACACACAGAGACGCTGCTCATCTTTCAATGTTTGGTTCTTCTACAAAATAAGGACAGTGATCGTGTCTGCCTCGGGGGGGCTCCGTGCCCCTTTCTCTGCTCGTTGGAGTTCTGACACAGACCCAGGGGTTACCCAGTTCAAACCAAAATATTGGCTTCATTACTGGTGAAAGTCAGCTGTAGAAAGCACATAGACTTGCGACAGAATCGAGATCCTATGTCTTCCTTCCAACAAAGCCTCATTCTGCTCCCATCACCACAGACCCAAGCATCTCCAACCCCTCTCTGCTCTGATAAGCTTACCATTTGAGCAAACAAAGAACACGTGGATGCTGCCAGGCCCTGGGAGCCACCCATGAACCTTCCCTCCTTTGATGTGCAGTGAGCACGGGTGGGTGGGAGAATGGACTGGGGAGCCAAGGTCTCAGTGGAAGAAGACTTGGGATGTTGTGGAAAGGTTTTCCACCATGAAGCCAGGGTCACCAAGGAAAAGATCTCAGGACAGCATTAGTTACCTGATACTATCAGTAAATATTGTTACAACACACCAAGCAAAGCTGCTGTTTCCTCTCTCTTGCCATTTCACCCATGGCTGAATGCTTTCCAAGAAAAACACCAGTTTCTAAAGATGATGTAATGCAGATGGGAGAATTACCATGAGTTTTCTTGCTGGCCCAGCTTGGATACTGCTCAAGTGAGAGGAGTCCCTAGGGACTCCTCCAGCCTCAGAATTATTCCCGTAGGAACAAAGTCAGTCCTGATGGATGGGTTCGTACTTTCATAGTCCCCACTCTCTGAGCCCCACGACTTCTATGCTTCTTTCCTGAGAGTTGTTTATAGCCGGGAGTGTCCTTGGGGGCTCCCAGAACTGGCATATCTACATGCCCACTGGGTTAAACAATACATCAAGCCAGTGAAACCTCACACTTTTCCCCTTGTGGAGAACTTAAGGGGGCAGACTGAGTGTAGATCTGAATGTGTGCTTTGCTTGGCGAGGGAAGATGTAAGCTTTGGTTAGCACCGTATCATCCCCAGTGTCTGACACTGTCACTCAGTGGTGGGATCCCACTCAGGTGAGACTCCTGTCGTCTGTTATCTGAACTGTAAGTGTTCATGGGAAGAACAAGGCACCATTTGTTTTCTCAACCACGGCCTTTGGTGGCACCTGGTCTGGCATCTTAAGGTAATTTAAGAAAACCAATTTTCCTTCTTAGGACCTGGAATTGATGCCTGGTGTTTTGTTGTCTGTAAGATGCTGAGTATGGCTGAGAGGGGCGGTAGGAAAAGGGTGCAAGTAGCATTCGGTGGGAGAATACTCTGCTTCCCTGGACAATGGTTGCGGGGAGAAGGGTGAAGCTTTGGTCTGGAGCATCTGAACTTGAGGTAACGTCAGTGCTGAGTGTCTCCCCTCTAGCCCAGGCTTTCCCAAACTTTAGCCATCACTAGAATCATTTGGAGGGCTTGTGAAGGTCAGACTGCTAACCCTTGCCTGGGGTCTTTGTGTCAGTGGGCCTAGGAGAAGGCCTAAAAATAGAATATCTAACACCCCCCACAGGGGATGCTGCTGTTAGTGGCCGAAGGTCTCACTTTGGGACCCCTTGGTCTACCTTGTCTTCTGTGAAGGCCCCCAGGACATGGCTCTTCATTTTTGGTTTCCTTTTGGAGAGTGGAGTTTCACTGCAAGTGTCTCCTCCTGCAGACTCGATGGTTGATGCAGGCAGAGGAAGGCCTAACTGAAGCATTCATTGGCACAAGATGCAATGGGTGTCGGTACAAGGCAGCCCAGTGAGAGTCAGGTCAGGACATGTGCTTGCGTGGGACAGCATTAGTGAAGGTGGCTATGTATAGACGAGGCTGACTAACTCATTTAAATGTTCTTGTAAGTTCCTTGTGTCTCCCTGACGTCATATTTGACCTGAGATCAGATTGCAGAGTTTAGCTCACCCGTTTCCGACTTCTCCTTGAACAGTTGCCTTTGAAGTCACTGGGGAACACTGGATCTTAAACCAAGATCACAGTTTGCTTCTGTGAACTCTGTTGGCTCACTCAGTGCCACTGGGCAGCGTCTTTCTACAGAGTCCCCTGTTGCCCTCCTTTGCCTTCTGCAAACACACACTGGGAACTTTAGCAGGCAGGAACACAGACAGATGTCCTAGATTTAACATCAGCACTGTATTCGTTTCAGGGGGTGTCTTCTAGAATACTATTCCTGGTGTGGTCGGCAAGGTTGCTGCATGCCGCCAAGCGACTAATTAAAACCGATGATCAGAATGCAGTGATTAAGAGCAGTGGCGGGTGGCGTGGAAACACCTAGTGCCATCTCCTGTACCTTCCTTCAGCACTCCTCCCCTTTCCTTCACTGGCTAAGGACAAAGGACAGACAGACACTAAGGAAGGTAGTGGTTCTCAACCTGTTGGTCGTGACCTCTTTGTGGATAGAATGATCCTTTCATAGGGGTCACCTCAGACCATCAGAAAACACATTACATTACAATTCATAGCAGTAGCGGAATTACAGTTATGAAGTAGCAACAAAAATAAGTTTATGGTTGGGGGGGTTCATCACAGCATGAGGAACTGTATTAAAGGGTAGCAGCATTAGGAAGGTTGAGAACCACTCTTTAGAGGTATTGCGGGTAAAGAGGGTCCCCAGATTAGTCACATGGTGCCCTTTGACCCACAGGCTCTGTCCCTCTAGAGAAGTCACATTATTCTAGTGTAAGTGTGTGATACAGTGGTGACATACTGACACTATCATAAGCCAGAAGCCTGGCCACTGAGAAGGCACTGGATTTAGAGGGCTGGGCCCAGCTCAGGTAAGAATTGAAAGAATTCACAGGACAAGGGATGGATAGTAGGGGCAGACCCCCACTTCCCACCCCCACTTCCCTGAGACCTGCAGGTGAACTGGGGCAGGAAGGAAAGTGGGTTCCAAACTCTAGAGTTCCAGTTTCTTCCCTCCAGAGGCCGTTTTCTGCTTTGGCTGATCTCCATTCTGCTCTGCCCAGGCTCCTGCTGATACAGCTGCCAAGCTTCTTGCCCCTTGGATGTGCATATTTTAAACCTTTTCTGTAACACCCAGAGGAGCATGCGTCTGGGTAGTCAGGTACCAGTGCCTCCTATACTAACCCAGAACACCCATGTCTGCAGCAGGCTTTCTTTTTGACTATTGACCAGCTCCCCAGCCATGACACTGAGACTTAATATTACTTAGGAATGCTCAGCCTTATCTTACGCTTGTCTCACTAGCTCGTTTAACTTAAATTCTTGTTTCTCTTCATCTACATTTTGCCTTGGGTTCTTTTACTTTTCTTTCTTTCTTTCTGTATGTTTTGTTCCATGGTCTGGCTGGCTTCTGGCCTTGGGCTTGTCTCTCTCTTCCTCCCTTTTCTCTTCATTCTTCCTTCCCTCTCTTCCCATTTATTCTCTCTGTCGGCCAGCCCCACCTACTCCTCTACTTCCTAGCTATTGACTGTTCAGCTTTTTATTAGACCCATCAGGTCCCTTAGGCAGGCAAAGTGAAACAAATGCTTGACGCTAATGAAACAGATGCAGCACAGACAAATATAACACACCTGTCCACAGTTCACAAAGGCAGCAGAAACAAACGTAGCACGTCTTTGCCTAGTTAAAATAATATTCCACAACAGATATCTCCAACTCCCCATCCAGACCCAGGCAGGTTCAACACTGCAGGCTCTGAACTAAGAGTTCTAGTCCACTCTGCAGAAGGACACAATGTGGGTTCCTTTTGGCGAATAGACAGGGACCACATATGGTCCACTTACCTTCTATTAGCCTTTGGCATGTTATACGACCTACTTGGGGCTCATTCTTTTGAGTGAAAATGGGGGCCATAGTGGGATCTATCGCACGAGGACTTTGTGAAGCCTCTGTGATTTAGTGTGTGGAGTATGCAGGAACCACAAGGTAAGCTTTCAGTGTGGAACAGTTGCCTCTCTCCCCTGCCTCCTCCCCCGCTCCCAGCTTTAAGGACAATGGGAAAAGTCAGCCGGTCACAAGCCAGGAAGAAGCAAGTGTGCAGGCACCTGGGGCTTGGACTTCCCAATTTCTAGAACTTGTAAGCCGCATGGTTTTGTTGTTTAAATCACCCAGTCGATAATATTTCTGCTATGGCAGCCTGAACAGCAAAGACGTGGGCAAAGATAAAAACTAAGACCAAAACAAAAACATAAAAAAACAAAAACCAAACAAACAAAAAGGCCCGCAAACATTTCAAATTTAGATAGAGTCATTTTTGGCTTTTTGCATCACTTTTTCTAGGATTAATTTTTTTTTCTCTAACATAAAACTTGAGCCTTTCTTTTCTGTTGCGTATGTTGGCATGCATGCTACTGAAAACAAATACAATCTCAGGGTAGTGCCTCTTACACATGAAGCTGAAAATGCACGTTGACAGTCTCTTTCTAGATGTTTTCTTTTAGGACACCAGAATCTATATTTATAAATCTGTTATTTTAAAAGCGAGCTCTCTGGGCACTTCCTAGCTTCAGGCAGATTGGAGACACTCTCAGAGCAAAGTTAAATAGGAGAAAGGTCAAATGCCTTTCTGTCCACTGCCAGGAAGATCTAGCACATTATAGCGTTTAACGTACCCCATGGTGATTAACATCTGAGACTAGATTGAGCAAGTGCACAACTTGTAGAAACGCATGCATTGGAGCAGGACCAAACCTGCATGCACAAGACTGTGATCTTTGCTCCTCTGCAAAGTCGTCACGGAGTTTGAGAGTGTGTACTTTGCTCCTTTTCCTGGCACACCTCCCTCTTCTTGCTTCTACTCCCAGCATTCTCTGCTTCCATCTCTGTTTGTATAAATGCCAGTGTGGGAGTGTGCTGACCTTCCGGGTCAGACTGCAGACCATGTTTCTCCTCACTCCGGTGCTGGTAGCGGTTGTTTGCATCTTGATTGTGTGGGTCTTTAAAAACGCCGATAGGAGCCCAGAGAGTAAGAAGGAGGAGGCTCAAGCTCGCCCCTGGGCGGATGAAGACTTGAAAGACAGCACAGACCTCCTTCAAGAGGAAGAAGGTAACAACCCATTGCAGGACGGGGCTTCCCCCTGCGTGTCCTTATGACATGTAAACTGATGCCAGGCTGTGGAAAGCAAGTCACGTGGTCAAACCATCACTCCTGTGAAAGCAAAATGATGCGTGACAAACACGGGTCCTCTCTCAGGTCACTTGCCGGTACCAGCCCCTACTCAGTCGGAAGCCATGGAGGCTTGGGTCTCTCCCAGCTCAGAGCCTCCTCTGGCAAACACAGTCTCTTTCTCGGGGCGGAGTGGGGGACTACTGTATAGGGTGGCAGTGGGCGTGGCCAGGTTTTGATTAGGAATGGTAAAACTGAGAAAGTGGCACGTCTAGGGATTAGCTAGTTTTTCTCGTGCCAGGCCTGTAGGTTAGAGACAAGAGGAGCAGCCTCTGTGCTTAGCAAGGTAAAGGTCCAGTTCAGGAAATGAGATAAAACAAGGCTAGTGACAAACACTGGGGAGCCAGTGTTTGGAAAGGCTTGGGGGCCTGTTGGGGCTTTGGGAAAGGACAAAGCTGACCAGGAAGGTTAACAGGCGTGAGAAGCAGGGAATGCTGGAGCAGGAGAGTACGTCGGAGGAGAAACAGCAAGCCCACACCTATGGCCAATGCTTGGGAGAGATTCCAAGAGGATGGGAAGATGTGCAGGCATGAAGGTGGGGAAGAGAGATGGCTACGCTGGCCCTAGAGAGAAGGGCTCAAAGAGTCAGAGAGGGAAGGGGGCTTCTCACACGAGTCTTGAGCCGTCTGCATTTGTGTAGACCAACTTTCCTGTCCTGCTACCCGCTTTTGCCCTCCTAGCCAGCTCCAAAATTAACCACATAGAGACTTAATATTACTTATCAATGCCCAATCAATAGCTTAGGCTTATTGTTAACTGCTCCCCTTCAACTTAAACTAACACATATTTCTACCCTCTCCCACGTGGTGGTACTTTTTATCAGCATGGCATTTTCATCTTGCTTAGAGCCTTGTCTCCTCAAGACCCCTTCTGACGCTACCTTTCTTCTTCCCAGAGTCCTCTCATTTGGCTCTGCCATCTCATCTCCTCCTGGATAGCTATTGGCTTATTGGCTCTTTGTGAACAATGAAAGTAGCACATCTCCACAGGGTACAAAAGGGTTATTCCACAGTACATTTGGGACATGTTGCCTGAGCTGGGTGTGAGAAATAGGTTCCATTTGGAAGAAGCTGTTTAATTTTCAGTGAGCCTTCGCTTCCCAGAGGCTGCCTGATGTGTGTGTGCGCGCGCGCACAGGCATGCACGCAAATGTGCATGTGCATGCATTAGAATCAAGTGAGAGAGTTTCTCAAGAGGTCTATCTCTTAGTGTCATACCCTGAAGGTTACCCTGCTTAGAGTACCAGCTACACAGGCATGCATGGATGTGCAATGGTGTTACATCCTGAGAAGCCTGTGGCAAGCTAAGAATATTGTGGATGGAAAATGCACTTGATGCACCTAGCCAGGCAAATGTGACTGCTTAGCCAGCCACCAGTGAGCATGTGCAGTGAGCTTAGCGTGAGACAAACCATCTAATACAGCATCTCCCTTGTAAGCAAACACCGAGTCTCATGAGGATTGTCGAATGCTCCACTGAAAGTGAACTACAGGACGAGTTGTATGGGTATGTTCTTGTGACACGGTAAAGTTAAAACCTTCTAAATCGGACAATGTAAATAGGGGATTGTCTGGTCCCACTTGGGAAGCACTTCCTTAACACAGATGCCTGTTCTAAGCTTTCATTGAGAATGGTGGTATGATGGGAGGGCCTTGGACGCCCGAGTTACAGTGAAGAGCATCGTGTTTTAGATGTCACAGAAGACAGAGGGAGTGGTTAAGGCTGTACCATCATGAATGGACAAGAGAGAAGGATCCAGTTTAGGGGATATAAAGATGCGCTGGATTTAAGATAGCTGTGGTAAATAAGAGATTCTGGTCAGAATGGCACTAGTTTTAGGTGGCACTCAGAGCGTGGAGAACTAATGACTTCACCAAGTGGCTCCTGTGGGAGACAAGGCTGAAGGCAGAGCTTGGGAGACACCCAAGGGTAGAGGGATGTGGTGGAGAGATGTATGGGAGAAAGGACGAGGCATGAGCAGAGACTCGGGGACCACAGCACTCTCGCATAGCAGAACGGAGCCAGCTGGTGCTGGAGTGGGCCACTTCATCTTCACAGTACTACAATGGGGTAGGCATTACCATTATCCCCATCACAGCAGACTATGGCTTTAGCAGGGTACCACCCACCTAGGCTGGTAGGACTCTGGCAGTCTGTCTCCAGGTTCCAGGCATAGAGCTGTTTGCTGGGTAGCCACTCACACAAAGAAGTCTCAAACAAAGAAGGCATGAAAACAGAATTTCAGAGGTTTTTTTTCTTCCCTTCCAAGGCCACATTCCTGGGAGCAGTCAGGAGTTCAAGAGCAGAAAGAGGTGGCACTGTTTGTTTTCAGAGGTCCCTGTTAGCTCTCCACTGTGGTCTCTGCAGGAAATTGCTGAGCTCACAGGCTGGACCCTCTGAGCTGTCTCTGTCCCCATTCCCCAGACAGACTGGGGATCTTCTGCCCCAGAAGAGAATGCAGAATGTGTCCCACAGTGCACAGGAAAGTCACTCGGGACAACCCCATTGCACGTGATGAGGTCTCTTTGTTTGTCTTGATCAGAGATACGGCTAGCACTGGGAAGCCTCATGCAGCTCCTTGCTTCATGGTGATACCTTGGCCTTGGAAGCCACCTATTCTCCTGGCGGCCTATAGCTTATGCAAATATGACTGGACCTTAAGGGTTGGTAATGTCATTCACGCAGTCAAGGGAGCATTCCTTGCATATGCTCCTCTGCAGCTTCCTCACCACAAGGTTTTCCCAAATCACCTGGAAAGTGTATATGGACACCTGGCAATGCTCTGCGTTGTTTGGAACTGATTGATAGCAAAGTATATACAATGATTGATAGCTAGGTATATGTGATGATTGACATTTAGGTATGTGTGGTGATTGATAGTTAGGTGCACGTGATGACAGATAGCTAGGTACGTGTGATGATTGACATCTAGGTACATGTGATGACTCTCCCTCACACTTACTTCCTCCTAACTCAATGGTTCTCAATGCTGCGACCCTTTAATACAGTTCCTCATGTTACAGTGAGCCCTCAACCACAAAGTTAAATTTATAACTGTAGTCTTGCTACTGATTTTGTCTGCATGTGTACATGTATGTAAGTCAGAAGACAAGCTGAGGAACTGGTTCTCTCCTCCCATCATGTGTGGACTGTGGGATTGGGCCCTAAAGGCCTTTAAGTACACTACACTTTATATGCCGGCCTTTTGGTATTCTCTCTTACCGGTTTCCTTTACAACTTCCTCCCTCCCCTACCAAAGCCACTATAACTGAAATTCATTTCTTTCTTTGCTTTTCTTCAGGGTCCTGAGTAAACTGGCTCTGGTTTTCCTTGCTCTTTCTTCTGTGTTTTCTGTCTTTTGCTCTTTTATTTGGGCAATTTAATCTAAATAATTCTATTATTTTTCAGAAGTTCTGTTTTTCATCTCTGCTATGTTAACTTTTTTTCTTCCTTCAGTAATACTGTAGAGATTCACATAAGCCTGTCCTGTTTCCTTCTCTAAGCGTGGTGTCCTAGCTCTTTGCTCTTTTGAGTCTGTGAGTTCTTAGAGCAACGAGACACCTAGTCCTTGTCAAACACTGAGTTTACTAATTTTTACTTAAGATATTCTGTTCCCCGTGTGCAGGATTGCATTGTTGAATTATTGAGGTTTTTTTCCTGAAATTCTTTACATATTGTCATTTGCTTCTGCTAGACAACTGGGGTACTCTCAAGAAGAAACGCTAAGTTAGAGGAAGGACACACCAAAAATGTCATAGGCTCCTGAAAGATGGATTGTTTGTAATCCACATTTTCACAAGGGATGTAACCTGAGGATCTGAACTGATTCAACTTCTGACTGTGTGTGTGGTGTGGGCTTTGATTTTGGTTGTCCTTCCTGCCTGAGGATCAGAAACTGGAAATGGACTTGTAGAAATTGGCAGCTGCAAGCAGGAAAAACAGGCCTCTGCACTCACCTCTCTAGGTTCTTATTTTCCCTTCATTTTTGGCTTTAGAATGTCTTACTATGTTCTCAGCCTAATGCTTTGCAAGGACAAAAGCACCTTATTTGGTAACCTAAATGGGAGATTGCATCCAATAACCTACTCTACCATTTAACAGAAACTTCCATTTTTTTTTTTTTTTTTTTTTTTTTTTTTTTTTTTTTTTTTTTTTTTGTTTTTTTTTTTTTTTTTTGTAGGCAAAACTCTCCCTTACTTTGATTTTTAACAGGCCTAGAATTTGAAGGATGATGACGATTAGTGGTGAAACTTCTACAGAGCTTTATTTTCCTTCTTACAAACTTTGGTTGGCTATTTTGACATTGTGTAACCGCATACACTCTCCTGGAACTTCATTCCCTTCCCTACAGTGACCTTGTGACCAGGGAGGTAGCTGAATTTGCTGTGTTTCTGTCTCCTATTCGCAGATGCTGACGAAGGGCAGGAGTCAGAGGAGTGTGTGGAGCACATCCCTTTCTCTCACACCCGGTACCCAGAGCAGGAAATGAAGGCGAGATCCCAGGAGTTCTACGAACTCCTCAATAAGAGACGCTCTGTCAGGTTCCTCAGCAGTGAGCAAGTCCCAATGGAGGTCATTGAGAACGTCATCAGGGCAGCAGGTTGGTAATTTGGGTGCTGAGGCTTGGAGAACATCAACTCCCCCATGCTGCGAGAGCGTTGGAACAGCACTGAAGTCCAAACATGCAGACGACTAGAGTCGTCTGTTTATTTATGAAGGTTTTCCCACTGTTTTGTGATGGCCAGTGATTTTTTACTTGCTACATTTTAACTCTTTGTGTGTGTGAGTGTGTGTGTGTGTGTGTGTGTGTGTGTGTGTGTGTGTGTGTAAAAGATGTGATGACAGTTTGCAACTTATGAAGTCGATACATTGTGTGAACTTCTGTTTAAAACTAAATACTCTGAATAGGTTAGTGCACAGTACAGGAGAAATCTCTCTCCCCTCGTTGAAACAGGCCCCTCCTCAACACTCAATTCACATTTACATGTTTATCTTCCAGGAAACAACCTTTCTGTCATTCAGGTACAGTAATTGGTCGAGCTAACAAAGTAGCAAGATTTCCTTATGTGGATTTGCAAAGTGAACTGAAGCAAGATCAAGTCACTGAAATGCAAATTCCTGTCTCCGCTGAGGGGGAAACTAGGAACTGTGAAGCTCCACACTGCTCTGTGACTGTCCTTGCCGTGGTCCTACTCTGTCTGAGCCACATTTAAGCTCCTGTGTGGAGCTTGTCGCAGACCCACTGAGACCCAGCTCTAACCCAAAATGCGTCAAGAACATTTTGTTTCAGCTAAGAATACAAATGCCTTGGATAGTTGTACCCTTAACTTAAGTGGCAACAATCATTACCCCAACCCTGTGAGGGTGTGCGTATATGTGTGTGTGTGTGTGTGTGTGTGTGTGTGTTTAAGGTAAATTTCTCTTCTCTTCTTCCTCCTTCTATAGCAGTGATTCTCAACCTTCCTAAGCTGTGACCCTTTAATACAATTCTTCGTGTTGTGATGACCCCCAACTATAACATCATTTTCATTGCTATTCATAACTGCAGTTTTGTTACTGTTGCTAATTGAATGTAAATGTCCAACACGCAGGACATCTGATAGTTGGACCCCTGTGTGATTCTCGACCCCCAGGTTGAGAATCACTGCTCTAGAGCTTTATCGCACCATCCTTACTTATGCCTGTGATCCTCCGGCCTCAGCCTCCCGAGTGCTGGGTGGGATTCCAGGCACGCATCACCACAACACCTGCTATTGTGCCTCCTCTTAACGAGCAGCTTTCCGCTCCTCTTCAGTCTTACGTTGATTTTAATGTGATGGCCAACAGGAACCGCGCCAAGTGGCGCACACACAGAGCCCTGGACCTTTGTGGTGGTAAAGGACCCAGACGTGAAGCATCAGATCCGAGAGATCATCGAGGAGGAGGAAGAGATGAACTACATGAGGAGGATGGGCGACCGGTGGGTCACAGACCTGAAGAAACTAAGGTACAGAGCTGATGAGCTAGGGAGGCTTGTCTTTGACTGTTAAAGGGCAAAATTACCACGGTAGGCCCTGGGTTTGTGGGATTCAACATTATTTTTATTAATTATCTTATTTTGATGATGTATAAACTGCTTATATTAGTATGGCTCAGTGTGATATTTGAATCCAGGCGCGCAGGCTGCATGGGTCAAGTCTCAGCCTGTTTCTGTTTTGTTTTGTTTCTTGCTTTATTTTGAAGTGGTGTGAAAAGTAAGAACTGGCTTCTGCGAAGGTGCTGACCCAAATCATTGCTGCTTTTCATTATTTTTAAAACGTTGAAAGATTTATTTTATATTTTAAATTATGAATAATCATACTGTGTATGTCGGGGTGGGTATGTATGTGCAAGTTCCCATAGAAGTCAGAGGTACTGGATCCCCTGGAGCTGGAGTTACAAGCTCTTAACAGCTGCCTGATGTGGTTGCAGGAACCTGAGCGTGGGTCCCCTGGTTAAGAAACACAGCAGAAAGTGCTCTTAACTACTCAGTCATCTCTCCAGCCCAGAAATAATCACTTCTTGGCTAAAACTGATGAATCACTTCACTTTCCACCAGTTTGGAACATAATATTGCGACACGCTTTTTAAGATCTTGAATGGAAAAAATTGAGTTTTGTTTTAATTAAGGACAAGCTTAATAGATCTGAGCCATCAAATAGACATGGGTACTGTAGATTCCCTGCAAAAGAAAACAGAGAGGAAATAGGGTGATGGGGGTCAAGGTAGGTGGGTACTGGCTCTCACCTCTCAGAAGGTTCTAAAGGAGGCAAGCCCAAGTGCTTAGCTCTCGGAGCACAGAGAGGCCCAATAGCTCTGTCTCCCTGAGGTGGGCCTTCTGTGGCAGGTTCTTTATCACCCATCTGACACTCCACAGTGATGGGCCTGAGGAGAACAGTGGGGTCACAAGCATGGAGACAAGGTAGGACTTCTAGCCCAGGAGCGAGAGCAAGGGCGAGAAGACCTAGACCTCTCGGCCATGTTATCCCGAGGGGGACAATTTTCTCTAGGATGTTTCTACTGTATCAGAACTCATGTGTCATGAAGAACATTACTTCATACCATGCTCTCAGATAGATGTGGGGTCCTAACAATGAAGCTATAATCCCTACTGTCTATTCCTGGGAAGAAATGGCTGAGTAAAAGCCAGTTTGAGGTCTGCACTTAGTGAACTACTGAACTAGCTGGGCACTTGAGAAACTGCCGCCCCTCTCGCTTCCCGTCACCGACACAGAACTGTCCTCTCCTCTGCGCCCATTGTCATTATATACACCTTCCATGTATCTAAAACAGCCGCACCACTCAGCATTTTCACTATGCTTACTTTTCTTCTGATTTCATAGGCTTTTTTGTTTATAAATGTATAATCAAATAAAGTACCTCTGGAGAATACAATTCAGTTACAGAGTCGCTTAACCTACGATATGTACATAGGGACACACTTGCACACAGACACAGATACACACACACACACACACACACACACACACACACACCTCCAGGCGTTCAAGGAGCCCAGGTTTAAAAGTCTCTCATTATCCTCATTTAAAAGCCTCTTGTGTCCAGAATCGCAGTAGGTGCATATTAGGCGATGGAAGACATCGTAGTTAAAATGATGGGCACCAATGGGAGTTGGGCAGGTGGCTCAGGGGTGGGAGTGCTTACCGGGCAAGCCTGAGGACCTGGGTTTGCAGCCCCAGCACCTGTGTATGGGAGTGTGTGCTGGAGAGATGGCACAGAGCTTGAAAGCATGTACTGCTCTTCCGGGGGACCTGCACCCCATTCTCAGCAACCAAACCAGGGACTCACAATTACCTTAACTCTAGCTTAGGGCATCTGACACCGCTGGCTTTTTTATACCTGCACTAAGTACACACACACACAAACACACACACACACGCACACACACATGCACACACACGCACACGCACATATATATAATTTAAATAACAATACAAACAATGTTCTTAAAAAGCTAGAAATGACTGAGCACACCTGTCACTCCATTGTTATGTGGGTGGGGCAGAGACAGGAGGATTACTGGGACTTGTTGGCTGCCAGCCTAGTCCTAGCTTCAGTGAAAGAGACGGTCTCCGGGGGAATAAGATGGAGAGCAATAGAGCAGAATATTGGATGTTTTCCTCTGATCTTCACATGGGCACATGGGCATGTGACCAGTACACACCTCACACACAGACACATACCACATACATATGTGCCACAGGCATACACACGGAACGGCAAGTGGACAACGTGCCCATTCACTCTTTTCAGCCGCCTTTGAAGCCCATAGCTGGTATTTTCAATATGTAACATGGGTCCAGCTGACCTTAAAAACCTTACCGTTCCTAGTTTGGGGAGACCTCTACCCAGACCTGAATTTGCCAACTCTCCTTTCAGGGGTCCTCGCTCTTGCAGCTTTCTATTTGCTCTCATATGTCTTAAAGAATTCATATAAAACTGAATTAACCAAGACTAAACAAAAAAAATCAGTTGATAAGGTATGTAAAGTAAATGAAAAATATATTTGAGTGATCACCTTGCCTTAGAATATCGGTGAGTTGCTTAACCGTGTTGTGGAATATTATTTTAGGATGTGTTACTTTTGTTTATGCTAGGGAGCATTTGTTTTAACGATGCAAAGATGTGTTGCATTCTTTTATGTTGCATTTGTTTAACTCTGTGAAGCTGTGTTACTGTGCCAGCCTGAAACACCTGACTGGGCTAATAAAGAGCTGAATGGCCAATAGCGAAGCAGGAGAAAGGATAGGTGGGGCTGGCAGGAAGAGAGAATAAATAGGAGGAAAAATCTGGGAAGAGATGGAGGAGCAAGGAAAAAAAGGGACCAACCACCCAGCCACACAGCCAGACATGAAATAAGAAGGAAAGAAAAGTTATAGAGAAAGGTAAAAGCCCAGAGGCAAAAGATAAACAGGATAAGCTAAGAAAAGCTAGCTAGAAACAAGCCAAGCTAAGGCCAGGAATTCACAGGTGAAAATAAGACTCTGTGTGTGATTTGTTTGGGAGCTGGGTGGTGCCCTCCCAAAAGAACAGAGATTAAAAGAGTAAAAACAACGGCAAACCAGCTCATTATCATCCTCAAATCCTTTAAAAATGTGTATTATTTACCTTTACTCTACACATATTTTATTTACTTCTTTTAAATTTTAATCAGGTCTGGAAAAAGGATTAGGCGATTAAGAGCACTTGCTGCTCTTACAGAGGACCTGAGTTTGATTCCTGGCACTTACCTGGCAACTCACAGTGGTCTGTAACTCTGGTCCCAGGGGATCCAGTGTCTTCTTTTGGCTTCTCTGGGCACCAGGTATGCCCATGGCATACATACATGCTTACATGCATACGAAGCACTCATACCCATAACATAAAATAAATATTTTAACGTTAATTTTGATCATTATGAATACGATCAGAATCTTAAATCATGAAAATGTCAAAAGCATAGAAGAAATTACACAGCAGAATGCAGCCTGGGTCACGGCGCAGCCACTTGGGGGGTGTTCATCTCCCTTGGTACAGGGTGGAGAGCAGCTGCTGGCCTGCTCATGGCCTGCGGGCAGCAGCGTGAGTCATCGGGGACCGCTTAATGCTGGAAATCCAGGGAGCCCAGACATTGCTGAAAGGGACCCTTTTATATCGGCATTTCTGAGATTTGAAATTGTGATGCTTGTATTCATACAAGCCACTTTCCACGTTAACTCGCTTCATCCCCACGATGATCACGCGAGGTGGGAACACAGGAGCAGGCTCCACACACGAGGAAGCAGCAGAGAGAATGCAGCCAGCTTCCCTGGCTCCAGAGTTGATCTAAACAATGAACGCTCTCCGTTTTCCATCTCTGTGAGGTGGGAAAGTAATGGGGCTAAGCTGGCTGAATGGGCCAGAAGACCCTTGAGAGCCATGTCATGAGATCAGCAGAGGAATATACTCTTCTGGAGTGTTTAAAATAGTGACATGTAATTAGGCTGAACCATAAAATGAATAGGGACCGCCCCTTGATAACCAGGTGCATGTAATAGCCCATGGGGAACAGGAAGCAATTAGCTCTCTTTTCGACATCTCTTCTAGAATGAAGTTTCAGCACAGATGTAGGGGGTCAGAGTAATGGAATCAAGGAAGACACGTTTGGAGTTGAAGGACAAAATTTTCAAGCTATCATTGATACCCATTGGCTCTCTCAGAAGCCACTGCCTCTTCCCCCAGCAAGGGCTTCTCCTCCTTCCGTCATCTGCTAATTCCCTTGCCACCACTGCGGTCTCCCCTACTTGCTCCTTTCCTTGTCCTGGAACCCTTACCTCCTCCTTCCGTTCTCCCCAGCCTGGCCCTCCTTTGACCACCCTCCTGCCTGGGGCATGGCCTCAGAGAGGTCTATGGTTCCCCTCTGTCTAGGATGACTTTGTAGTTGTGGCACTTCATTGTCACTCTTGGTGACATTGTATTCACACACACAATCCATGTTCCTGAAATGGATTTTATCACAAGTTGCTCTGGTCAACAATGCAGGGTAAACCCTCCATCACCTACCAAATGAAGGCCAAGACCTTGCAAAATCTACAGGTACCTAACAGCCCACCCATGGCCTGGCAAGCTCTCCATCCTTCGGGCTCCGGGAAGTTTTCTGGCCTCCCCACATCCTCTTTCCTTACTGGCCATACTCATCCATTCATTCCTCCTGGGGCACTTTCTCCAAATCTCCTTCCTCAGCTTCACTGAGTAACTGGAGTCTGTTTCTGTGGCTTCCGGTGTTCTTTTCCAAATCAACACTTTGCTCGGAATACTTGGATGTACTTGTTATCTGGTTCTTTAGTACTGCCCAGCAGGCCTCATTTTGCTGAGTATCAGCTTGGTGACACCAGGCTATAGGACCTTTGCCTCTTTCAACCTTTCACAAGCTTTGCAATGCTGGGCACATACACTAGTTTGTTTTTCAACTTCACTAACCTTATACAAAAAAAAGACCAATGTGGAAAAGAGTTAAAAATCCAGTCTTTTTTGTTTTAAATAGAAAAGGCAAGTTAAATGTGTATTTAAACTAAGTAAATGTGTAGATAAACCAGGGTAGTTTTTTTTTTTAAAGAAGAGAATAAAAAGCAACCCAAATTTGAGTAAATATTCTCCTGAATATCTCTCTATGCCCTCCCTCCAGAACCAATTGGATTAAGGAGTACCTGGACACCGCCCCGGTTCTGATTCTCATTTTCAAACAAGTGCACGGTTACGCTGCAAATGGAAAGAAAAAGGTCCACTACTACAATGAGATCAGCGTGTCCATTGCCTGTGGCATCCTGCTGGCTGCACTGCAGGTAGGTTGCCCACCCGCACGCCCAAGGTAGACCCGGAAGACACGGAACCAAGAGTGGCTGTAGCCAGCGGTTCTCGCTGTTCCTAACACTATGACCCTTTAACGCAGATCCTCATGCCGTGATGACCGCCAACCAAAAAATTATGTTGTTGCTACTTCATAAATGTGATTTTGCTACTGCTATGAATCATAATGTAAATATCTGTGTTTTCTAATGGGCTTTGGGGGTCATGACCCACAGGTTGAAAACCACTGCCTTAGCAGGAAGTTTCAGGCCAGTTTCCAATTAGGGGTCATTTGACAATTGTTTATCTAAAGTTGAGTTCCTAGAAAAGGTCAATGTGATTGACAGCAAACCCTGGAAACCTGGATTGGTGGGCATCATGATTCTGCAGGCTGATTTTCTCCCTGGAAATTCACTTGTAATATCTCCGGGTCGGAAAAGCAGTGTTTGTTCTCTTCCACAAATAGCATGGAGCTTAGGGCTCTGAGGAGTCACACGAGCAGAAAGCAGAGCCGGAAGGTCTCAGAGATACACTCCCTTCAGCGCACACTGCTCCTTTCTAGGCTGGTGTGATGATTAAGCAGCCGCCAGGCTCTCCGCTCCTTCCTTGAGAGGTTCCCTATCCTGCATTGCCTCAGGAAGACAGCCACATGCTTACAAACTTTTCTGCAGAGGTCCTAGAGCAACGCAAATGTGAAAAGGAACAGGACTGAGCTCTGCCTCTCAAACCCCTGTGCCATCTTCGGGAAACTCTGGGGATTAGATAGCGTATTAACAGTTCATCTGATGGAGACTTGGGGTTCAGGGGAGGGATGAAGGAGAGCTGCTAAACACACAAATTAACACAATGAACAATATTCCAAGAGAGCCTGCTTGGAAGGAAGGGTCAGTTTTATACAGATGAGGTTCCTCGGCATCTCTGAGAAAGACGTGGCTTGCGTGTGATGCCTTACAGCATCAGGCTGTTGCTGCTTCTCAAGCCATCCTGAGGAGCCTGGCTTTGGCATTTCCTCCTGTAGGCAGACGAATGAAGGTGTCTTGGGACAGTGTCCACCATAGAACGTTGCAGTTGATTTAGGTTTGGGGACAAGCAGGGTGAGCCTGGTGCCAGCCCCCTTGCCACAATGCCCTTAGCCTCTGGAAAGGGTGAGCCAGACTAGTGTTCCTGTAGACCTTGTTGCTTTCTAGTTTCCCAGAATTCCAAGGCAGTTTTCGACTGGGGGAAGAGAGAAAAGTGTTCCTGGAACCTGATCCCTAGCACAGTGACTTGATGGGATGGGATGGGATGGGATGGGATGGGATGGGATGGGATGGGATGGGATGGGATGGGCTGGCCATGCAGGAAGCCAGAGGCAGCTCCTGGCCTTCCTCTGGGCTCAGGCTTCAAGGTGGCCTGGTGACTGGGAAGCATAGGTAGTAGGGGGAACAGCTGGGGAGGGGCCCAGAAGGCATTGTATTTTTATACAGATACGTCTACCTGTGCTTCCCCAGCATGTGTCACCAGCCCAGAGTTTTATTATTTTATGAGTTATGGGTTCTGTGAGGTTGGACCCAGGTCCTCAGGCCTGCAAGGCAAGAACTTCACTGATGGAGCGATCTCCCTAGGCATTGCATGCCTTTTGTGGATGAAGATATGTGATGGTGTGTATAAGACCTAGGAGACCCTGTAGTAATTCACTGCAGATCCTTATAAATATGTGGGTTCAGATGTTACTATTATGGCTATTAATAACAAATAATCATCAGATGGGTAACTGGAATTCTGGAAAGAACATCTGTCAGGAAAACTACAGTGGGCTTAGACTGTGGACAGTGTTGTTGGACTGCTGTTGCTGTTATGGTCAGATACAAGGCACAGACCAGATCCTAAGCTTATCTTTGCCATTCTTTAAGGATAGTTACATTCTCTGTCTGTCTGTCTGTCTGTCTGTCTGTCTCTCTCTCTCTCTCTCTCTCTCTCTGTCTCTCTCATTCTTTCTCTATTTTTTGAGACAGTGTTTTCTGTGTAACCCTAGCTGTCCTGGAACTCACTCTGTAAACCAGGGCAGCCTCGAACTCACAGAGATCTGCCGGCCTCTGCCTCCAGAGTGCTGGGATTAAAGGCGTGCCCCACCACCATCCTGCTGAGAGTTACAATCTTCAAAGTCATTTCCATAACACAGTCATTCCTATTGCTCACTCATCATTAAAAAATAAGACGTTATCCTTCGAGGTGTTTCCTGCTGCTTGTCCAAAGAGGTGGCAGGCGGGGGACCACTGGCAAGGTTCACAGGGCATCACCTAAGCTGCCAGCCTCTTTGCCACCCAACTTCAGCGAGAAATGACAAATGATCAGGAGCAGAAAAGATGAGGACACCCCTGGGCTGGAGAAAGAGTTGTGTTTTACCTGACATTAAAGTGCTTGTCTGTTCTGTCTTGTTTCAGAACGCAGGGCTAGTGACAGTCACGACCACGCCCCTCAACTGCGGTCCTCGTCTGAGGCTGCTCCTGGGCCGTCCCTCACATGAGAAGCTGCTGGTGTTGCTTCCTGTGGGGTACCCCAGCAGAGAGGCCACAGTGCCTGACCTCAAGCGGAAAGCTCTGGACCAGATCATGGTGACAATATAATCAGTCACCCGGTGCTGGGATGACACTTGCTTCCCTCACCCCACCCCCCCCCGGGTCTGCTGGCTTCTCTTGCTCTCTGAGTCAGGTCTCCTCTGCACACTGGTGAACAAGAAAGGTACTTCTCATGTGATGAAATCTTTCCGCATCTCTAGAACTTTCTGTCCAGTAAGTACTGTTTTGGATGAACTGTTTCCGTGAACACAGAGCAAGAGGTCAAGAAGCATACACACCTTAACTCCTCTAAAAATCAGAGGCAATTATTTCTGTTTACTTAGAAAATTCACATAGAGAAATCCCATTTGAAAGTTTGCTATAGTTCCAAGGGTTACCTATACAATGATTTATAATTTAAATATTTACTAATAACGTGGTCTTCTGGCCCTTTGCTTTCTGGTGGCTTTGAGACTATGAATGTGCTATTGAGACCTAGTCTGCTATTGAACTCCACGGAAATTCAATCTTGAATAACTATTAAAGTCACTAACACATGGTTCTCATAGAACCAAGGAGGCCTGTCTCTGTGCTGTGACCTGGCTGGCAGTTATCGGTACATTATAACTGCATGGGGGTTTGTTGGAGCTGGTTTATACTAGTACGTGGAACCTGGGGATTAACTATTCTGGAATTTTGGAGCAAGGTATTCAATTGGTTGTAGCTTAAAATTGCCCTTGGTGAAGGTGTTTGCACAGAAGGAGTTGTGCGCCAGCACAGAGCAGTACCAGCTTTTTGGAGGAACTGTCCACCACACACAGCCTTTCCTTCCTTCTGCTCTCATGAAACACACGTACCTGCTCTTCAGGAAACAGCAGTGTTCTCTGGGACTTCCCTGGGGACAAGTGTCCAACTGTTCCTACCTGAGCTAGTCAATCACCCCTCCCCACCCACTGGCGCTCCCAGTGTCCTGGTGTCCATGTCTTTATTTTTGTTGTTTGGGCAGTTGTCCATCCAGCTAGTCTACTCGCTTCCTGGTGTCACTACCGTGGCATCTTCCTCCTTCTCCTCCTCGTCCCCATTTTCCTTTTCCTCTTTGCACCTCAGCTGGGCTGTTAATGAGAGAAAGCCGGTGCCCCCTTGTGTGGGGAAGATGGTCTTTTTTTTGCTCTGAGACAGAATTAGACTTACAGAAACCTTTAGCCTTGAGATCCTTTGAAGTATGGAGATGCTCCCAACATCTACACATCTTCGATTTTCTCTACATGCACTTTCCCTCCCCTCCCTGTGACCAGTGTGTGTCCCTAGGGTTTTACTGAAATGAGGTTTCTTTTAATGCTATTGTGGTTTTTGTAGATTCTCATGGGTGGGCATGGGAACCAATTTATGTACATTTATTATTGTATTGGACAAAGTTTCTCTGAGTTTCAAATATCAGAATAATAAATACTTGGTTGTCACAGTATAAATAAACATACACACACACACACATACACACATGTCATCTTTTCCAAAGGTCTGGAAACAAAGCTCAAAATTTTCTTTGTTGTTTTCATCTGTTCTGCAGAGTAAAACTGAGGTGCAAAAAGGACCTTGTCGCCTATGTAGGGTCCCTCCTAGCCCCACACAGGGAAGGTGAGGAAGGAAGAGGGTCCCCATTGTGACTGTTCAGGTATATAGCCACTAGAGAGGATGAAGAAATCCAAGGTTCCACAGAAGTGGAATGAGGGGCCCTCAAGTAAAGAGCATCACAGGGAACTAGCTGGTCATTTTCCTATCATTGTCCCTAAAGATACATGACCCTGGTCTCTCATGTTCAACAAAGGCACAAAGATAAAGCTCTGGGAAGGGCTTTGGAAGATGCCTTTTGGGGAATTCAGAACAAAATAACGGTGGTAGTGGTGAGGTGGTGGCGGTGATGATGATGGTGGTGGTGGTAATAGTGGTGGTTGTGGTGATGGTGATAGTGGTGGATAGTGGTGGTGCTGATGGTGGTGGTGGTGCTGATGGTGGTGAATAGTGGTGGTGCTGATGGTGGTGGTTGTGGTGATGGTGGTGGTTGTGGTGATGGTGGTGAATAGTGGTGGTGCTGATGGTGGTGGTGGTAGTTACTAGCTAGGGAGAACTGTACTTTGGGTATTGATAGATAGTACATGTGTGGCACACGACAAAGTACACAGGGGAAAGCACCACATATACAACTTACTACAATGACAAAGAAGGAGCTCCCACATGGGAGGAGTGGGACAGAGCAAACCTCGCTCCTGTCTTCCAATGAGAGGTAGGCCATATACATGTTTTTTTTTTTAGTTAAATTTCCATCTCAGGAGTACTGAGGACAGTCCCTTTCCTGTTTCTTATTTGCTCCTTATGGGAGGAAAAGTGCTTTCTCTGATAAGTGAAATTGGGGGGAAGTGGATATTGCACATGCTCAAACACAAACATGTACTGTCTTGTGCTGCACGGCACATGTTCAAACGCCACTGTGTACTCCGTCTTACACCACGTGGACAAATAGGGTGACTATTCACCAGAAAAATGGTTCATCAACTGATGTGTCTGAAGGTTTGAGTTTTTGAAGAGCATTCAAATTGATAAACTATTTTTTTAAGTGTTTCATTTTTAAGGGCTCAAATGCACCTGGAATTTTGCATTCTAACTGGAAGAAATACGGTTATCAGTGAATATTTTGCCTGAGGGGAACAAGAACCATAATGGCTATTTCCTAACTATCTACAGAGTAGCCCCTTGTTATTTGGGTGAAATAGAATTATGAAACATAATATCGCCAATCTACACAGAAGTACAAAAGGGTGAGAGATGAGAACGAAATGGCACCAGCTTTGCCTCCATGGTGCCCCCACCTCCCCCACTAAAACAAAGCAGAGTGGAGAGAGTAGCCAGCACCCTTCTGGGTCGTCTCAGCTAATCTGTGGAGAACGTGCTGGGGAGACTCAGGAGGGGACCGTGTCCAAGCAGCAGTGCCGCCAAGTTAAACAGAGCGGTGCTGCTGGAATGTGAACGGCTTTAATCCCATTCTGGGGAGTTTTCTAGAAACAGAACTCTGCGTTCAATGCCCTCTCTACCTCAAAGGCTTCTTGTTCCAGATGCTGTTATAACTGGCTGCTTCCTGTCAGTCGTGCTTTTAGCTCAACTGTGACCTCTTGAGGAGCTTTAGACTACTCAGTCCTTCCGTGCTCTAAGTTTTCTGTCACTCAAACAAATGCCTGTAGTACTGACTTATTTTGGGTGCTGGACTTCAGGTGTCCAGCTATTGTTTGTAGGCCTCCGGTAATATTCTGGGAGAATGAGCGCATCATAGCAAAGTGCTTTTTTCATGGTCAGGAAGTAAAAAAGAAAGAATAGGATCCCACTATTCCCCTGAAGGGGACATCCTCAATGACCAAAAAGCTCTCCCTGTCATTAGCTAAAGATTCCACTGCCTTTCCATAGCTTATCTATAGGGATCAAGACTTAAAACTATGAGCCTTCAACACATTCATCTCTATATTCCTGATATTTAGGACAATGGGTCACTACATGTCTCTCTGTTGAATGCTTGAACAAACAGAAACTGAAGAGTGCTGTGAGTTGTCTAAGACAGGGGTTCTCAACCTATGGGTTGTGACCCCTCTGCAGGGGGCAGGGAATGTCAAATGAGCCTTTCATTCACAGTGATCTCATATCAGATACCCTTAAAATCAGATATTTACATTACAATTAACAACAGTAGCAAAACCACAGTTATGAAGTAGCAACAAAAATAATTTTATGGTTGGGGTCACCATAACATGAAGAACTGTATTAGAGGGCCACAGCATTAGGAAGGTTGAGAACCACTGCTCTAAGGTCACCCATCCACCATGATTTGAGATTCCATTACTGGCTTCATCAAACCTGACTAAGAGGAACCAGTTATTGTCAAAACAATCTTCTGAGTTACCTTTCCGTAGGTTCTGTCCCAGGGAAGAAAGCTGAGCTTGAACTCACACTGACAACCAGGAGCCTTCCCCACACTGTCTGAACTGGGAAAAGGCAAACACAGGCTCCCAGTGCAGATCAGAATACAGCCCCAGAATTTCTTCAGCAAATGACCTTAACCTTCATGTACCAGAACATACCTAGGGAACCATGGATCTGCAGTTGTAGTAGGAGCCTAGTTGGGATAGCACAAGGATGTGGGCCACTCCAAGAACTAACGGAGACCTCCTTCTAAAACCTGAGATCTTGTTGATCTTTACTTTAAAAGGCAAAGAAGAAAGCATGAAGAGGCTTTGCCCCCAGCTCCCCACACATCCTTGTGAGGGCTGCCTGGATACTGCTTTGAGCCAAGGTGGAGCACCCTGGACAGCTCAGATGTATGCACAGGCTTAGAGACCATTGCTCTGTGTTTACCCTGGCTTCTCTTTCCAGTCATTTGCATTTGGTTTTCTTCCCACTTTGTCTTGGAGGCAGCCTGGGATGTATAAATCACTTAATGAGCAAGTAAACAGCAGGACCACCAAAGAGATGAAAAATAAAACCCCCAAGAGATGGGTCAAAGAGGAGCAATTGGAGAAAGCAGAGAGGGTGGGGATGGGCAGAAAGAATGTACTCTCCCTGGGACTGCGATGGCACTACCTCATCCCCCAGGGACCAATTCTATTTCTACCCATTGTATCCATTGTATGACTGAACTAACCTCCATTCTCCCATCTTCCCCTCTTCTTCCTTCTTTACACACACACACACACAGAGGGAGAGAGACAGAGAGAGAGAGAGAGAGAGAGAGAGAGAGAGAGAGAGAGAGAAGATAGTGAGCCCATAGCTAAAAAATAAATGTGAAGAGAAAAGTAGCAGGTATCCAACTTTGGGGAGTGTGGCCGTCATCCTGATGGTGTCCTTCTCTGGAGCTTTGCTTCATCAAATTAGATCATCATCTGGCTGGACCTCTGAGGTCTTGTTTGCCTCCCTGCTCAGACCCAGAATGTCCTTCCTTATGATCTCAGTTGTAAGGTCCCATCCTTTAAAGTCCAGCTTTACATCATGTTTATGAAAAGCTATCCCAAGACACTCCAATCACACTGGGTGACTAAGACCAAGAGAAGAGGAGACCAAGGTGGCTCTTCTGATCGATATATATATATATAGTTATATATATATATATATATATACACACACACTTGCACACCTACACATTTCAAAATGTCAATAGAGAGAGAGAGAGAGAAAGAGAGCTGTGATATGTTTGGGGACTGGTGTGGTTAAACCAAGTGCAACCTCTTCACTCTTTGGCACCCACATTTTATAGTTTAATTTCTGGCCACAAACCACAGCAAGGAGCTAAATAAACATTCTTTCTGTAAAGTTTTGGACTTAAAACAAACCCAGTGAACCCAAAGGGCTCTGTCTAAACTCATATTCATTCTCACTGTTAATCTTTGACAAAAGGATTATGGATAGGAGCCAACCACATAACAGGTGTTATTCATTCTACCTGCTTCCAGAAAAGATTTAAAACAGGAGATACTTGTGGAAGTGGAGGGGATTCTGGAAAAGAAATGAACTAGTAAGGAGTGGGCTTCTCAGCCTCTGGGACTTCCTGAATGAGGCCAGAACACAGATGACCTGTCAGAGGGGAGTTTGATACCTAGGCAATGTAGCCACATTTAGAGATCTGGCTTGAAGCAGAGAGCAGGGGAAGGGACAGACTTGTTTCCTATTGGTTGGCTGAACTAACCTCCAATCTTACCTTTCTTCCTTTTCTTTTCCTTCTTCACCTACTTTAAAGACAGAAAGAGAGAGGGGGGAGAGAGAAAGAGAGAGAGAGAGAGAAATCTGATAGCTTACTAGGAACAGCACCTGAGAAAGTAAAATGTAGGAGACTCCCAGACCCCATGACAGCTGTGGAGAACTGACTCTCTTTCAACCTAACCCCGAAGTATCCATATGAACTGCAAAGCATGGTCCCAGTTTTACAGATTTCACTGTTATTGGAATCAAGAGCACAGTCCTAGAGCCACAGGGCTTGTACAAAGTCCTCACAGTGATCGTGGGGGAGCATTTCAACCTCTCCATTACATATTTCCTTTAGGGAAAGTGGTGGAGGCAGTAGCTAACAGTGGCTCCTGCCTCCTAGGGTGTAGAGTTGAGGGCATCTGAACACGGCATCTGGACAGCAGTGTGAGCTCAGTCCTGAGAAATCTGCTGTGGTCGAGGGATTCTACCTTGTCCTTAGAAAAGCCCTCTCCGTTGGGAAGCCTTTTCCCTGTGACGATATTTGAACTTAGAGATCAAATGCCATCCATTCTTAGCCTTTAATCCGACATAGCTCTCTCTGTTGGTGGAAATCAAGTGCGGCCTTGACATCCAGCCAAAGGTCACCTGTCTCAAAGGCAGAGAGGCAGAAACACAAGTAAGGCTCTTCTGACTCCAGATGATGTTCCAGTCACTGCTAAGCTCAGCTCCTGCCCCAACACGACTCAGGCTCACCTGCTATAGCAGCAGAGTGAGGGGCCTACAGTCAGCTGATGAAGGAGCCATCAGAAACCCTGTCACAGGGCCGGATGAGTCCAGAGGATCTGCTAGGGATGGATGATGCCTGGGCCTCACCACTGGTTGACAGGTGGATCGGTTTATTCAAAACCTGTTCTTCTGAAAATGGGTTTAATTAGTGAGCTCTCCACTATTCCCTGAACAGTCCATTCTTCCTCACCGCCTTCTTTCATTCTTTTCTTTTCTTTCTTTTTTTATTGTGTGTGTGTGTGTATTATAGGGACATTTACACACACATGTGTGTACATGTACAAGAGGGTGTGTTTGCACAAGTACACACATGCATGTGGGGGCTAGAGGTCAACATCAAATGCTTTCTTCCATCACCTCCTTCTATCTTAATATTTGGAGACCGGATCCCTCACTGAGCCTGGAGCACACTGATTCAGCTAGGCTGGCTGGCCAGTGACCTCCAGGTATCTTACCTGTCTCTTCCCCTCCCAGGCCAGGGTTACAGACACACTCTGCCACATCCGACTTTGTCCATGGGTGTACATGGGGTCTGAACTCAGTTCCTCATGCCTTTGGGAGCCATCTCCCCAGCCCTCTCCAACTCTCTTTTTTGTCCACTTTATTCTGCCTGCACGGACGTATGTGCACCATGTAAGCGCCTCATGCCTGTGGCTAGGAACTGAATATAATAACATATTTTAATAAGTACAGTTCTAATTTGTTAAGGAGTAAAAACAAGGCCGTGGTTCAAAAGGATTTGTGGTGTTAGATAGTATGTAGTGGAACCAGTGAGATGGAATAAGACTATAATAAAATGTAAGACTCCTCACAGATCAAGCATTTGTTTCGTAAAGTTGAAACAAGGTCTTTGGACTCATATCACAGATGTGTTGTGTGTTTGCCTGCAGCTAATGGACTGCTAATTTTCAACGAGGTGTTTAAATGTAATTAAATTAACACTTCTGCAGTTCCCTTAATTAAGGGCCAAGGGAATGAAGTGATTTGACTTCTGCCAAATTTTCTTCTGTGTCTGATTTTTTTTCCCACGTTGAAAGCAGTTCTCAGAGTTTCCTAGCTTAGAGGCAGACACTAAGCCAGAGCCAGCATGAACCCTGGCAGTGACCTATGAGGGGGAAATTGTGGGGGAGAGGATAAAAAGCTGGGGTGGAAATCCAGCTTAAAAGAGGCAGGATGTCCACTAATTAAAACTAATGCGGGACTTGAAATTCAAAGCCGGTGGACAATGGCTTTCATCCTTCGAGCCTTCACAGCCAAAGACTTGTCCAGCGGCCACAAGCCCACACTGGATGTAATCTGGTTTGTTAGATACATGAAATTTCTTGTTGACTTCCTCCCTCCCTTTCCTTCCTTCCTTCATTTTTTTTATTTGCTGAGAGACTTCTTACTCTGCAACCCAAACTGGCTTGAAACTTACTATGTAGCATCAAATGCATGATGGTCCTTCTGCTTCAGCATCCCACGTGCTAGGATTACAGATCATTCCAGGTGTGTGTGTGTGTGTGCGTGCTTGCGTGCCTGTCTGTCTGTCTTCCTGTCTGTCTGTCTGTCTGTCTGTTTGTGTGGTAGGTAAGGTCTTCACCATTGGGCTGTACTTTCAGTTCTCTTTAATATTTTAATTTTTATTTAATGTAGCAGTTGAAACTACTGAAACTTACTGAAAAGAAAAGGACCCCAGAAAAGTCCATAAAGTAAGAAAGCGTGCATGTACTGAGGCACACACCTTTTAGCACTCGAGTGCTAAGTCATAGAACTTAGTTCCAAGCAGTCACACAACACCGAGCTATCCAAACAGAAGGTCTCTTGAAAGCAGTCCTGAGTGCAGAGAGCCTTTCTCCAGAGTCATTCAGGGCTTACTCTTCATAGTGTAAACCTGAAGCCACAGCCAATTTTCACATGACACATGGCATTTGAGACCCAGCCCAGGCTATAGATCACAGCCATTGAAATAAATGATTCACTTCAAAATGATAAATTGTATCACGGTGCTCAAATAACCCCAAGCCTTTCATTCAAGCAGATAGAATTCAAAATTCTATTTTCTCTTCTCAGCCATGTTTCTGTGATTCCTCATAAAAAAGTAAACTGGGAACATGCCAGACAACCCCCAGATTTACCTTCACCCACAGGGAGGGAGGAGAGGATTCTGACGCTCACTGGCCTCATTCTCTAGTGAGGTATCGACAGCTCATCATTTCAAACTATTTATCAGAGGAAGCTTGAAGGGAAGACTCTTTATTATATTTGAAAATTAGAAAGGAAATATGGGTTAAAAACTGTTAGGCCAACATGGGCCAGAATCCTATTGATTATAGAAAGCCAGAGCATCTCAAGGGTGGATGCTCACAGTCACTCTGACGTTGATTCTATAAAAAGCCTCCGGTCGCTTCCGGTCATTTCCAGTCTCAGAAAGCAACCGAGGAAGACACATGATGCTGATTTCTGGCTTCCACAAGTACATACACGTGCACACACATATACAACACCGAGAGACAGAGACAGAGAAGACAGACAGAGAGAGAGCAAGAGACAGAGAGACTCAAATTTAAGCGTCATTTATGTGACACTCTGCAGCTCCACTTCATGCAGATGTGACCAACAGAGTGAGAACAGAAATACCGGAGATACCGCGACCAGTTCTTACTCTCACAATGATCCCAGATCTGCTCCTATGAAACAGAACTGGGGGAAATCACCCTTAATTGTAGAGGACAAGGAAATAAACGGCTATATCAAGATGAAGTCAAAACAATTCGGTAATCGTTGCGGCTTTTGAAACCCAGCTCATGCTTATGAACCACAGCCACAGAGCACAATCTATTGGATTAGTGTCTTCTTGGGTGAATATGCAGTTGTATGAATGCTACGTTAAGATGCAACAGCAACAATAACAATCCGCTGGTCACACTCTGAAATAGAGCCCATCAGCCAGATAAAGCTTGATCCTACTCCCTTAACCATGGGATACAAATTAAGTGAATTTGTTTCAAGTAAAGCCTCCTAGATGAGGCGACTGCGGAGACAGCCCAGGCAGTGTCGTGTCTACCACGCAGACACGAGGACCCTGGGTCTCCAGCAATCACATAAAAGCTGTGCACGGTGCTAACGCTGCGCTCAGGGGTGGAGGCAGATGGATGCCTGCCTTTCTCTAGTCAGTCAGTGTAGCAAATTGATGAGCTCCTGATTCAGTGAGACCCCTGTCTTAAAGATAATGTGGGCAGGCAATACTGAGAGACTCCTGGTCTCCACATACAACACACACACACACATACACACACACACACACACAAAGTTTCTAGATGTAAAAAGAAAATCAAAAAGATCAGGCGTGGTGACACACATGCTTGGAGGCAGAATCAGGTATTTTAGAGGCCAGCCTGGTTTACATAGTGAGTTCCAGGTCAGCTAGGGCTACACAGTAAGACTCTGTGTCAAAAACAAAACAAAAACAAAACGAAACCAACCAAACAAAAACCCTGAACTTTGCTATCTTATGAAGTATGGAGATAGAAAGAAAGCCTTGTGATGTCCTCGCAGGGGTTCACACGTCCTGTTTGACTTGCAGTGCTGCAGCAGTTATCCAGACGTTTGGTGAAGGTGAAAATGAAATCTGTACAAAGCTCCTGTCAAATGCAAGCACAACTCATGGATGAATTCCCGGATTGGGACAAATTTTCTAGCCATGAGCCCCAATCCATGAGTGAGGTTTCTTTCTTTTTTTTTTTTTATAAGATTTTATTTTATTTTATTTTATTTAAAGATTTGAATGTTATGCCTGCACACCAGAAGAGGGCACCACATCTCATTACAGATGGTTGTGAGCCACCATGTGGTTGCTGGGAATTGAACTCATGACCTCTGGAAGAACAGCCAGTGCTCTTAACCCCTGAGCCATGAGTGAGGTTTTTGTTGTTGTTGTTGTTGTTGTTGTTGTTGTTGCTGCTGCTGCTGCTGCTGTTTTCTTTCCTAACTCAGGACATTAAATAACTTACACCAAACCCATTCTGGAAATCAAAATCAGTCCTTCACAGTCACAGTCTTCAGACATGCTGAGGGTCTGCTTTGGAGGTAGGTGTCAGTGGCATAGTTGTCTAATTTCTCACGATGTCATGAATTGAAATAGGAATTTAGAAGGCAAGAGAAGAGGTGAAAGAATACAAAAAAAAATCATCTTAAAGAAAGACAGGAGCTGGGTCTGGGAAGATGGCTGAGGTGAAAAGTGCTTGGTTCTCTTCCAGAGGACCAGGGTTTCTGGTTCCCGGCAAAGACCGCACCAACACAGGGAAGCTCACAACTGCCTGGTGCTTCAGCTCAAACTAATCCGAAGCCCTCAACTGGTCTCTGTGGGTACTACACTCACATGCACAGCCTGCCCTGCCGGGACGTGGTTAAAAATAAAGGAGGGACAGCTACAGCTCACTAGCTGCTCACCAAACAGAGACTGGTGCAGAGAAGCACTGAGGGAAATTCGCTTCATCGAGGAGCTCACAAATTTACATTGTTCCAGTTCTAAGTGAATAATAAAATGTTGCAAGACAAGAGAGGGTGTGGTGAGGTCTTAATTCACTTTTACTTTCTCAGACAATTTGGAGCATGCATGAAAAGCATGGCGGGAAAATCTTTCCCCATCTAGTGGCACAGAAATAACCCGTGGCAGCGCTGAGCCTTATTCCCCCCCCCCCCCCCGCAGCTGCTACCGAGCACAGTCAATTTGCGTAAGATGAGGTGATGGTTTGCTTCCTCCTGGCCTGGCTCTTTAAATAGAAGCTAATTGTTGCAGCTACCAAACTGAGCTCTGGTTTTCCCTGTGTTGGCAGTGAATGCCCTTCTAGAATACACTGTGAAGAACGCTATAAACACTCTGCGGAGATTTTTTTCTTTTAACTGTATCTTTTCTTACCTCTGTTAAATTTGTTGTGATCGATTTATTTGTTGTTGTGATAAATAGTGTTAAATTTAAGTTTAGGCCCCTGTAGTGATGTACACTTGCAACCCCAGCTGCTTGGGAGTCGGAGACAGGAGGACAACAAGTTTGATTCTAGTCAGAGCAGCTGAGGGAACCTTCCTCTCAAAATAAAATGTAAAAGGGGCTAGAAGGCAACACAGCAGTATAGCACCTGCCTGTTGTGTATGAGGCACGGAACTCAATGCCTAGCAGAAGGAAGGAAGGAGAGAGAGAGGGAGGAAGAAAGGGACGGAGGGAGGGAGGGACGGACGGAGGGACGGACGGAGGGACGGACGGAGGGACGGAAACTTGAAACGCTTTGCTAATCTGTGATTGATTGACAGCGAAACTAAGATACGGTTGGGTGAATCCAAAGAATGCTAAGAAGATAGAGTTGCAGTCTAAGAAAATGACACTTAATAGGGACTAAAGTAAAAACATTTTAGAGGCTTCAAAAGCCAGACCAGCTGCCCAAGAACTGGGTAGTGACGGCAGGGCATTTGCAGCAGGTGAAATATTTAGCTGTCTGGTGAGCAAATGTGTTCCATTGCCACAAAAGCCCTGAATTCTTAAGGTGAGTTGTTAAAAGAAACAAGGTAGGACAGCCCAACAGTACTCTCACTGTGTGCACCTTTGCATGTATTTAAGACCTGTTCAGAAGGACACCCTGCTGGCTAGTTTTATGTCGATTTGCGTCATCAGAGAGGAGGAAGCCTCAACTCAGAAGATGCCTCCACAAGCTCCAGCTTTAGGCAAGGCTGTAGAGCATTTTCTTAATTGGTGAGTGATGAGGAGTGTCAAGCCCAGGGTAGGTACCATTCCTGGGCTGCTGGTCCTTGGTTCTACAAGAAAGCAGACTAAGCAAGGTACGAGGAGCAAGCTGGAAAATAGCATTTCTTCATGGCCTCCACATCAGCTTCCACCTCCAGGTTCCTGTGTTGTGTGAGTTCCTGTCCTGACTTCCTTCAGTGATGAACAGTGATGTGGAAGTGTGAGCCCAATAAACCCTTTCCTCCTCAGCTTGCTTTTGGTCACAGTGTTTCATTGAAGCAATAATGACCTTAACTAAGACAGATACTGAGACACTTTTCACACCCAGGAGAAGGCATCAAAAAAGACAAAGGTACAGAAGCAGTGATTTTATAGATGGCACATGTCTGCAGGTATTTGCTTAAAAGAGAAGACACGAGGACATGGTCAAGGCAGGCAACTTGAGATTATTTTAAGGTTTACCATATGGTCACAAGCCTTATTTAAAAAAAAACTGTAAGACAGCAAACTTTAAAGATAAAGAAGGACTTTCTAGAAATTCTAAAGAAAATGTTTAAGTCTTCTAGAGGATAGTTCCCTAGAGAAGGATGGATTGAACACAATGACTGTCAGATGTGTGCTTACTTCAGTGGGAGGAATGTCTAAGATGGTCCTGGCTCCAAGACTGTGGTTCTAAACACTTTCTTTATAAGTTACTTTGGTGTCTCAACAGAGCAACAAAAAACTAAGACAGGTCTTTTGTATATTCTTGGTAAGAATGTAAAATGGCTGTCATAAATTAGCTGAATAATGTGTGTGTGTGTGTGTGTGTGTGTGTGTGTGTGTGTGTGTTGCTGAGGATCAAATCCCGGGCCTATGCACTTCTACCACTGAGCACCCTTTTCCCAACTCTGGGAACATAAAGTGGTTCATCTGTGGAAAATAACACACTTAAATGTGGAATGCCACGCGATCCCATACTTCTTCCCCCAGCTATATACCTGAAAGCATTGAAGCCATATTTATACAGAACCTGCAGGTCAATACTCATGGATGGATTATTGAAAATAGTCAAGAAGTGGAAACAAGCCGAGGGTCCATCTACCAAGGGCCATACAACTAACGTGCGGTACAGCCTCACTGTGGACAACCGTGAGTCGCTGAAGGAATAGGAAATTACAACGCAATGGACAGGTAACTTTCCAACAGTGTGCCAATGGACAAAGGCAGGCATTAGAAGTCACTGCTGCTTGATTCCATTCATACAGAATGTCCAGAATGGGCAAGTCCACAGAGGCAGAAAGTAGATTTGTGGTGGCCTAGGTCTACGGCAGGCAGGGGTTAATAGGGAGCAACCACTGTGGAGACAGAACTACCTCTGAGGCAGTAGCAATGTTCTCGAACCAACCTGAGCTGACAGCTGCATGGATTGGTGACCGCACTAAAAGTCATGCAGCGGTAACCTTGGAAACAGTGGTGTTCGTCTGTGATATCTGTATTCATAGAAAACATCCCACATCATGTTGTTCATGGTGGTACGTTCTATTTTTTCTTTAAGCATCTCGGTGAAGCCACACCTTCTCCCCAGCTCAGTTATTTCATTATTATGTATAGCTATTATGTATCTAGTCACTATGCCATTCTTTGCGCTGATGTTTCTATGGATGTTCTTGGAAGCAGCAGAGTTTCCAATCAACTTGTAAGATGTACTGTAACTCTTCCTCCTCTGGGGATTATTTTCCAGATTTCTTCTGCTAGCTTCTTGTTTACTCTACCGTGGTTGGTGCTGAGCGCCCTTCTTCTAACTGAGGATGTAGATGGATGAGCAGGGACCTACTCTGACCTGAGCAAGCGTTGGAGTATGAGATGGCCCAAGTAGAGCAAGGGAGAGGCAGAAGCTTCACCAGGCATCCAGTTGGGAAGTTCACTATCAGGGTGAGTGATAGTGGATGAGCACTGTTCTGGGCTTTCTCGATGGATGGCCAGTGAGATGGGGAATTCTCCTGCATGTTCCAGTGTTAGAACTCACCACATCCTGGCACCTCCATGAAGAAGGAACACATCTGGTCTGTAGATAGAAGGCTTTGTCTCCGTCTCTCCTGGCCCTACTGGACCGGTTTCTCTCTACCCAAAGCGTCTCCCTTGCTAGTTCCCATAGTTGCTTATGAAATAAAACTCTAAGGCTTATTATCAGTTACAGTTGTGGGCAACAATTCTCCTCAAGCAAGCAAACTTCTACATGGCCTCAGCTGACTCTACAGAGCCATCAGATTTTTGGTGCGCAGCCATGGGACACTTCGGCGTGATGGCATCAGCAGTCTGAAGTTTGGCGTCTGTGAGTGTGATGCTCCAGCATGCCCTCCATGCGTGGGCCAAGGAACTTGAAAGTAGCCACACAAGGCTGCTGAGGCTTCATTCTTCTTTCCTTGTGCCAGGTGGGACTTCTCAACTCGGTCTGATTCCCTTCTGAGGTCATCCCTGTCAAACCACCAGGTGGCACAGTCTCGCCAGATGTGAGCCAGACCCGGGACAATGAGTCTTGCTAGATGACGTCATCAGACACTTCAAGGAGCTTAGCTGACTGTTTGTTGTTCATGCCTCCCTCCCCAAGAGTTTTCCTATGTGTTGGCAATGTCTGTCTTCCAGATCATGTAAATACAGATGTGTGAGAGCTAGTCATCCAAGTCAACTGTTCAGTCACTAAAGCCAGGCTGGAAAGGGCCTCTTTGCTTTCTGCTCAAATATTTTGATGACTCCCCTGTCACACATTCTTTAGCCTTTCATATGGTTACATCAGCTCCCGGGGCCGCTTTTCTTCTATGCACATAGGGAGACGTAGGAAAAATGATTCATCTTCAATATACAGGAAATTCTCGCACAGTAAATAAATTTCCCATCTCTCTTAAAGATGTCTTTCATTTTCCTTTGCAATGTATTAAGAAACTCCAGCTTTAGTGAAGAAGCCAAGAAAAGAAAATGTCCCAAGACATGAAAGAAATGACCATTTTCTCTTTAAAAAGTTTAAGCATTTTATATCTATCTATCTATCTATCTATCTATCTATCTATCTATCTATCATCTATCTATTTATCTACCTATCTACCTGTTTGTGGAGATACAAGTATGGAGGTCAGTAGACAACTTTTGGGAGTCCTCTGTTTTCCACTCTGTGGGGTCCCAGGGATCGAATTCTGGTTGTTAGGATTGGCAACAGGCCACTGAGATATCCTGAAAGTCCATGATTACTTTATTACCATCTTTGTGATTTGTCTGCACCCCCCAAAAAAAATAAAAAGAGATTTTTTTCACAGTTCACAGGAACTGTACTAGCAAAGATCAGGTAGCTTAGTGAGACTGTGTTCGTGAGATTATGTTCATGGCCATTTAACGTAGGCTACCTCCCAGGCAGTCTGTGGTCCCCACCAGCACCCACACATGCAGACCCCAGGGAAGAAGCTTGGTAGGGCTTTGGGAGGGACAAGTTCAGATACAACAAAGGAAAGAAATGGAAGAGATTTGCCAAATGAGAATTGCCTTTTTTTTTGGCCCGCATTTACATGATATGGCCAGCAGGGGGCTCATGCTGTGGAATTGTGACCTGAGAATCGCTTGGAGGTTCTGGTCTAGTGGAAGCCAGAAATTTGGGGCACTGGGTCCCTGCTGCTGCCCCCTGAAATGTTGACATTTGAGATCTCATGAAACTGAAGAAGTTCCAGTGAGGGCTGTGGAGATGGCTTAGTTGGTAAAGTTCTTGCTGTGTAAGCAGAAGGACATGACTAGATCCCTGAGGTTCGCTGGGCAGCCAGCTCAGCCCATTCAGCAGTCCCAGGTCCCCAGGACAGAAACTGTTTCAAAAAACAAGGCAGATATTAGACGCACATCTGAGGTTGACAGACATGCAAGCACACACAAACGGCCTCCACACACAACCCACAAACACCCTCTCCCAAGCCTCATTGATGTGGTAGTAGCCCAAGTGTGGACTGGGTCAAGAGAGCCGCATATCCAGGGTGGAAAGCAAAAGACGAGAGAAGACCCATTAGTTAGTTCTCCCCCAAAGTCTTCGTGGCCCTTGATTTCCGCAGTGGAGGGACAGAAAGAATAGAGTCTGAATTACAAAGCAAGGATGTGAATTTTTTTTTATGGGGTTTGATTGTGTCAACAGAATTGTAGGAGCTATTTATGGGTGTGTTCCTGCAATCTCTGGAGATGACCTTTAATTCGAGAACTGTATGGTTAAAGATTTATTTTAACTCTGGGATATAAAAAGAACCTCGTGGTGCTTTGATAATTGTTAAGCGGTAGGTTGTCTTTAATTTTTGAATAAGTGGGATCAATTTTTACATGCGGTTGCAACATTTTTATAACCTTTGTTTGCTGTTTGTTTTTGAACCCTATCTTCCTCTTGCCTGTTCTTTTGATCCATATACTATAAAATAAGCTCTGGCATTATACGTCAACAACTAACAATTACAGCCGGGAGTTTTGACACTCTTGCTTTGTTTTCTGCTGAGACAGGTTTCCCTGTGTAGCCCTGGCTGTCCTGGAACTTGCTCCATAAAACGGGCTGGCCTTGAACTCACAGAGATCCACCTGACTCTACCTCCACGAGTGCTGGGTTTAAAGACTTGCACCACCACCTTTACTTTTTGCAATCCTATAATAAAACACAAATATTAGGACTAGAGAAATGGCTCAGAGGTTATGAGCACTCACTGCTCTTCCAGAGATCCTGAGTTCAATTCGAGCAACCACATGGTGGCTCACAACCATCTGTAATGAGATCTGGTGCCCTCTTCTGGCCTGCAGGCATACATGCAGGCAGAACATTGTAAACACAATAAATAAGTAAATCTTTTTTAAAAACACAAATATGAAATAAAGTAGACATGGATTCAGTTTTGTAACAATTAGATTTGATCTCAAGGTAGTGAAGACTTATATGACTAATTTTGACGTTAGCCATAGAAAATGATTATGGATAAAGTCACAAAACTCAGAGATTGGCACAGTATGGGAATACTTATTTATCACAGTGCAAAGGGGATCTCTCAGGAGACAGAGAGGGCCCTGGGCTCTGTGTTCTCACTCAGAGATCAGACACTTTCCATCAGGTGACTCTGCAGTCTTCTGTTGCCTTGGCCTCCTCTACCTGTGTTTTGCTTCACATCAACAGGTTAAAAAGTTGTATGTGTGGGGGACAGGGGAAGAGAATGAAAGGCGCACAGTGAATTTAACTGCCTTAACTTACAGGTGATAGATAGCCCATCATTTCTGCTTAGATTCCATGGGTGAGAACTCCCTCAAGAACGATCCCAGGGAGAAGAGACTCTGCACGCCTGTGTAAACTATTCTGGCCTCTACTACATAACAGGGAAATATGAATCTCAAAGCGCTGTAGCTTAGGGGTAAGGAATGCCCCACGCTGCTCTTTGGTGCAGTCTTTGAACAAAACCTGTCTCCTCACACCGTACCCAGACAGGCCTAAGAACATGCTAGTCCTGGGGGATAACTCTCCCCGTCCAGTGGGTGTCTAGTCTAAGGAGTCCACATGAGGTTCTGATGGAGGATAGTTTTTCAGGAAAGGGGATATTTTTCAAGTCGATTCAAATTCCTCCTGATGAAAATATCTCTAGATCAGTGGTTCTCAGCCTGTGGGTTGTGACCCCTTTGGGGTCTAATGACCCTTTTAGAGGGGTTGCCTAAGACCATCAGAAAATGCAGATATTTGCATTACAATTCATAACAGTAGCAACATTAGTTATGAAGTAGCAACAAAAATAATTTTATGGTTAGGGTCACCACAGCATGAGGAACTGTATTTCAGGGTCACAGCATTAGGAGGGTTGGGAGTCACTGCTCTAGGTCCTTTGTCTATGTGGTAGCCTTAAGTCTTTGTTAATGTGAACACCCCATCATTCCTGCCTCCCTATATTCACCCTGTGTTGTTTCCTTCCGGGGTGAAAACTGCTGACCAACTGTATAACCAGTACGATGTTTTGAAGCTGATGGAGCCTGGTTTCTGAGAATAGGTTGAAGACATCTTTGTGGCTTCACTGCTCTTTCTTAGCTAGTTTGCTTTTGAGAGAAGCCAGCTGCCACATGATGAAAATAATCGAGGGTCCCTAGACAGAGAAGTCCACATGTCAGGGAATTAAATATCTTTCCAACAACGAGCACCGACGTACCAGCTATGTGAGGATGCCATGTTGAAATCAAATGCCCCAGCGCCAGTCAGAGCTGCAAATGGCTACAGCTCTCAGTGATCTTTGACCCATAATGTCCCATGAGACCCACATGCCGAAACTGCTCAGTAGGGTTCCTGATCCACTGAAATAGTGAGAGACAATAAATGGTCATTGTTTAAGCCACTAAGGTTCAATTTAACCTAAGAGCAATTTATCCTGTGGGATTGCTAGCTCAGTCTCTCTATACAATCTGTTACTCTATCTCCGGCCACAAGGTCAACAAGGGAGGAAAATGGACTGCTTGATTCTACTCCTTTGGTTTGAAATCTCTTCACCTCAAGTCAGGTGTTCTCAAGTTCCCTCATATTAAGACACTTTATTGCAGTTCTTGTGAGGAGCCTAGTAAAAAATGCCCTTTTAGACATGTAAAACTGACTTAGTCAGGATCCCCACTACACCCAGGGCTGTGCCTGACAACCAGAACTCAGTGATGTTATTCACTCAAGATAACCAGACACCGTCCTGGAGCCCCATGACACCCACTGAACAGTATATAAGCAGAGATCAAGAGCAACGCTCTGCTCTGCACCTCTAGGGAGACGCCACCTTGGTCTGACCTGTGGCTGGAAAGTCTCTTCCAGGATTCTAACCTTCAAATCAGAGACTTCTGTTAGCAACTGAAGCTAACCTGCAGCTAAGATATGCCACACAGGCGAGCAACCTTGGAGAAACAGGCTTAGGACCATAGTCACTGACTGAGAGTATGAACCTGTGAGATGACCCTCCGCATAATAAAATACAACTTTTCCTATAGTACCTATGTGTATCCACCTTCTTACTCTCAACACTTCCTCGGGTTATGGTGACCCCCTCAACCATAAAATCATTTTCATGGCCACTTCAATAACTACAATTTTCCTACCATTATGTATCATACTGTAAATATCTGTGTTTTCTGATGGTCTCTGGGGGTTGTGACTCACAGGTTGGGAAACACTGACTTAAGTGGGTTCACTGTATTTTTAATGTTCATACAAATGTTGTTACTTCATCTAAAAGTTTGCTAACATGCAATTTACCTTAGCCAGTTTATTAGGCAGGGTTTTCAAGGAGAACCAATAGAATGTGTATACATCAGTAAAGGGGATTTATGAGACTGGCTTACATATTAGGGGCTGGGTAATCCAGGACTTTCTGTCTACACATTGGAAGACAGCGAACCCAGAGTTACCCACTCAGTGAAGCGAGATGCTTCAAGATCCTCAGTTCTGCGGAGGCAGAAGTTGTGAGAGTTGCCTGGAGAGCCTGGTCCTTGGCTCATGTTCACTGAAGGAAAGGAGGAGGCCGGTGAGAGTGGAGTAGGCAGCGCGCAGCCACAGGTGCGCTGGCTTCACAGCTGGGTACCCACTGCAAGCTGTCACCTACCTGGAGGGCGGGTCCTTCCCCTCCAGTTAGTCTTCTCTGAAACATCCTCACAGACATGCCCAGGCCTGTCTCCTCAGTGAGTTGCAATCTCTTCAAGTTGACAGTCAAGGATCGTGGAAAGGTTGTTTTACTTGAAACGTTTTCGTTATTTTTGAAACGTTCACCCACGTACACAAGAGAATATGATCATATTACTCCCCGTTCTCCTCCTCCCGCTTCCCTTACATGCTTCCCAGCTTCACGCCTTTTAATTTGTTTTCATTTCATATAAATAACTTCCAAGTCCAGCTAGTACTGCTCATAAGTGCATGGACGTGGGCCATCCAGGGGAGCAGGGGAAACTACCACTGGTCATATTCCCAATAAAGGATTCTCCCGCCCCCAACAACTCTCTACTGCCAAGAGCAATATGGGATGGGGCTTGATGATCATCTACCCCATCTATGCCAGGACATTGGTAAGCTTGATCTTGTGTAGCTAACCATAGCTGCTGTGAGATTATGGCATAACAGCCATGCCAAGTCCTGAAGACAGCATCTCAAAGTGCTCCTCCACATCCTCTGCCTCTTCTTCCACCGTGTTCCCTGAGCCTTATTGATGGTGAGGTTAATATGGATGCCCTATTTGAGGTTAAGCCCAGAGACTCTCATTCTCAGAACTTTGACCTGTTACCCATCTCTCTATTGATTGCTGTCCCGCTGCACAATGCAGCTTCGCCAACCAGTGTTGAGGGCAGCCCAAGTCTGCTTGTGCCCAAAACTCAAGATTGATTTGTTCTTGGGGAAGAGATCCCCTAAGTAGAGTGCTATTCATTTAAATGTTTACACAGACCCTATTTGGGAGGTGACTGTCGCTCACAGATGAGCAGACAAAGTCTTGGAGTGTTTAGGTGTTTAGATAATGTATTCTACGTCACAGTCAGTATTCAAAACCAGAGGAGTGCCGTTTTAGAAGGAGGAAGCGTTTCATCGTGGACTCACCCAAAGTCAACAAGATTCCTCTGTGAAGAGTGAGGAGCCTGCAGGGAGGGCGCCATCTGTTTGAGCAAAGTACAAGCTGAAGAAGAAGGACCCAGTCACAGCTTGAAGTCAATTCAAAGAATCAGCTGAACAGCTCTTTACTAAGCACCATCCTGGTAATATAGATGCCCCCTTAGAACTTACTAATTTTTAGATTCTTAACAGAGGTAAAGATGGTGGTGGTGGTGATGATGATGGTGGGGGGGGGTGATAGCCTGCTATTGGTCACATTTCAGTTACTATTCCAAGTTTTTCAACTGCAGCAACTCATGTCACCTCACGATTGTATGGTAAGAACTGCTGTTATCACTCTTTTACTGTCTGGGTACCAGGGCAAGGAGGGCTGAAATAACCTGTCTGATGTCACTTAGGAGTAAGAGATGGACCAAAACCAATGAGGCTAAGCACATAGTGCACACATCTGCATCTTTCCTGTGTTGTACACCTATCTGAGCTACTGAGTTATCAAGTTCAGCTTATCCTATACCTGCTGGCTTGGTAACAGCTCTCTTACCACACGTCTGTGCTTTGCCTCTCTTCAGACTACTGTCTGAACACTCTCTCCTCCTCTATCTACTTGGAATTCCCGCCTTGCCCTATACTGCACTGCAATAGGACCAAAGCAGCTTCTTTATTAACCAGTGGTATTAACAGCACAGAGAGGGGAATCCCACATCAACTGTCCATTGTTGCTCACCTGACCCTATAGGAGTGCAGTGTGCTCTACTAAGCTACTCAATGTTTCCTGTGTGTATATAAGTATATATATAAGACTTCTGGAAACACATAGGATGTGTTCTTTGCTCTCTGTCAAGTGCATGGGCTCCAATGACTGTGGTCCCAATCTTGTTAACGTTCCTGCAGCCTGGATCAGCGAGCGCTAAGAAGTCTGCGCTTAACCAGGGTGGTATGGTTCTCAAGCTGTGGCATGAAGGGGAATCATTTGGAGGATGTTGCCTCCTGGAGAAATTCAGAGCCGTGGGCAAGGGCAAGAGAGCCATCCTTGGCTCTAGTTAGAACCCGGGAAGGGTAACCTTTTTCTCTCATACCCACTTTCTCCCTTCCAAGTGTTCACATGTTCCAATTATCATTCCATACTGCTTAAGCTTTATTACAGTTGTCACAATGCAATTCCAAAGATGATATGGCTTAGGCAGGGCAGAAATTCATTCCTTACAGTTGTGGAACCTGGGAAATTCAGAGTTAAGACAGATGCCATGTCTGGTGAGAGAATGTTCTTTAGTCTACAGTTGATGTCCTCTCCCTGAGTGCACACACAGTGGTCAAGACAAGGGCTCCTTATAAGACACTAATTCCATTCATGAGGACTCCACCCTCATGGTCTATTCATCTTCCCAAATTCAGTTGTTTGCATGAAGGGCCACATTTGAGGTGACTGTGAAGGACTAGCCATAGTCTAGATCAGACTTGGCAACCATGTCCACAGGCTCATTTCAACTTCTCGCCTCTTCTGTCAGAGCCGCAACCTACAAATCTCTTTCACATCCCTAAGTGATCATAAGCATCAAAAGATGAATAACATTTTATGGTGGCATATAAAAGACCAATGTCAATTTGGGTGAATCAGTCTCTTAGTGGAACCCAGCCATAAGCGTTTGTTTATATAGAGCCTGTGGCTGCTTCTGTGAGTTGAGTTGCCGCAACGGAGATTGTATGCCCCGAAAAGCATCAAATATTTACCATCTGGCTCTGGAGAGCAAAAGTGTGCTGACCTTTGGTCCAGGTGGAAGAGGGGCTTCTCTGGCCCAAGGCATAAGGCCAGAAAACACAGAGTGTATGGGAACCTGTCTGCTCAGAGCAATGTCCTCAGAGCAAGAAGGTCATGGAAGAAAAAGAGGTGGAGCAAGGTGATGCAGGCTTTACCCAGGAGCATAAGGGAGTTCCAGTGTAGTGCTAATGATGAAAACCAGAGATAGATATTGGGGTTCAAGATGAAGAGCAGAAAAGCAAAGTAGCCAAGCCACTAGAGAGATCTTACCTCTACCAAAGCTCAGACAAGAAAAAAAGGAGGGGGGCAATCCTGTCCTCATGACGGCAGAATGCAATGCTCTCCATCAAACCTCAGACTGCAATGAGCTCCTCTCTCCTCCCACCTTATATTCCTCTCTCCGCCCAGCCATATCACTCCTGTCTCCACCTCACTAGTGCTGGGCTTTAAAGACATGAAATTCCTGAAAGCTGGGATCACCTCCTTTTAGACAGATTCAGTCTTATGTAGCCCAGGGTGCCCTTGAGTCCTGGGATTAAAGGTGTGTGCCAAAACTCCCTGGCCTCTAGTGGCTTAGCTCTGCACTCTGATCTTCAGGCAAGCTTTATTTATTAAGACACAAATAAAATATCACTACACTCCATAAAACAGGGTACCGTGGTGGAAAACTGAATGGTGCGGCCACAAGTTGTCTTTTTGTCAGTTTGGGAACTTAGTTACTGGTATAGTCATGGTGACCAAATGCCTGGATAAACAAAAAGGAATGTTTTATTTGTTTGCTGTTTGGTTCATGATCTCAGAGGGTTCAGTCCATGGCTGCTTGACTCTCTGTCAAGGATGAGGACATTATGGCTTCCAGATGGGAAGCAGAAGGCAAAACAGGAAGAAGCTAGGGACAAAATACTTCAAAGGACCCACGCACAGTGACTACTTCCTCTAGCTAAGTTCTACCTCCTAAAGTTTCCAGACCCTTCCTAAATAACGCCACCAAATGGGAAACAACTATTCAATATTCAAGCCTGCAGGGGGCATTTTGTGTTCAAGCCATAGTAGAACGGGGACAGAAAGTGGAAGAGCAGGAAGTACAGACAGAACTAGGCAGTGTGAAAAGAGCGCAGTTGATCAGGCAATGTCACAGAGGGAGCACAGTCCTCAGCTGCTATCCCCACGCCATCTTCTTCTCCTGGTTTAGTCTGGTGTCTGAATAAACAGTGAACTAAGGTCTTAGTTGTGTGGCTTATTTTTCAAGTCAATCAGGAATAGTTATCCTTTTGCTTTTTCTCACACCAGGGTACCAAAAATATGCTAGCATACCCCAAAGGCAATTTATAATCAATAAGGGATTATATTTTGTTGATTTACTAAGACACAATCAGGGCAAGACCACACACAGTAGGACAGCAAGTTAGGGACAAAGGACTCTTCACAACGGTACTTTAGTCCATAGGTGGCAGTTATTCACTGTCTGTGTCATGTCTCCTGTGACCTTCAGCATGAGCTTCTGCCCACGAGTCACTAGGCTGAAAAGCAGCTTAACCGCGTGTCTGTGTTCACGACACTGGAGGGACTCTCGAGGAGCCTTGGGAAGGGAGCACTCTAGGCCCATGTCTTAGTCTGATTTTCTATGGTAATTAATCACTCAGACATTCTTCCAGTAAAAGGCATGGACTCCGTGAAGGGCAGGAACTGTGGGAGGCTGCTGAGGAAGGATGAAGTACTTCAGAGAGTCTTCCTAACCTCAAATATACCCAGGGAGTCAGTGTCTGGGCAACAAGATGAGCCAAGGGAGGAGGAAGCCACATGAGATGCTGCCTCAGCGCCGTTTTCCCTTCCTTTATGTTTGCGGGGGGAGAATGAAGTCAGAATTATTTTTAAATAAGATTATTAAAAAAAAACCCAAACCATTAAAAGGTACACATTAAATATTCATAAACACAAGCCCACATCCTTTCTAGGCCATCTTCCACCTCTTTGCAGGACATCTTCCTCCTAAGCAGGGAGGAGCTTGGGCCTCACCTGTGGTCAGTCCCCGGGGATCCTCCCCAGTCCCAGTCCCCGTTCTTCACGTCTCGGCTCTGAACAATGCTCATGGTGCCCACACTTCATTTTCTAAGTTTATCTTTAATCTGTTGCCACAAATACAAGCTTCAGTTGGCTAAACATGCCATTTGCATCCAACGATTTTCCTTACAAATTTCCCCCATTTACTGTGTGTATGGAAAAAACCAGCCTGGAATACTGAACAGAAACCTGGGGTGTTGGGGGGTGCCCTTCTGGACTGACAGGGAGAGATGAAAGGGAGTGTTTTATTACCCACTGGGCACAAGAACCCCAAGATCAGACTAACTCCTGTGACCTTGGCCCTTGCCCGCCACCTTTCAAAGGGGTGAAAATGGCTTTTGAAAGCTCAGTCTACCGTGGAAGAGGGTTTAAGTCACTAGGGTGGATTCCAAGCGTGCATGTGAATTAATAAACAATCACACACAGAACAAAAGGTTCTGAAGTGTCATTTCTAACCAGCCACTTCCTCACAGTGGCCCCAAAGCAGGAACGGGTCTGAAAGGCTCAGGGCAAAATGAAAATGAGGGTTTCCTATTAAGACGTTATTAAGACTCTCACAATAGTGGGAGTGGCTCATTCAACCCGGATCACTAGGTCCCATCATGCTCCGGGCCCTGGAGCAGCTGCCACACACTCTGCATACCCAGAGAAGTTTAATGCGCCTTTGAAAATGTGTCTGGTTTCCTGGAAAGAGTCCATCCAACGTCTAAAATTCTGCCTTCTGTACACAGGCAAGGATGCACTGTCCTGCCGCCGGTGTCTTTTCTTCAGCTTACGGAGGAATGAGTTGCAAAGGATCGAAACTGCTTGCTTCAGAGAAGACCTTTGTCAGTGATGTGCTCAGGGAAGAGCTGCCAGGCCTGAGTGCCAGAACCCCAGTGTTGAAGGGATTCAACACTTCAGGTTGTGCATTGTCTTTGGGTGGACGAACCCGTACGGTGTATTTTGTAAACACACTTGTATAAATGCCAATACCCGTACTTCGCTTCTGTCTGCTCTGCTGTTGAATGAGGTCAGCCATCTCTAGCTCCCAAAACCTGGTAATTTATTTCGGATCCCTTTTAGAAAACTGTCACATTGAAGGCGGCGAAAATAGCCGATAATGTGTTGTTAGCTCCAAGGCAGAGGTTCAGCAGTGAGGCGTGTTCTCCACCTCCTGAGTGTGACACAATGGAGAAAAAGGCTGGCATGTGTGTCTGGGAGACTACAGAACTCTGCTTCTGGAGTGGGGAGGCACTGGGGGAGGAGGGTCCAGGGGGCCAGTTAGAGAGTACATGAGGTGTTAAGTGAGTGACCACAGTCAGCAACCCCTCTGCTATACATCCAAGGCGGCAGACAGTCCAAGGCACACAGGGGTTTCCCAAGCCATGGCATCTCTCTCAGGGACCAAAAGGTGTAAAGCTCCATGGGATGAGCTGGCAGGAGTGTGGTGATGGGCAGATAAAAGTCCCCTTAGGCAAAGCCCCTTCCGCGTCGTAAGACCCCTGAATACCAAAGGCTCACCTCTGGTGTCTACTGTAGGGCATCAGACGGGGGCAGCCTGCCCAGATTTCGGATGACAGCAAACCTGGCAGGTTGAGAGACAGTGTCTGGGGGCAACACGGAGCTTCCCAGAGTCCAGTGTGTGAGATGTGACTTCTCAGCCCATCCCTCTACTGTCCCTACCGGTGGAGCCGCCATCGGGAAGGTGGGCTGGCTGCTGGAATGTGGAGTCGAAGTTGGCTTCTGTGACAAAAGCTGAGTGGCAGGTAGATCCGAAGAGACAGTGTGCAGCAGAGAAGAAGCAAGCAGGCTACAAAGTTAGGACCTAGAAATCTTTTCGGACCCAAAGGCCTCAGACAAAAAAGGTCCTTGGAGAGGATCCTGCAGAGCCCAGAATCAAGAGAAACGAGGATGTCCCTCCCCTCTGGCCAGCTGCTCCACTTGACCGTGAATAAATTTACATACAAAGGCAACATAAAAGCATATCCATGGTGTCTGGAGGTGGGGATTGAGAGGTGAGGAAGAGGAGGCAGGAAGGTATGGGGTGAATATGTGCACAGCACATTATTTACTTGAATGGAAATGGCCTTATAAAATCCAACACAATAAAGTGATCCAGGAAAAGGACACTTCTGCACTATTCTTAGTGAAAAAGTTATCAAAGATCTGTTAGCCGGTAATGTTGGGGTCATGGCACTTCCGTGTATAGAATTTATACTGAGGTGAGGGCTTTTGAGTAAAAACATCTCCAATATGATGAGTAACCAGTTTATAGGCACACGGTGCCTTTAAATATTTAGATCAAGCTGTGCAGAGCTAACATCCCTTCAGGATGTGACCCTGTGCAACTCCTTGCAGGAAGAGGCTCCAGTAACAACAATGACAAGAAGGGACCCCACTGCTCCAACCTTCCCTGCGGTGTTGCTGAGCCAGCAGCAAAGGGCGAAGGCTCAGGCAGGCAGCTCTGCCGGCAGGAGATAAACCAGCCTGGGTGTGTACCTCTGTGGGGGGATATTATTCTGCTCAGCTTTTCTTGGGGGCGGTGGTGCCAATATATGCATGAGGTCACTCCACCACACCCCCATTCACCACCCTTTTCCTAGCATTGAAGTGCAACAAAAGGCTCCCCCTCCCCCATTCCTGGATGTGCTTTCACAGTAAAAATGTAGGAGAAGAGGCCAGAGGGACGACATTTATTATATATAAATGTTTGAGCTGGGGAGATGGTTTAGTCAATAATGTGTTTGCCAAGCAGGCAAGCGTGAGCCCCAGAGCCATGTTAAACAGAAGCCAGGCATGTGCTTGCCACCCCAGAACTGGGGCAGCAAACAGGCAGGCCCCAGAGTCTGCGGGCTAGCCAGCCTAACCTACTCAATGAGCTCCACTCCACTGAAAGGCTGTTTCAAGGGGGAGGGTCGGGGAAATGGGACCTGAAGAATAACAAAGATTGCCCTCTGCTCCATGCACCACACACACACACACATACACACACACACACACACACACACACACACACACACACACACACATACACACGCACCCATTTAAAGAAAGAAAGGTAAAAACACGAGGTTTTATGGGAAAGCACTGCTAACAGGCTCTTGTTTCCATTTGGGAAGACAGAGCTGGGGGATGGGGTGGACAGGGCCTGGGTTAGGATGGGTGGAGATGGGGATCGGCCCTCTTCCTCCTGCCCCGGTCCCCGCTGGATGATTTTTGAGGACGCACCTTTCCCAGCTTTAATGTTCCCCAACTCCTTTCCGTTCCAGTTCTGCCTCCCCATGGGTGTTCATCTTATTCCTGAATAATAATTGGGTTTGGATACTATGACCAACTGCTCAAGAGTCCAAAGGTTTATGTTCCTTTAACTACCCTGAATTCATAAAGAAGATATGCTGCTCATGATTTTGGATTTGTTACTTTAAAAAAAAAATCTATAATAATGTGCCTGAGATGATCAGCTTATAAAAAAAATTAAGAGGGACCCCTATGGCAGTTACCACGAGAACTGGACAATTGTCCAGAACTCATCATTGTCATAGCTCCTTTCAGCAGCCCTGGAGCCAAGCTGTACTACAATTGACAGCTAGGGGCTGTTGCTACATCGATCCATAGTGGGTCAGTCTTGTCTTGTCACCTGTTGACTTGCTACATTTGCTCAATTCTATGATAGGACTGGAGCAATCCTTGGACAAGTTATAACTCCTGGCAGAAGGGTTCCATGTCAAGAAAGTGGTAGTCCAACACCCTGGGGTCCAGGGAACTTTGAGGTTGCACCTGATATCAATGCTTTGTTGTCCAGATGTCATTAGAAGTCTTGTATTGCAATTAGAAGACCACAGCAGAAACCCATGAGACAGATTTCATACAGGTTTAATACAGAGGCTGTAACAGTGAACAGGCCTGCTAGTTGGGATTTCTGTCCTGCCCGGTACCCCACAGCCAGCAAGCCCCAAAGAAAATCACACAGAGATTTCTATAAGTTATAAAGCTGATTGGCCCATTAGCTCAGGCTATTTATTAGCTCTTGTAGCTTATATTAACCATTATTCTGATCTATTTTTGCCATATGGCTCAGTACCTTCTTCAGTTGACAGGTCACCTCCTGCTTCCTCGGTGGTCTGCACAGGACTGAGAGGAATCAACTTCCTCCTTCCCAGAATTTTTCTGTTCTCATTGCAACATTTCTATTTCCTGTCTGGTTTTCCCACCTATACTTCCTGGCCAATCAGCATTTATTTAAAACATGATTGACAGAATACAGACAATTCTCCCACACCAAGAGGCGACCCTTGGATCTCTACCTGGCATCCACAGACATTCAGATCTCTGCCTCAACAACCATCTTAGCACCGATTAGAAACTGTATTTCTTGAATCATTGATAGCATGTGAGCGAGTTGAAACACAAAGTCCAAAAGGTTGTGTTTTCATTGTCTAACTCAAGGTGGTTGCAGCATAAGCTGAGATGCCATCATTTATGGCTATTCAGTAGTCTGTCAAAAGTCTATATCCCATGGCAGCTATGCTCCTGGGAGTTGATGTGGAAGCAGTCATTTTCCAGGGAACCACCAGATGGCTCAGAGAAAGGCAGGGAGGCGAGTTTGGCTTCATGAAAGTTTTCAGACTTCCAAGTCATTGGAAACTAGCTCTGGGGAATTCTTCAAACCTCTCTAAAGTTGCAACTATGAGGAAATGGAAGGTTGAGGAACATTTTGAGGTTATCACTCAAACAAGGAAGTCATGGTTGGGGCATCTCACTAATCAGTAGACAGAAAGGGCTCCTTAGAAGCCTCCACTAAAAGGAAAAGGATTGGCACAGACAAACACTGAACAATTAAGGAAGTCTTTGGTGCTACATGTGAAGACTTCCACTAAGGATGAAGAGAACAAACAACCCGGGCCTAGTGCAGGAATATAGGCTTTAGTTGAGGCCCTCTGTTCACAACCATACACTTGGGCACAGGGAACAACACCATATCAGTTCTTGCAGTTGACCATTTACAAAGAAATGAGTCCACAAAGACAGTCTAAGAGGCTGTGAGATCCTGAATATGAGGAAAAAAAGGAAGAAGACACATGAGCACACAAAAGTCATTCATTTGCAGCAGCTGATTTACCCAGAGCAATGTGAGAAAGTTATCAAGAAGACCTCCAAAGATGCTGCACTGGAGCTTGCTCCCTCTGAAGTTGTGCTGCAAGGTTGTAATCCAATCTTAGTGTCCCTGTACCCCAAGGTCGGCAGTTCACAGACCATTGAGATCATTGTGTAGAAGTTAAGTGAGAAAGTTTGCAAGAAATCTAGACCAATGGTAAGGCGACTCAGCTCAGACCCAAAAAAAGGCATTGACTGACTGCCCTGATACAACAATGAGTACGGTTGAGCAAATTGACCAGACATTTGCTACTCTGTCAATGTCTGCATATATAGGAACCAAATCTCCCCAGTTGAAGTCTGACTTGTCATACTCACTAAAGCCAGCTCCCATTCAAGCTCAGTAGCTACCTGCAACTGAGAAAATGTCCACATCAAAAGAAACTCAAGACCAGGCAGAATTTTGGAGCATATTTAGTGTAGAGAAGTAGCCTGTAGCAAATCTAGATACCTTATTGATGTGAAATTCCCCTCTGTATGCTTATAAAAAAGTTATAGAGTAAAAAAAGAAAAAAACATGTAAAGATGAAATATACAGAGTCTGGATTATGTATGTTACTGTGTTTTCTTTGAATTTTTTTTACTGTAAATGAGCTAAGTACAGAGAGACATTTCATTGTACGGGATGCTAAGCTAACCAACATATATATTTTAAAGGTACCTTGACTTCAAAATTTGGGTCTAAGGAAAGAGGTTCTGCTTTTGTTTCCACAAAGGATGAGAACCTGTAGATTCCTTCCAGGCTAATGTGGTTTGATGGACCAATATTCTCTGTAAACCCCCCAAAATACTTTGCCCAACAAAAAAGCAGGAAGCAGATTGGAGAAAAGTATGTCCAAATTCCCAAATACTGTTTATAAATGTTTCCTTACATTTAAAGGGGGATATGCTATAGAGATGGATACTTTGTATTGGTATGGATCTTGGTCTATTGATATAAATTTAAGGTCAGTTTTGTTATTATATGTATATTTCTGCTCTTGATAAAAATATTGTGTTTGTGCAGCTCATTTAAAAATGTAATACATAATTAAAATACAGATTAACAGATAGTCATTTATAATAATTAAACTTGAAGTCATGTTAGTTAGGTTTTCTAGATGTACAGAGATGTCTTTTAGATGGATAGGTATTCTTAAGATCTTTCAAAGACATACAGAATATGGTCTTTAAAATGTTTTAAGAACTTAGACTTTTCTCGAAAGTGAGACATGTCTGCTTCTGGCAACACGAATTACTTCAGAGAGGTTGATGGGCATTGAAAAAACTGATTATGGAATTTGCCTTCAATGTTACAAGGCTAGTCATTTGGGCAAGAAACCCCTCTTACCTGGACTGCTTGATGGTAAGCTGTATAAACTAGACATGCAGGACCCACAGAGAAATGACTGCTGAAGTTGCTTAAAGAAGGTGAGACAGTCCTTCAGGGTTCCTTCTTCATGAAAGAGTCTGCCAGACATTCTGCAGGAAACAGAAGAAAGTGACTGCAAACTGCCAATATAGGCAGAACTGTCTTTGAAATTTCCTGCTTCATGGAAAAGTCTGCTGAATACTATGGGCCTGTAGACTGAAGATGGATGTCCCAATGTTACAGAGAACTTTGGGTGACTGTCCAGGCAGCGAGATGTCTCTGTCAATTCTACAGTTTTCAGAGTCGCTTATAATGCACTTCTTGTTTACTTAGGTAATATTATAACTTTCTAGAGTCTTTGATGGAGTTGAAGAAAGATAGTTAAATTATAAAAGATAGATTAGATATAAAACTTTAGGCTCACAAAGATAAGATAGATGAGGGCTGGAGAGATGGCTCAGCAGTTAAGAGCACTGACTGTTCTTCCAGAGGTCCTGAGTTCAATTCCCAGCAACCACATGGTGGCTCAAAACCATCTGTAATGAGATCTGGTGCCCTCTTCTGGCCTGCAAGCATACAGGAAGGCAGATTGTTGTATACATAATAAATAAAAATTTTTTTAAAAAAAGATAGGATAGATTATAGAGTACTTTCCTTAATTTGCCAAATGTAAATGGACTAAATTTTGTAACTATAATTCTTGCTTAATAACTGATATGTTGTATATAATCTTGCTATGTTAAAGTTAAAAATCTTCCTTTTTATTTAGACAGAAAAGAAGAGGTGATGTAGGATTCTCCTCTGTATGCTATGAGTATGTTTTATTACCATTGGTTAATAACGAAGCTGCTTTAGACCTACGGCAGCACAGAATAGAGCAAGGCGAGAATTCCAAGCAGAGATAGAGGAGAAAAGAAGGCAGAGTTAGAGAGACTCCATGTAGCTGCCCAAGGAGACAGACACCAAGGAACATTACCAGTAAACCACGCGCCGCATGATAAAATATAAAATAATATAAATAGGTTAATTTAAGATGTAAGAGTTAGTTAAGCCGGGCGGTGGTGGCGCACTCCTTTAATCCCAGCACTCGGGAGGCAGAGGCAGGCGGATCTCTGTGAGTTCGAGACCAGCCTGGTCTACAGAGCTAGTTCCAGGACAGGCTCCAAAATCACAGAGAAACCCTGTCTCGAAAAACCAAAAAAAAAAAAAAAAAAAGAGTTAGTTAATAAGAAGCCTAAGGTAATAGGCCAAGCAGTGTTTTAATTAATACAGTTTTTATGTGATTATTTCAGGTCTGAGCAGCCATGAAATAAACAACCAGCTTCTGTCAACCAAAGATGACCATTCAATCCATGTACCCTTCATACTTATGAAGACACACAGATATTATTGCAGCCTCTCTAGTTTAAGTCACAACTTAATAAATAAGGAAGTGAATAAGACAGAAAGAAAAGAATATTAAGTGGTGATGGGGAATGCTGTTCTAGGATCCACCATCAACTCTTCAGGCTCCTGGTGAGATAGCATATCACCCACAGAAGTTCATGGTAGAACAAAACCACTTATCATTTGATAATCTGGAAAGTAAAGACCAGGAATGATCAGGGGTCCTGAATCTCCTTCAAGAGTACACTTCTGATAACCTAATAACCTCCATCAAAATTTCTTCTCCCAACAGGCCAACAAGTGGACCAAGCAAATGGTCCTTAGGGGACATAAACCGTGGCAATGAGCTGGGGAGAAGACATCACAGAGTGATGTATCTGCAGTGTTTCCTGCCAGATTTCAGGTAAAATATCTAAACTCACTTAGGTGTGTTATCGTCTCTATGGGGACAGCCCACCCAAACCCCATCAAGCATTCCAGCATATTTTAGGACTATGCTTTCCTGTATAGAGGAACATAATTCAACCACAACTTTCCCATTTTCTAGACTATGAAATCTATAAAAGTAGCTTTAGGTTTAGATATTACATGGAACTAAATTTTCTACAATTTTGAAAGAATTTAAATTCTTATAGGACAAAATCTGGTTGTGGATTGCATCAGGATCATTAAGAATTAACCTTGTTTTACTCTGGATTGTATGACAATAAGGATTGCACGGGACATCAGCCCAGCTCTGCAGATGAGTGGGACAAAGGACAATGTCTTTATTTGGATAATGGTGCTTTGATTAGATTTAAGTTGAGAAGGAATGTATTGTTTAGTTTGGGGACAATCTGAAGGATGTCTATCAAGTAGGGCATCACTGTGTTCTACAGTACAGGCCACAAGAAAGCTAAGTAGAGAAAATAACTGCTCAGGTTCAAAGAGAAAATGAAAGGATCATTCCCCAATAAAAGAAGTGGTCCCCTGGAGATAGAATCTGCTCCATCTCTCCTTCTCCATCTTTTCTGATGAGGGGTTCATTCATACATCTGCATAGATACTGCCAATACCACCACCTTTGTTTGGGTCTGCTATAACAAAACACTAGAGGTTGGTAGTTGGTTCATCCAGAAGAGATGGTTCTTTACTCACTATCTGGAATGTGAGTAGTCCATAAACAGGCTCTGAAATCTGGATAAGGGCCATGGTGCATCATAACTTGGAGAAAGGCATCCAAAGACAGAACAAATGTTTGTTCACAGGTCTCTCTTTTTGGAAAGTGACCAAGGCATCATGGGTACCCAAGCCTCATGCTCTCATCTAGTTCTAATTCTTTCCCAAGGACCTTATGTCCAAATGCCATTAGAGTGGGGTTTTCAGAATGGAGTTTCTGCCATGCAAACTTTTGCAATCACATTCAAGCCAGTGTGCCCTGGTCTATTTTCATCCAACCAGAAAAAACAGCTGCTTTTCAACCCGTTTCTTACTTGAACAAATAGGAGCATTTAGACAATTCTCAGCTTTAGAACATGTGCTTTCCAGACCCCCAAGCTTGTTATTCTCCTCTTAGCCTGCTGGCATAATTTCCCAGTTTTCACATTGTGCTCTGGGGCTCAAGCTTAGGATTCCCAAGGTTAAGTTCAGCCATTGTCATGCAGGCAAATATTCATGCATTGATAGTTTCTGAATTCTTAGCTCCAGTTCTAACCTCTCCCATGATTTCAGTTAACTATCAGCCTGACATGTCATGGACATCTCAGATTGGGTATGTCCAAGCAGAGCTACTGAAGGCTTCCTTCCTATAGATCCTTACTCCATCTTTTTCAGTCCCATTAGATATGAGAACCTTCTTTAGATTTTGCATCTAAATGTTTTAAAATTTCTGTCTTCTTGCTGATAAATAAAACAAAACAAAAAATAGCATCAACAGAAAAAAACAACAACAACCAAAACCTCCATAACAACATAAAACAAGCAAAACCATGGTCTAACCTCGAGAATGAGTTGAGGCTAATTTTAGGAAACAAAGTGTAGATATTCAAATAGAGTATATTGAATGAATTATGAATGGATGGAAGCAGGATACTCAAATTGTCACCATAGGCCTTCATGGTTCCATTTATCTGAGTAGGTATTTACAAGTATGTGGATCTCCTAGGTATTTAAAGACTGTCTTCTCTGGCATGCCAGACTGCAGGAAGATGACTGAACTTCTAGACCCAGGGTTGTATCAACAAACAGACCTAAAACTATGATGCTGATCTAACTTTTCTTTTGTTGTCTCTAGAAAGGTTCTAAAGTATCTCAGGTGGGCCTATAGACTGCTGGAGCGAAGCGAAAATTCTAAATCTTGATCTTCTAGCTTCTACCCTCCCTCTGGAGTAGTCTAGGATGATGTGTGTGCATGTGTGTGTGTGTCCATCCAACACTTTATTTCAAGCAATGATAGGGATCAAACAAAGTGTCTCTAGTTTGTGAATCTAGCTCTCTACCCACAAAGCTACATCCCCAGCTTGATGTCTGTTATTAAAAAGGCAACTTAAATTAAAAACCCTGGGTAGTATGTGCTAGGCCACACATACCAGTCTCCACGCAGATACAAAGCACTTCAAACTGATCGCCTGCCTCAGTTGCCTTTCAAGTAGTGGAAAATAACCTTAGATGTGAATCTAAATGAGTGTTTAGAAGGTGGGAACTCACATTTCAGCTTTCTAAGCTCCACACCACCCCATAAAACAGTACAGACAAAGAGATGCCGCATGTCCAGATACTGGCTTAGGTCATCTCTCAATGAGCTTTTGAAAATAAAGTGAATGGCATTCACGGAAATCAGATATATTCTCTTTTTTTCCCCCTTTGGATTCTTGAATTGCCTTAACCCTTGATATGATTTTCCTATGTAGGATCATCCTTTAAATGACCCCCAACAAATCTTCCTATTAAAATTATCAGTGATGAGGGACTTTGGAGTGGGTCAGAGCTACTGATTAGCAGAGGAAGTTGAAGTCACTAAAGGCTGTCGTCACTTCTTTGCCTCCAGATAAGACCTCTCATCAGATGCTGCAGGCTCCTTTGTGCAGCACAAGAAAGGGCCAAAGCCTGCAACCTGCTGCCCAGCCTTACTGATTGAGGAAACTAGCTGTTCTCTTCACTTGGCAGACCCATGACAAGTGGGAGGTGAGAGCTGTACCGGATGTGCTCTGAAGAGGAAGCAAGGGCAAAAGAAAACAGAAGGCTTGGGGTGGGGGCACCTTTTCTGTAACCATGGAAACCAGGCTGGGCTCCTTGCTTACTTTGGCATTTTCCCCCTCTTCATATGGCTATGATTCTCTTTTACCCCTGGCCCCCAAATCTCCCTCTTCTGCCATCTTTAGAGTTGTAGACTCTGTCCGTGTCTTTTCAAGTCTGAAGAGCAGGACGAGGAAGGAAAACTTCTTCTGCTATGCCCCTCCGCTTTTGAAAATAAAGTGTCCTTCTGATTGGGATTCTGTCCCCCATGGGAAACTTCCACTTGGAGAAGACAGAAGGCATGGAGTTGCTCTCTCGGGCGCCTCTCAAAGCAGAGCCAATATCATATGGAGTATGTCCAAGAACTAGACACTCTTCCCTCCAAATCCCACTTCAGGTCCTCACAACCCAAGCTGCCTAGCCCGACTCACTTACTCACAACTTGCTGCTGTCCAAGTGGGCTACAGTGATGGGGTGCTAGGAGGGAGCCCTCCTCTATCACCTAGCAGGGGAGGTGAGGTGAGGGGCAGAACCAAAGTGGGCAATCAGTGATAATGCTGCCAGTAGGGTGTGTGTATGTGTGTGTGTGTGTGTGTGTGTGTGTGTGTGTGTGTGTGTGTGTGTGTGATGGAGGAACAAGGGTAGGGCCGGAAAGGAAGAATGACCTTGGCAATTCATTTCTTCGTGGGAGTCATACAAATGGTGCGTGCTTTCTCTTTTATTCAAAATATATATACACATATGCCTATGTAATTTTATGCTAATATACATAGTATAGCATAAAACATATTCATACATGAAGGTCTTGTTTTGTAGAGGTGGGGATTGAGCCCAGAGCCTGATTCATGGAGACCAATGGCTCTGCCGGAGAGCTATATCTCTCCATCTCATATATAGAAACATTGTAGATTTGATGATAAGCTTTTTGAGGCTAGCATCCAATCAGCGTGCATTTTATCAAACCAAACTAGAGGAGACACATCAATCACTCTTTCAACACTTGCACTGTATATGTTTTTGTACCTGCAAAGACGATTACAGGACACATGATTGGTGTGTGGCTGTTCGGGTTAGTGTTTCTAGTGGGCTGGACACTGAACATGTATGTATGTGCCTCTTATACTTTGTAAGACAGAAGAAGTCAAAGGCGGGAAAGTTGAAGAGGATCATTGGCAATAGCACAGGCAATGGTGATGTGGGTCTCCTAGAAAGTAAACTTGAAAGATTTCGTATCTAAGCAGAGCTTGGGAGGCTGAATGATATGAGTTGATTTCGGTCCTTCCTGCCATAGGTTGTTGTAGCCACAGGACACTGTAATCTGGTCAGTTCCCACCCTACCCCCACCTTTGCTCTCTGTTTATTAACTCATTGGAGCCATGGCCACAATTATCTGTGCTGTATGCAAGTGGAAGAAAACTCAAAGGTAACATTGACTTGCCTTGGTTTTGAGTTTTGCCTGAAATCACTTTACTATATCCAAGAAGCATCAAAGGAGTGGTTGGTGTGAGTAAAAGTAGAAGGGAACCCAAAATACCCTTTGTTACAGGGGAAGGGTGAAAGATTCCTAGGTATTACTGGGTCTTTTCTTTCCCCCATTGAATCCTAGGTAGAGAATCCTTACAAGAGGAAAGTGTTAGAAATTTTCCTAGCGTGAGCTCTCTGCCTATGCAAAAATCTCAATTAAGCCAAAAATCCTAATCAAGCCAAATTAAAAAATATCCAGGTTTAATGGAATTCCTGTGCTCTTGGGTGGCCCCCATGGGGAACTAGGAAGCAAGAACATTTTGGGGAAGCAGTTTAAATAGACTGGGGGAGTGATCAAGATTTTGGCGGGCTGTCTTGACACAGGGATGGGGACTCCAAAGGTGGAGGCCAGAAACAGGGGCTTACAGAAAGGATAATGAACTCTGTTTTCTGGGAAAAAAACATATGGGTAGGTCCCCTAACACAGTGCCAGAGACGTGCACACAGGCTTGCTCTGGCTCACTATGTAGTCCAAATGTGCTCTTGTACCTCTCTGGTCAGCAGTTTCCTCACAAACAAAGTGAACGGGTGCCAATGACACACATGAATAGTTGCCTTCCTCATGACCATCTGTCTTTCTCTTCTGCTTTGTTTGCTGCACACAATCTCACAGAAGGTGAGTCCCACCTTAAGCCCCGATGGATGAATTTCATTGGTATTGGCCATGCGCAGTAGCTCCCTGTTGGGAAGACTGGCTTGGGGGTGGGCATGTGTTATGATTTGCCTTGTAAATCCCTCAGAACATTTGCTAGGTTTTTAATCTCCAGCACCTCAAAATGTGACCTGATGAAACGGGTCTTTACCGAGATAACTGAGTTAAAAACGATATCATAAAAAAATGATATCATTAACACGGATTCTGATCCAGTATGAATAGAGCCTCTATTCATGACACATCCAGAGGCAAGCCATGTGAAGGAACACGGAGAGAGGTTGGCCATCTACGAGGAGAGAGATAGTTGAGACAGCCTCCAGCCTAAGGGATAGGGATTTCTGTTGTTTAAGATTCTAATCTGTGGTAATTTGTGAAGGGAGCCACACGTCTATCAGCACATCAGCTTTCCAAAAGTGAGTGTGGTGATCTGAATGAAAATGGGCCCCATGGATTCACAGGGAGCGGCAGTACCAGAGGGATGGCCTTCTTGGAGGATGTATGTCATCGGACCACAGACTTCTAGGTTTCAGAAGCACAAGCCAGGGCTAGCGGCTCACAGTTTCTTCCTGCTACCTTCAGTCCACAGGAAAATCTCTCAGCTACCTCTCTATCTCCATGTCTGTCTGCACGACGCCATGCTTCCCACCATGATGATTGACAATGGATTAAACCTCTAAACTGTAAGCCAGCCCCCATTAAACACTGTCCTTTATCAGAGTTGCTGTGGGCATGGTGTCTATTCCCAGCAGTAAAGCCCTAATTGAGACAGAGAGAGTCAGGAGGCCAGGTGTGTGTGTGGGGTGGGGGGGTCTTAGACCAGAGACAGCCAGTGAGTAGGACATGATGCTTAGTGTTAATGATTGTCAGACACAACCTAGCATTATCTACCCAAAAAAAAAGTCTCCATGAAAGAATTTCCTATGTCGGGTTGGGCATGTCTGCAGGGGATTGCCTTACCTGTGAGAAGACCCAACTTGAAAGCCGGAAGGCCATTCCTATTATTGGGAACCTACACTGGTTAGAACAGAGAAAGTTAGATGAAAATGTAGACATTTCTCCTTGCCTTTGACCACGGGTGAGAGGTAACTAACCGCCTCAGGCTCCGCTGCTATGTGACTTCCCTCTAGCGATGAACTGTAACCTGGATATGTGACCTAAAATGGATGCTTTATCCCATCTGTTGCTTTCTGCCAGGCTGTTTTTTATCACACAACAGAAATAAAACTAGAATACTTGGCTGTGTACAAACTGAGCCAGGGTTGAGAGGTCACGGACACGTCTGGAATAATAGAGGCCTTGGGGCACAGTGGTTGGGGGAGAGCCGGGAACCCAATGTTTGGCCTTGGCTCTGGGATCCTACACTGGTTGTTTGTGACCTTGGGCAACAAAATCTCTCGGCTTCTGTTTCCTCCAATTATAAGGAGATAAGGAGTTCTGAAGTCTAAGCATGAGATAAGGACAAAGTCCTTAGAACAAGGCTGGCACTCAGTGCCCCCAATTACGGCCCCTTCATGTCCACAAAGGATTGATTCTAGGACCCTCTGAGAAACCCCGTTCTGGACACTCATGTCCTCTATATAAAATACCACGGCATTTGCACAGGACCTGTGATTATTCTCCTGTATACTTTAAGCTATCTCTAGATTCTTTTTTTAATGTATTTTTTATTTCATGAGCATTAATGTTTTGTCTGCAGGTGTGTCTATGTGAGAGTGCCGGATCGCTTGGAACTGGAGTTACAGACAGTTGTCAGCTGCCATGTGGGTGCTAGGAATGGAACCTGGGTCCTCTGGAAGAGCAGCCATTGCTCTTAACTACAGAGTCATCTCTCCAGCCCTCTAGATTATTTCTAATACCAGACATTATAAATGCCATGTAAACAGTTCTGCTGCTTTTTAAAGTAAGTAATGGCAAGTATACATGCAGTGCAAACACATTTTTTCCTAAATGTTTGTTTGTGCTCTCTCTCTCTCTCTCTCTCTCTCTCTCTCTCTCTCTCTCTCTCTCTCTCTGTGTGTGTGTGTGTGTGGTGTGTGTGTGTGTGTGTACGTGCGTTTGTAACCAGAGGACAACCTCAGTGTGCTGTTCCTCAGCATGTTCCACCTTTTCTAGGAGACAGAATTTCTCACTGGCTTGAAACCTCCCAAGCAGGCTAGAGCAGCTGGCTAGCAAGCCTCAGAGATCTCTATGTGTCTCTGTGACCCTGGTGCTGAGATCATAGACGGGTACCACCATATCCATCTTCTACTTAAGAAGAGGATTCTGGGAATTGAATTCCAGCCTTTGTGCATGAAAAGAAAGCGCTTTGCCAACCGAACTCTCTCCCTAGCCCTTCCACATGGTTTCGATGAGGTGTTGATTGTATCTATAGAGGAGACCCTGTGGGTACAGAGAATCAAATGTGTGTTTTGCAAAGTAAGTGTGATGTACTCTCTGCTCACCATTCTGAGGCAGACCCCTCAAGCCCTCCTGGCTTTATGTCTCTAGTACACTAACTCATGCCTAGGGCTTACGTAAGTCAAGTCCCAATTATTCCACGGTGACATAAATCAGCTCTTCATCTAGGTATGCACCTGATGTGGCGCTCCAAGATTGATTTTGGTTGAACACAATTTTGTAAGTACCATTGGACTTTTATTCTAACACTGTAGAAATCAGTATTCTTTTAATTCATTTCTAATCTATTTGAAATTTTCATAAGAAAGGGTTAGCTGGGGGAGGGGCCGGATTTAGTGAGAGACCCTGCCTTAGAAAAATAAGGTGGATAAGCCACTGAAGAAGACTTTCATTGTCAATCTCTGACTTCCACATGCACACACACACACACACACACAAACACACATGCACTGCACACACACAGACTTGAGCACATGCACACACACAAGAAATTGTTACTACTACACATCTATAACAGATCAAATCCTTTGGATACTAGAGGACATGTGCATTATGCAGTTGTAGAGAGCTGCGTGGAGCCGCACCTTAAAGATGGCGCTGGCTTCCGCCCTCCACTATCCCAAAAGTGAGTGCTCTCTGATAAACAACTTCTTATTTGGCTGAGGCCGGACCCTTGCGATCATCACTCAATGATCGCAAGCTGCTTGCGTGAGTGTGGACCAATGAAGGCCAGGGTTGGTAGCCCAGGCCTACTTAAGGGCCCGGGGGGTGGGGGGGAGAGAGATTTCTTCGATTGTCAAAAGTCCTGAATAAAACTGCCTGTAAGAAGAGCTCCGGTGTCGCATCATCCTTGCTGGTCGAGGCGGACGTGACACGCAGTCACTTGATATTAACTGTAATTATTTTATATGAGTTTTACATTTTTCCAACTTGGTTTGGGAACAAATGTGACATGCCAAGTGCCACAGGAGGAGAGAAAATGTTCCGTCAGTGCACCTCGCAGGACAGAGAAACTTTGCAGACCAGGTCCTCGCTCTGCCACAGACTTTTTTTTTTTTTAGGTCCCTTTCCAAATCAGTCTAATAAATCAGTTTTATTACTTTTTGGTGAAGAGAAACTCAACAATATCCACCTTTATTCACCTACATGGGCACATTCTAGAAACATCCTAGTGAGTGCTATAAACAATGGCCTTTCTATGCTGCACGCAGCCTGCCACGGAGCCATTACCAGCTGCTCCAGGAAGACTGAAACACACACACACACACACACACACAAATGTCCATAAATATACAATTTTAGCTCACTGGTTTCTTCTGGGGATTTATTCTGGTCTACAGTGGCTTCATCTTTGGTGACCTGAAATTTGAGGCAGTTTGCCTCACACAACCAGCTCTGGTCACGGGACTGTTGAGCACTGTTTCCACCAAGCATGTATAACGATGGATTGTAGAAGCCACTTTCCAATCCAACTATAGATAGTACCTTGGGGCAAGGTTTAACTTTTCTTTCTTTTTTTTTTTTTTTTAAAGTTCTGGCATATAGCGCCATTTGATTATGGTCTCGATGTAGCACACGTGTGTAGAGGAACCAAGTGTCCGTTCTTGACAGTGTAAGAAGAAATGAGCTGCCCGTCTCTGTTTGGGGGGAAAAATTAGGTTTTTCATTAGTCAGGGATTAAATGCATGAACAGACGCAGAAAGCACAATCCGGTAGGTACTGTAATTCTAATAGCCAGTCAAGCAGCTAAAAATTAATTAACAAAACAAGTCAGTCGAAAATTCTAAGTTTAGTCAGGAAAGGTCTCTGAAAGTAAAGAAGGTATTTGTAGGACCTGAGGAAATGGCTCAGTCAGTAAAGCAATTGCATGCAAGAATGGGACCTAAGTTAGAACCCCAGAACCAACATTCAAAAAAAAAAAGAAAGAAAAGAAAAAAGATCGTGGTAGAATTGCAGTCTCAGTGTGGGGAGGCAGAGACAAGAGAATTATAGGCAGAAGTCTCTGTCCCATCAGCAGCTCACAAATAAATACATTAAGGCTTATAGTAATTATAAACACTCGACCGATAGCTCAGGTTTATTACTAACTAGCTCTTACAATTTAAATTAATCCATTTCTATTAATCTATGTGCTGCCACATGGTTCATAGTTTGTGGCATCATTTTGTACATGGCCTGCTTCTCTGCGTCTGGTTGGTGACTCCTCTGCATCTGGTTGACGATTCCTTTCTCTGGCTGTCCTGCCTATACTTCCTGTCTAGCTACCAGCCAGCTAGCTTTTTGCTAAACCAATCCAAGTCCAAATCTTCGCAGTGTACAAAAGGATTATTCCACAGCAGAGGATCCCTGAGGCTTGCTGGTCAGCCAGACCAGCCTACCTGACAAGCTCCAGGCAAATAAAAGAATCAAGCTAAGCTGCTCCTGGAGGACTGTCCTGAGCTTGGCTCTATCTTCCACAGGCATATATATGCACATACTGATATAGATATGAATAATTTACTTTGGTATAAATCTTGATTTATGGATACAAATTTAAGGTCAATTTTGTTGATGTATATGTATTTCTGATCTTGATTAAGGTATTGTGATTGTGTAGCTCATTTAAAAATGTAATGTATAATTAAGAAATATAGGTTACTAGATAATCATCTATAATAGTCAAGTTTGTAGTAATGTTAGTTAGATTTTCTAGATATGCAGAGAGATATATTTCAGTTTGATAGGCTTTCTTCGTATCTTTCAAAGACTACCATCATTTAAAATGTTTTAATAACTTAGGGCTTTTCATGACAATGAAACACATCTGCTCCTGGCAGCACAAGCTACTTCAAGAGGAAGATGGGCATCAAAGAGGCTCCTTATGGAGTTTGCTCGCCATTTGGGCAAGAAACTGCTCTTGCCTGGACTGCTTCACTGGACATGTAGGACCCGCAGAGAGATGACTGCTAAACTTGCCTAAAGGTGAAATGATCCTTCAGGGTTCCTGTTTCATGAAAGAGTCTGCGAGACATTCTGCAGGATACAGAAAAAGTGACTGAACTGTCTTTGAATTTTCCTGCTTCATGGAAAAGTCTGCTGGATACTATGAGCCAGTAGTCTGAAGATGCCCCCAATGGTACAGAAGAACTTTGGGTGACTGTTCAGGCAGTGAGATGTCTCTGTCAATTCTAGAGTTTTGGAGGTTGCTTACAATGTACTTCCTGTTTACTTAGGTAATATTATATCCTTCTGGAGTCTTTGATGGAGTTGAAGAATAGATAAATTGCTACAGTTTTCCATTTTATGTTAAAAGATAAAATAGATATAAATAATGTAACTGTAATTCTTGCTTGATAACTGTTTTGTTATATGTAATTTTTACTATGTTAAAGTTAAAGCCTTTCTTTTTTGTTTAAACAGAAAAAGAGAGATGGTAGGAGCTCCTTTTGTTTGTGTGTTGCTTTCATTGGTTAATTAATAAAGAAACTGCTCGGCCTGATAGGGCAGAACTTAACTTAGGTAGGTGGAGAAGACAGAACTAAATTCTGGGAGGAAGAAAGCAGAGTTAGAGTGAGAGCCGCCATGGAGACTCCAGGTCAGAGATGCTAAATCTTTCCCGGTAAGCCACGACCTCGTGGTGAATACAGATTTAATATAAATGGGTTAAATCAATATGTAAGAGTTAGCCAATAAGAGGCTAGTGATAATGGGCCAGGCAGTGATTTAATTAATACAATTTCTGTGTGGTTATTTCTGGTGTAAGCTAGCTGGGCAGACGGGATGAAAAACAAGCCCTCTCCTCTTTCCTGTAACAACATACAAACACAAAAATTTAAAAAGTAAAAAGAAAAGGATTGATGAAAATCTCCATTGAAAAATTAGATCATCTTATTAAAACTGTATGTACACTCCCATGTTTATTATAGTACTATTTCCAATAGCCAAGGCAGAATCAACCAAAGGGCCCTAGATAAAATAATCAATAAAGAAAATAGTATGTATCCACAATGGACTATTGGCATATAAAATGAATGAGACACTATTTGAAGAAAAATAGGTGTGACTGGCTGAAACTGGGTCAAGTGAAAGAAGTCAGGCCCAGATAGACAGCTATCACACTGTGCTTACTCACCTGTGGAAGCTTAAACAATGATGTGTTGGCAGAGGCTAGGCAACAGTGTGGAGACAGTGTAGCAGTACGTGGGTGGGTACCCAACACAGCTGCATAGAAAGAGCACATTCTAGGGCTCCGTAACAGGGAAAGGTAACTACAGTCACAGCAACCTGATGCACATTTCATGAGCAGCCAGAGTAGAACAGCTTGAAAGCTGCAAACACGAGAGAATGTTGAGAAAATGGAGATCACTGACCATTACACATTATAGACAGTGACTAAAATATCACCCTTGCCTTACACATAGGTACAATTACCTCTTAACAGAAAAAAAGATGAAAATTAAAAAAAAAAAAAAACAGAATTGGTGCAGATCTGTTTTAGAGACCTCGCCTAGAAGCAAGAGCTCCACCTGAAGAGTCAAGCATACTTTTGCACTAAGTGCTGTCCATCTGTCTGCCTGACTCGGCTGGAGCAAAGAGCGTCATCATTCAGATATCTCCAGTGCCCTTGTGCATGAACAGAGGGTGAGGAACAGGACTGAGAATACAGGGAGGATGGCAAGAATGGAGACTGGGAGGCTGCTGCAAGGAGAAGGGATCTTTAGAGCTGGTGAGAAGGCGTGGGGAGGAAAGGGGCTCGCCACCAAACCTGATGACCTGAGCGTGATCCCTAATTCCTTCATGACAAGAGGAGAAAACTGACCCCTGAAAATTATCCTCTGCCTTCTGTACACACATGATACACACATACACACACACACACCATACCACACACACACACACTACACCACACCACACACACACACCACACCACACATACCACACACCATACACATTCACACACCATATCACACACACATACCACATACCACACACACACACCACACCACAACACACAACACACACATTCACACATACCACACCACACACACCACACCACACAACACACACATTCACACACACGACACTACACACACCCACCACACCCACATACATACACCACACACCACACAAATTCATACATACCACACTACACACCGAGAGTAAATAAATAAATAAATATCTATTAAAAGAGGGCTTTAATGATAAAGATTAGTAAACAAAATGCTAACCAGCATGATCAGAAAGCAAACCTTTCCTTCAAAATGCCACTCAATTCCTGTCTCCTTTCAATGACTGTTGATTGATGTTTATTTTTTAAAAATAAGCGCTCTCTCCCTTTTGTTTCCAATTTAATTTTATTTCTTTTAATTTTATGAGCAAGAACCCTTGGGTTGATCAACATGAGGGGAAATGGTACTTTGCAAAGTTTCTTTTCTTCTCTCTACACTCTGTGGGTTTGTTTACTCACAGAGGAAGAAAGCCTGTGAGCTGCTTTTCCCACCTCACCGTCTAGCCTCTGTGATTCATTCTGCTTTTATTTGTTTATAACTTCTCTCCTGTCACGCTTGAATTGGCCTCTTCTTGGTGCTTTATGATTTAATCATAATGTGGATTATTCATTTCAGGCTGCAGTTTCTGAAGGGTAGGGATTACACCTACCCAGCAATACTTCTGTGCCTGAACATTAAATGTCCTCCAATTTATGCGCTGCTGCTCACTGCCCGATAGGATGGTCTAAGGTGGTGGGCCTTTCAGAGATGAGTAGGTTATGGGTTCAAAGCTCTCACAAATGGAGCTGACATACGCTCAAGAGAGGATGGGCAAGCTTCTTTGACCTTCTTCCCTTGTAAGGAAGGACACAGGAAGATATCACCTATAAACCAGAAGATGGGTCTCACCATCACTGCAAGCAGCGTGACCTTGGACTTCCCACCCTTCCGAACAGTATGAATTAAATTTGTGTTGTTAGGCACTAGGGTCACTATGTTTATAGCAGTCTAAACGGCCAACCAAGTGTTCCTTGTATCTGTGCTGGTTGTTCCTACAGCTCTGAGACGGGCTACTAACACCTTAGATATTCTACTGATGGAGCAAAGGTTGTGGCTTTCTCAGCCCCTCACTCTGGCTGAATACCAGGTGTTTTTCTGATATCTGGTGCAGCACCCCACTTTTAAAGGTGTGTTGCACAGGAAACACAAGACACCCTATCAGTATACTGGCCTCAACACATTCTGGGAGATGCTTTACGGCTGATTTTCTTTTCAAAAGCCAAGCTGTCGTTGGCCAGATCCAGGAAGCAGAGTCAACAAACCCACTTGACACAGGATGCTTAGGAATGTGACTGAGAGAGGAGGAAGGGGGGCTTCTACCTGCCCAGGTGTCCAAGACTCACAGATAAGGTTGGGCGGTGCCAACAGGTGCCACCCACACAAATCCCACGATAAGCATAAGGATGTGAACTGTGGACAGGACTGCTCAGCACACGCAGGCGTTATCAGCGGCCACGTATGGGTGCCCACAAAGCTCTTTGTGGCCCGCCATGCGCATCCACAATTAACCGAGAGCAAACATGAGTCCTCGCCTCTGTGAGCTGCCATTGAAGGGGGAGACGCCCAGAGGCAGCAGAGAGGAAAGACACTCGCTCAGGGAGATTTCAGCACCTTGTCCTTTGGAAGCCTTTGACAAATGAGAAGGAAGGCTGTTAGCTCGCATAGCTGAGGCCCTCATTGCTTGACGCGGCTTTGCAGATATCTGTCGTCAGGAAGCTAATGAATCGCAACGGCCCATCTCTGCGAGAACAGCAGGTCTGGGAACTGTTTGTTCAATTGAGGCATTCAAAGTATTTCTTGCGACGAGGAACAGTGATGTTTTTTTAAATTAAAAAAGGCGTTATTTCTTTAACTCAGGGCCCTGTGCTGCTAAGAACCCATGGCTAAACGTCCCAAGGCCTTGGACGAAGAGCCTACTGCTGTTAGTCTACCAAGTTTCTATGGTATTACACCAACTCCTAATGACTCATAATTAGACCCATAGATTAATGCATCTCTAAACCCTCATCAGAGCAGCTTCTATTTGCAATAGATGGTGATTAATATAGACAGACACTCACAACATGTCGAGAAGCAGAGAATTTAAAAAATGCTCAACTCTAAATGAGTTATCTGGATCACACACACACACACACACACACACACACACACCCTTCCTAGACTCAGGGACCATTGCAGAAGAGGACATGAAAGAGACTGTAGGAACCAGAGACCGTGGATGACTCTCAGGAAAGAGTACCTTCTGGACACAGCAGGGCAGTGGCCCTTCTGAACTCAGAGAGGTTGTGACAGCGTACGCTTGTACCATGTCAAGTCAGACAAAATCCCAGCATGGAGGTGCTGTGGCTGTGATTTCCTAACTCTGGTCAAGGAGCTGCTGGGAAAGGGGGAGTTGGTGCTCTTTGTGTAGCCTCTGGTAAGTCAACCAAGGCAACACACCCAAGAATATGTAGGTGGCACAGATTTGTCTTGATGGGTGCTTAAAAGAAGGACATAAAGTTGGGTCAGTAGGGAGGCGGTGGGAGAATCTGGAAGGAGCTGAGGGAGGGGTACATATGATCAAAATGTATACATTGTATTAAATTCTCAATGGAGTTAAAAAAAAGAGTAAAAACGTTGTTTCCTGTCACCCTCAGTTGTCAGGTAGGTTGACAGCTGGAACTTCTCCTGGCATTGTTATCGTTCCTGGGAAATGATCTTGTCCTGGACCCCGTTCCTGTTGTATTAGCTACGCTGGTGATCATCACCCTGGGAAGTAGGGCTTTAACCTCTGTGAGCCAGAGGATGGCCTAGAATCACAGCAGGACATTTCCCTGCTACTCTATTAGCCTTTGCTTGGTCCTAAAGTCACTAGAGTCCTCTCACTGGCACAGGTTCCTTCCTTTGCACCAGGCTGTCCCCATACCCATGACCCAGGGCCAACACCAGGGCCCACGTGTGGCCACTGGGCCGTGGGATGCCAAGCAGCCACCCAGTGTTTGGATTGTTTCCTAATGTCTGTGATTCCTGGCAACTGCAAAGGGCTTCCAGGGACAGGGCTTAATGGCGGGGCGGAAGAGGGAGGGGAGGAAAGTGATGTGAAGGCTGCTGACACGGTGGAAAAGGCCGCCCGGAGGTCCCTGAATCAGTGGAAGGACACCTTCCTTCCTGTCCCTCTCCAGAGCCAGTGGAGGGGTCAGCAGTCCATGCATAAGAAATCAGGATTTTCTGGAGCCACTCAAGCTGCCTAGAGGTAAACCGACAGCCCAGGGCCAATCCCTTTCCCCCACCTCACCCCACCCCCAGGCAGGTGAAGGTCACCATTCTGCAGCAAGCACACTTGACAGTTGCTCCAAGGGCAGCAAGGGAATGGCCTGGAATCCATGAGTCACTCGCCTCAACCTCACACGACTTGGCATTATCCAGGCAAATGTACACAGCTTTTCCTAAGGAAGCCATAAAGTGTGCCTTGTATTTTGTACCTCTCTGTTCGGTTGTCCACCGGGTTCAAAAGTGAAAAGTATATAGACATGTCCAGGGAAGGGGCGTGCATCCCAATTACACGTGGGGAGGAAGGAGAGAAACCATGCTCATCGTCCTAGTGGGTAAGACCCTGGTGCAGCTCTCTTCCTCCCATACCTGTTCCCGGGGATTGTCTTCTCTCCAGGGATGGCTGGCTCCAAGTGGGGACACAAGAGGAACTGCAGTCAGACATCTATCTAATCATAGGCACCATGTAGATTGGAAAGAGGTGCCAGGCAAGCTGAGGGGGGTTGGCCATGAGCTGGGCTGAGCATGGCAAACCGGCACCGCAGATGACAGAGTCGGCCACACAGATGACACCTGGATGCATACTTGAAGGCTCATTCAGTTAGATACAGGGTTTGCTGCCCATGCAGGGAAAAGACTGAGCCAAGGCTGTAACTGATGGATAAAGGAACCTGTAGACCAATAGTTCTGGGAGTTGTGACCCTCGACAAGGACAGCATATCCGATATTTGCATTATGATTCATGACGGTAGCAAAGTTACAGTTATGAGCTAGCAATGAAATGATTTGAAGCCTGGGGGAGGGGGATCACCACAACATGAGGACCTGTATTAAAGGGTCGCCGCATTAGTAAGGTTGAGATCCGCTGTGGTAGACTGTATGTTCACACCAAACAGAATTGGAAGACATCAGTCATTTAAGAAAACATAGCTTGCCCCCTTATTTTCAGGCCCTGCTAGAAACCACAGGATGCCAAAGGGAGAGTCACCTCGTGGAGGTAACAAAAGTTCAGTGTGGAGGCAGGAGGTAAATTTAGCCTCACAAACCTTGCCAGCTTTAATGATAACGTGTATCCAGTTCACTGGGGACAATGGTGAGCGTGTGTGTGTGTGGGGGGGGGTTAGTTGGCCAGTTGGACATATTCATTGGAGGTCTCAAAATTTTCAGCCACTCATACCTAAATTTTTAGTGAAAATCAGATTACGTGGCTATGTGGGCAAAGAACCAAGATCTTTCTAGATTAGTACGTACCAATCCCTAAGGTATGCGCGGATGCAGGAGGACATCCAGAGTAGACATCATTTCTGCCATGTGAACAGGAGCCCAGGGCAACACCTGCTGAAACGCATGAGGATGGATGCCATAGTGACACGGTGGACGCTGCATTTAGTCTTCAGTTTCGTCCCTAAAGGGACCGCCTGCATAGCATTGCCCCGCCCCTCCTACTTGGCATGAGCAAGATTTTCACAGGGGAGTATTAGTGCTGTGACTGAGTATTTGACAAGAAAGAGGGAGGGCTTATTTGTCTACCATGCCTGGGAGGACCTGACAGCAGGGCCATGAGGCAGCTGGTCACTTTTCCTCTAGCAAGACTCCACCCCCTGCGGCAAGACTCCACCCCCTGCGGCAAGACTCCACCCCCTGCGGCAAGACTCCACCCCCTGCGGCAAGACTCCACCCCCTGAGGCAAGACTCTACCTCTTGAAGGCTCCAAACTTTCTTGGACAGCTGAGGATCAAATATTTAAACACATGCGCCCACAAGGGACATTTCACATTCAAATCAGAACAGGGAAGAAACAAAATTTAACAGGCGACTGTTCCCTCTCAGCGGGTAAAGATTCCTGCAAGAGAGGGCTTCTCACCTACAGAAACACGAGTCAAAGTAACTGTCCTTTGAACCCGGTTTCTAAATACGGGCCACACGAAGCCCTTTCCCTTTGCTAGCGCGTTGTCCCAGGCATTTTGTTATAGTAAGGGTGAGCTGGGAAGGTAACAGGAGGACAGAGTAATCGAGCACTACACACTTCAGGGTCCCCCCAAAAGTAAACTCCAAAATCCTCACAAACAAGCTGAGCATTTGATGGGTACCCTAACCAGCTTGATTTAATCACTCTGCATTGCACTAAACAACCTTCGCACCACTGGCGTGTCCCTTAAAATAGTCACACGGCCAGCAAAAACCTTCATGTATGTACTTGTAATAAAAAGAACGGATTCTTCCCAAAATCTTGGAGAAAGCCAAACACTGTTTTTCTTCAGGTGCTTTATGTTAATTTATGAAACTCCACGACAAGCGTAAGAGTTAACACTATTCTTCCCCTTTGGTAAATGGCACAGAGAGGCACAGAGAGGACAGGTAATTCACCCCGTGTCACACAGCTCCTAGGAGGCAGAGCTGGAATTCAGTCTTGGAGATCTGTCTGTTCTATGGGGGTTGGCTTTCAGGTCTATTATTGTTCTGTTATCACTCTGGGCTGCTCTCTAGTAGCTGTGGTCTCCTGGTCCTGGATCTCACCTTGAACTCTGAAGTTCAAAGTCCAAGATCCAGCATCACTGAGGCAGATAGGGAGGGCCGAGCCACCTCAATGATTCAGGAAGCCACACACTCAAATGGCAATCGATATGTTGTCCCGGTCAAGCCTGGATTTTGTTTTGTTTGTTGCTGAATTCTCCCTTATCTCTGCTATCTGGTTGGTACAGATGAGCCCTGGGTTTTCCTCTATTTAAAAAGTCCTGGATGTGAGGTTAGTAAACAGTTCAGTAAGTGACCAGATGCTAAGGAAGTGGAAACAGCTGGATGGGCCGCTGCAAGGGAGGAGGCAGGGTTGTTTTCATGTGAGGGAGTCACTGGAAAAGTATCAAGCGTGGCCTGGAGTGTCCCCCTTGCTCCTGTGGGACCCACAACCCCTGCCCCTCCCCAGACCCTCCTTCCTCTTCCCACCCCCTCCCCCCTGCATCTACCTCATTGAGGAAAAGTATGGGCCTTCCTTGCCAACTCTGAGTTGAGGAGTTGGGGGAGGAGGTGGCTGTCACTGTTAATGTCATCTCAAACCCTCTAGGACACAACAATAGAAGGAATGAACGCTATCAGCCATTCAGCAGCTGTGACAGGGACAGCAGCCTCCACAGCCTCAACGCTAAGCAACTACAGGAGAATGGCTGGGACTTAGGAGCTCAGGCAGAGGATGTCCAGAGAGACAGCCATTGACTAGCAGGGAAAGGAGGAAGCAGAGATGAGCAACCTCAGCAAGGAGACACAGTCCAGTGCTTGGTTGGTATTATAGTAAGAGTGTGGGATTAAATTTAACACTCTCGTGTCTTTAATGACAGCTACAGCAATACAAAACAATACCTTGACCTGCACTAACTTAGTCCTTAAATACACTAACATCTCCCAGACTCCTAACCGCAGACATGCATATATGTATGCCCTGTGTGCATTATGGTTATTTTTGTTATTCCTGTGTGTTAAAAAAAATCAGGAAACTAAGGCACACAGAGGACAGGTCACTTGCTCAAAGCCACAGGGTTAGCAAATAACTAAGGCTCACAAGAAAACCTGACTAGAGTTTGAACTTAAAGGTTTGTTTGGTGTGTGTGTGTCTATCTGTCTGTCTGTTTGTCTGTCTGTCTGTCTGCAAGTAGCTATGTGTCCCTGAGTGCTTGTGCCTGCAGAGGTCAGAGGCAACAGATCCCCTGCAGTTGGAGCTACAGCTGTGAGCCACCTAATATGGGTCCTGGGGACTGAACCCAGGTCCTCTGGAAGAACCATGTCTCTTAACCACTCAGACATCTCTCCAGTCCCTTGAGCTGCAGTCTGAAGAACCTGTCCTATGGCTTGTACAATTGTCACATGAGACAGACCACCTAATAGATGGCAGGTTTTCTCCTGTGGGTGTTTGTGTGCGACATAATCAAGCAGTGGTTCGTAGCAGGATCTGCTTGGGTTTTTTGTTTTTTCTTGTTTGTTTGTTTGTTTGTGTTGTTTTTGTTGTTGTTCTTCTCGCTGCTTTGGATGTGACCTCATGCATGGTTACAGAACTCTCTATTGAGCGTACTTTTTCCCCCAGGGAGTTTCATCTGAGGGATATGCTACCCTCTCTTGATAAAAACAGATGAGTTGCCTGTTCACTTACTCATCTACCGCTCACTTGTTCTGAGACCAAGTCAAGCACTGAGAATACAGAAGAGGACAAACTTGGTCTGGTTGAGAAGACGATCAAATGAAAGCATCAAGTGTACCAACAACTGTAAGATGAAAGATGCTTCAGGAGACTCCCCTCTCCCCCTAAGCCCTCCCACCCCACCCCACCCCCACCACTGTAGAACACGGCAGATGCTGTGAGAAGGAGACTTTAGAAGAGCAGAGTTCTCATGTCTTTGAAGCAGGGCTTCACCCTAGAGCCCAGGCCAACCTCCAAATGGCAATTGTTTTGCCTCAGCCTCCCAAGTGTCTGTGTCACCAAGCTTGGCACTTGAAGTGTTCCTGGCTAGACTAATATTTATGTGGGAACCCATAGCTGAAAGCATTGTGGCTGGAAAGTGGGGGACAAGAAAAGGATAGCCCCGCTGTCTTGTGTAGTGTTCTTGTGATACTCTTGAGAACATTTCAAGCGAGCCAACTGAGATGGCTTTTCTCTAGAACAGCGGCTTTTTCCCAATCTAGCATGATTTAGAAGCTAAACTCCTCATTAATCTCTAGTAATAAAAAAAAATAAGCAGATGGTACCACACTGCCCATTAGCTAGAGATTCCTTGTAATTATCATGATAGTCTAATCATCTTTCAAATAAGGACAGTTTTTGGAGAAGAGGGAACTATTAAAATCTATGCCAAGATAGTCCCAATCCTGGCTTGTTCCAAGCAAACATGCAATGCGTAGACTCGCACATGCATAGCCGCTTCGTCTCCGCTTACAGCTGCCACCGAGGCATCTTCCAGTGCCTTGTTTCACCACGCGCTAAATCATAAAAGTCACAAGCACATATTCCTTTCATCAGACGAAGTCATGTGGATGAGCTCAGGGTATCACGCATGTTTTATTTTCCCTGAAGCGTTGCCATGCCAACACTGCATGTTTAGGTACCACATCTGGATGCTGGATGCTCAGTGGGCCACAATGTTGCTGATTCATGAAGGACTGGGATTTGGTAGAAAGATTCCTAGGCTCTAATTAGAAATGCAAAATTCTAGTTCCGGTTTGGCCACTTAACAGCAGTGCAAATGGAAACGTCCTCTTTCTGTGAAACTTGGGAGTGGACCACGTGGCCTCTAGGATCCTCCCCAGTGCCTGTAGTTGTCTCCATAGGGGACTGCAATGAACATAGTGTGTATTATATTACACAATACCATATTTTGGTCATTTTACCCCTTATGTCCTTCTCTCGTTCTACCTTTTCTCTACCTTCCAAGAGGTCCCCTTATTTTCATATCTTTTTTTTTTTTGGTTTTATAACTCACTGAGTGTGGTGGTTTAAATGAAAATGGCCCGCCCCCATAGGCCCATGTGTTTCAATGCTTGGTCCTCAGTTGGTGGAACTGTTTGACAACGATTAGGAGGCGTGGCCTCGTTAGAGAGGACGTGTCACTGGGGGTGGGATTGGAGCTTTCAAAAGCCCTTGCCAGATGCAGTCTCTCTCCCCACCTCCAGCTGGTGGATCAGATATGAGCTCTCAGCTACCACTCCAGAACTATGCCCTCCTGCCTCCTGCTGTGCTCCCAGCCATGACTGGCACACTCGCTCTCTGGAACTGTAAGCCAGCCCCCAATTAAAAGTTTTCTTTTACAAGTTGCCTCGGTCCTGGTGTCTCTTCGCAGCAATAGAAAAGCATCTAAGACATCAAGTGTACATGAACATTGGTGATTTGTTACTTACTGGAACAAGAACAACCATTAGTGGCTGTCCTACTGAAGAACATGATGTCTCCTCTCCCAGAAACCATCATGGCAGAACCGTATGACCTCTCCTTTTCCTAAGGGTCTTATGCTGGTTGTGTGCAGGCAACTCCCCACCCTCCGACCCCTGCTGTCAGTTCTTGATTGAGACAAGCCTATCATACCATGTCGTTTTGGTGTTTCACTGCCCTCCTCCCTGTCCTCGGATTCTTGCCTTGTCTCCACCTGCTCTCCACAAACAGAAACAAATTCCTCATCAGCTAAAACCTCATTGGCAATTGACTTTCAGGGGCTGGACCTCTAAGGCTCAGTCTTTTCCCATAGAAACCCTATTGTCCAAGAGAATGAGATAAGAAACTGGAAATTATCTCACTCGCTAGAATGGCGGAGAAGTCAAGCATGAAATAATCGCCAGCGATTTGGGCTATCAGGGTGCAGACATCACTCTATGAGTATGCAGTGTCTATTGAGTTTTAAATAATGGTTGTTTTATGTTACAGTTCATTTACAGTGCATATGCCCATGCTGAGTGATTTTTGTTTTAGATCATGTATCACAAGTCACCACGACAGTCTTACAAGTTATTTTCAGCACCGCAGTTCATTTTCAGTCACCAAGTTAAACCTGTCTTCTCTAGAATTGCATATGATATATTATTTACATATTGCCTATTTCAGATTCTCACCATTGCATTGCTGTGGGGACCAGTTCATTGCTATGTATCTGCATAGGTATATCACAAGATGTACATATACCACAAGGCAGGCGCGCACACGCACATACACACACACACGATGATATATATATACATACACTACAAGTGTATGTATACATACACCATGAGATATATAGATATATCACAAGATACGCTACTCTCCTTGAATATTATAAACAAAACTGCCATGAACATGTATGTACAACCTTTGTATGGATGTAGGACTTCATTTGTCATAAATAAAAATCAAAGAATGAGTCACAAGATAACGGCGTGTTACAAGACATTGACAAATTGGTTTGCAGTGTGATTATCTCACTTCAGACTTCTACCGGCAACTGCGATGACAGGAAATATGATCCCACCGTGGTTTTATGTGAATTTCTCTGATGACTAAATGTGCCGGACACCATTTCACATGCTCATTAGCCATTCATACATCTTTTGTGAAATATTAATTCACTATAAGTTCTTTGCCTTTTCTGGGAAGTTTATATTGAGAATATTTTCTCTCAAATTGTGGCTTGTTTGTTTAGTCTTTCAATTTTTTTTAAAGAACAAGAAATTTGATCTCAGATTATTTAATCGTTGATGAAAATCTTACATATACATATATACACATGCATACACATATGTGTGTTATCTAACTGGGTGGTTTATATCCTGTGTGTCCTTCTAAAAGCTTTACTGTCTTACTGTTCGCATTTTTAGTCTCACCACTGTCCTGGCAGAACTGTCATCTTGTAGACTAGAGTCTTTTGAGGAGGAAAACCTCAACTGAGGAATTCCCTAGAACATATGGATCTGTAGCTATGCTTGTGGACAGTGTTTTTACTGTCAACCTGCAGGAGGGCCAAGTCCACTGTGGGAACCACCATCCCCAGGTCCTGGGATGTATACAAATGCTTACTATATCGTGAGCCTGTGAGGAAGTCAGCAAGCAGCATGCCTCTCCACAAGTCCCTGCTTGAGTTCCTGCCCTGATTTCCCTAAATGATGGACTGTGACCTAAAAACTGAAATACTCCCTTTCCTCCCCTAAGTTACTCTTCTTCAGAGTGTTTGTTGTTTTGTTTTGTTTTGTTTTGTTTTGTTTTGTTTTGTTTTTCCACAGCAACAGAATGAAACTAGAGCATCACTTGGAGCTGATATCTGAGTGTGATATGAGACAAAGGTCCCAGTTGATTTCTGGTCCTTAAGGATAGGGAACCAATGAAGAAGCAGTCGTTCAAAAGATAAGCGATCTTTTTTTTTCCCCCCCAGATCTGCTGAATTATGGTGTTCATTTCCTTATCGTTGAGTTGTGTTCCACTTTGTTTTCCCTCATGGCTGTGATAAACACTGTGGCCAAAGCAGCAGAGTGGAGGAAAGGGTTGATTTCATCCTACACAAGCAGGGTAACAGCCCGTTGGTGAGGGAAGTCTGGGCAGGAGCACAAGAAGCAGCCACGGAGGAATGTTGAGGAGCACAGCTTCTCTCAACTAACTTTTTAGGCAGCCTGAACCCCCCAGTGTAGGGATGGTACTGCCCCCCGGGGGGGGGTGAACTATCTCATGCTAATTATCAGTCAAAATAATCTCTCACAGAGGTGGCCACAGGCCAATCTGATCAAGGGAATTCTCCAGCTGAGGTTCCTTCTTCCCCATTGACTGACTGTAGGTCAAGTTGAGAAAGAAAGAACTGGAAATTGCAAGAGTTCTTAAATTACTTTAAGACTTGGTCAGCCAAACATACTGAAAGTGTTTCCACCCGTTCAGTCACCTGCTTTCGTTTTTCTTAACAGTGTCTCTCCAAAAGCAGAATTTTACAATTTCAGAGTCTAATTCAGCAAATTTTACTTTATAATTAGTGGATTTTGTGTTCTACGAAACCTTTGCCTAATTTACACATCGCAGAGTTTTTCCTTCCCGCTTTTCCTTTAAGAGCTGTACGCTTTTAACTTCACATTCAGTTCTGTTCTGAATGAACTTTCGTATAAAGTGCAAAATAAGGGCCAAAGTTCAGTTCTGTTTTTTTTTAAGTTGCTTATTTTATCAATACTTTTGTTTCTAGAAATGCTCCAGATTTACAGAAACACTGAGGAAAGCTCACAGGAAGTTCTTGGACGCCCCATGCCTAGGTTTTCCTATCACCACCATCTTACCTAAGTATGGTATCTATGACCTGGTAAGAAGACAGTGCTGACCTCTTGTCATTGCTTGGCCTACAATCTACTGTGTTCTCTTTAATTTTATCACCCTCCCCACTTTTGTTTCTACTCCAGATCCTATAGCATGAGTTCAGGTCTCCTTTGTCTTCTCTTGGCTACAAAGACATCTCCAATTTTGATGGCCTTCACAGTTTTAAATGACACGAATTGGGACTTCTTGAGCTCTCATAAATTTGAATTTGTCCGATGTTTTTCTCACGATAATAGTGGTGTCAGTTTAGGGGGCAGAGGCAATCTCACTGTTTTAAGGCTGCGTTCTAGCACAGGGTTGGTGTGCGTTACCGTTGGCCTCGTCTCTTCACTCAGTAGACATCACATTGCCCGCTATTATTCTTTCCCTGGTTCCCACACGGTGTTCTTTGGACAGCAGTGACTGTGCCCTGCTCACACTGCAGGAGCGAGACTTGGCATGCTCTCCAGGTGTGCTACCCTCTGGTCTGGAATTCTTCAAAGGATAGGTTTCTCTTTTTCAGCCATGTGTTTACAGTGGCAAGAATGCATGGACATGTATTACGTACTTTGGGCTATAGTCCGGTATTGTTTTTGTGCTCAGCTGTTTCCGTGGTGGCAGTGGAAGCTTTTTCACTGATCCTTGTGCCCCAGGCAGGGAAAGAGAACATTCCCACAGGTCCTCTGGCAAATGCCTTCTCTCGGTGGTAATGATTTCCACGTTTTCTTCATGTGAATTTTCAGTCCTTTTTTTTCTTTAAGATTGCCATTTTCTCCATTGACACCTGGAAAGCAATTGACAATGTCCTTCTCAGGCCATTCTTTCATTTGGGGGAAGAGAAACGATTGGCTACACTATCATTGGCTGTAAGATCACCCCATGCTTACTCCTTCCTAAGGGTCTTTTTATATTATCAGCTCTGCTGCGCCCTGGTGATCAGAATGTGTGGCCTCAGTGGCCTTGGCTACTGTGATGTCTTGTGGTCTGAAGTCTTGAAACAAGGACACTGAAACAGTCAGTTGAGTGCTTTAGCATGAAATTTAAAGGGACTCTTGCTTGTTCCTTGACAGAGAAGGATTCCTTAATCAGAACCCTTAGACTCACCCCTGAGCTCCTGTGATAGTAAGCATGAGTACCCCCAAGGTTCCAAAGGGCCATTCCTATTTCCACTTCTTACTTTCTGGGTCTAGTGAATACCACGGTCTTGCACTCATTACCATTTGGGACATTGGCTCTCTGCAAGTTTATAGCTTAATCATACATTTTCTTCATACTCATTTGAAGTCCCAGAAAAACCTACTCCATCCTATGATGAGTTGCTCTTGAATCTACACAACCTTTGTGTTAACGGGTCCGAAAGGCCCTTGCCCATGAGACATATCTCTAAATACATTATCATCTAATGTTTCATGGACAGAACTCCACTGTTATCTTAGGCAAGTACCACACCAGGAGAGGGTTTCCAAATTCTGTAGAATATTTTATTGTAGAACTATGGACACGCTTCACAACTGAATCCCACATTGAAATACTCCTATTGGGTTTGCTTTAATCATCTAATAGGCCTTTCCCACCTAGATACCTTTAATAACACAGTGTCTGGTGTGTCGAGTGGACTAAATGGCTGGGATGCTTACATTTCTGACTGGACTTATGCAGAAGTATTCTCTGACTTGACCTGATTCAAATCTTGCATTGTCCACAGCATTCAAAAAAGAGAGCATTCTCCAGTGTGCAAGATTCTTGTTCCACGAGATGTTCCAGCATGCCCATAAACACTTCACTGATGTTGCAGTCCCCCAAATCTTCAGAATTTATCTTCCATTTTTATGGTATGCCCACACTAAGGACCACGACAGACTAACTACATCTTCCTACAAAGCTAACAATATGGCTAACACAATGCTACCATTTGATAATGTCGTTGTGATGAACTAGTATGACTAGAAATATCTCCCTATGTATAACACCAATGTCAGTGGTGTTCATACAGTTCTAAGACAGCTTTGCAAAAATAGTGTCATCTGCTCTTAATGAATAAGATCTATTGCTGGGTCTTCTTCTAGCGCTCACTAAATAGATTCATGGCTATGACCTTAGACAGAGATGGTGGAAATATAACAAGACCCCGCTTCTAGTGGTGCAGCTGCATTGGGGGCAGGGAGAGAGAGTGTGTGTAGTAGAAGGTGAACCTGGAGCAGTTTAGGGCAGTGTCTGGTCATGAATGGAGTTAACAGGCTCACAGTGGGGTCCTACTTTATAAGGAACAGACAGAGGCCCTTTCAGGTTTACAAGCAGTGTATTCTACCCACTCACTAGTCTCAAACAGAAAGCAGTGGTTTCTAACATTTCAAGAGCTTCCAAATGTCCTGACTCACCGGGAAGAGTGGGTGGTCTTGCCCACATCCTACCTTCAGTACCGGAACACATATTTTGGCTTTTGGAGCCTCATGGCTGTGTCCCAACCACCATTATTCCTGGAATAATGTGTATTTTCAACTGCTTTTCCTTTGCTACTCCTTGTTTGGAATGTCGTCTCCATTTCCCATGCCTCAAGAAATGCCATCTGTCCTGAAAGACTGTGTAGGTGTCTCCTCTCCTCCCAAGGAGGATTGCTGTTTTGCTCTGTTCGCAGGGCACTTTCCTCAGTGTGGCGACAGAGGCAGTATCTTGAATGACCTCAAGGCTACCCTACCACACTCTGTACTTCTTTATTTCCAGGCCAGACAGAACCCATTGATCTTGCCACCAGAGGTTTGCTCAGAGCCAATACTGGTAGACATTTAAGAAATGTTTGAATGAACTAAATGTTCTATCTCATCAACTCTGGTTCTAGTTGTAAGGGGAACAGTCAAAGGCTGGCATGCTAGCATTGTTCTCATAACGCAGGTGGCTGTTGCCAAATACTGGGTCCTCAAATCTTCATGCTTGTGACAATTATCACCCTGTTGACTGAGGTTTTTTGTCCCATCCAGTTCTGCAGTCATTCAGTCCCAAAGAAATACACAGAGGTCTACATTAATTATAAACTGATTGGCCCATTAGCTCAGGCTCCTTATTAACTCTCATAACTTACATTAGCCCATAATTCTTGTCTGTCTTAGGCACATGGCTCAGTACCTTTTCGGCGAGGCAGTCACATCCTGCTTGCTCTGTGTCTGGGAGATGGCTGCAGACTGAAACTTCCCTCTTCCCAGAATCCTCATTGCCCCGCCTCTACTTTCTGCCTGGTTGTCCCGCCTATACTTCCTGCCTAACTACTGGCCAATCAGCATTTTACTAAAATACAATTGACAGGGTACAGACCATTGTCCCACAGCATCACCCTGAGCCTAGAGAATAAAGCTGTCATATGCCTAAGTCTTTATTCTTCCTTCCCTCTGAATTGGATCCATTTAACCACACAGAAATTTGCATGTATATGGGGTAGGGGACATATGTATGTGTCGGAGGTTAGAAACTTTTGGGTACTCTGGTATGTTCTATTTTTGTCTTCAAAGTGGGACCCTTAAGAGAATGAAAGCAGGGGCTGGTACAATGACTAAATGGTTAAGGGCACTCTCTGCTTTTGTGAAGGACCCATGTTTAGTTCCAAAAACTCACAAAGTGGCTCATGATCATATCTTCCTCCCTCCCTCCCTCCCTTCCTCCCTCCCTCCCTCCCTTCCTTCCTTTTAGTTTTTTGAGACAGGATTATTCTGTGTAGCTTTGGAGCCTGTCCTGGAACTCACTCTGTGGACTAAGCTAGCCTTAGACTCACAGAGAGCCACCTGCCTCTGCCTCCCAAATGCTAGGATCAAAGGCATATACCACCACCTTTGGACTTTGTGATCACTTCTAACTCCTTTTCCAGGTGATCCAATAGGTTCTTCGGGTCTCTGTGGGCCCATACACACATGTGTATGCTCTTTGGGGCTCTGTGGGCACCAGGGACACATGTGTTACAACAGACACATGTGTTACATACATGCAGATGAAACACCCATGCACATATTTTTTTTTATAAAACTTTTAAAAGAACAAGGAAGGTAACCGAAATATTGCAAAAAGCTTCATTTTTTAAATGGTTTTAAAATTACAATTGGGTTTTCATTTTAATGCAAACCTTATTCTTTTTTAAGTTTCTTGGAACTTAACTATCTTACTTCCACAAAATAAACAAGCAAATGAAAAATCGAAACATGAATTTGGCATGTGGTTCCATCTTTCCAGGTACAAATGCTCAATGGAAAGATTCCCTGCACGAAGTTCAAGTTGATATCAATGTAAAATTATGAACTGCAGATCAACACGCATCGGCCCTTTGCCAGTGCCTTCACCTGAATTTTCACCATAGACAAGATAGTTACCCAAAGCCTGGCCTTTGCATTGTGCTAGACCTAATTTCTGTTAATGTTAAGATTCGCAAGCCACGCTCATCTCCTCACGGCAGCAGATGGGTCCACACTAACACATTTATTTCCGCAGTTGACAAACTCAGGCGCTCAGTTGTTCTCACTAAAGTCCATCTGCAGAACAGAACTGCTTTTGAACAGTTTTAGCAAAACAGCACAAAAGAATGTCAGTTTTTCCGGCTCCTCCTCAGGCCTCCCACCATCTGGGGCCGAACCTACTTCAGTCCCATCCTACAGATCTCATCCAGTGTCCCCCATGCAAAGTTTCTGCTTCAATTAGTTCCACTTCCTGCGCTGGAAATGAGACTTGCTCCTGCCTTTCTCTACAACCCCCGTGACACAGTCAGTGTGAATGTAAGCTGATTGGACAACACGTGTAAGGTTATCATCATGGCTTTCTCTGTGTGTGCACATGTGTGTGTGTGTGTTTGTGTGTGTCTCTGTCTATGTGTATGTATGTCTACATTCACATGAATGTAGGTATATGTGTGTACATGTATATATTCCCATGCAGAGAGTCAACCTCCTATGTCATTCAAGTGCCTTCTACGTCAATGTTTGAGGAAACATCTCTTACTGACTTGGCACTGCCAAGTGGGCCCAGCTGGCAGGCCACTGTGCCAAGCAATATCCCTTATCTCTACCTCCCCAGCACTGGGGAAGCAAGCAAGTGCCACCATTCCTAAATTTTAAAATGTGGGTTCAGAGGATAGGGCTCAGGTCTCCTGCTGGTAATGCGAGCATTTTGCTGACTGATCCCCCCCCCCAACCCTGTCCTCTCGCCTTCTTCACAGTGATCCCTAGCAGTGAGGTCTGCTCCAGCCTGGCTGACAAGGGAGCCCAGGAACACGCTTGAGTTTTCAGCTGCATCATTTAATGTCAGACTGAATTGTCACACGAGAAACAAGCCACCCAGCTATTCTTTCTGTCTACCTAGGGCCTCCCCAGAAGAAAGGAAATACTCAGGAAGCCTCTGCCCAGTCCAGTCATCTCCTCAAAGACTCTCTTGTTTCTGAAGTGGCCGCACACCTTGACAGAACACGGAACTATTCCCGCTTCCCAGTTATTTCCTGAAGGATAAACACTGACCTAAAATCCTTTTAGTCAGTAAGTCTGGAAGGAACCCGTCTTCACGTGAACACCTTTTCCGGTCTTGCTGTGGTTGTTTGTAGCCTGGGGCAGGATGTTTCTCTCCTAAGCTTCTCATCTCTCAGATGTCCTTGAACAACCAAACAGAAATGACATCATTCTCTAATGGCTCTAGTCTACATTCAAGGGGAATAAAATGACTCTGTCTGGTCATGTGGCTTTGTCTCATAGGGAATGGGCGTGCGTGTGTGTGTTTATACATGGGTGTTCCAGGATATATATATATATATATATATATATATATATATATATCCCAGTGTTTAATATATAAACATATATATATGTGTGCATCTTTGTAACCCTACCTACCATTATATCCCTACAGAAATACTAATGTGAAATATTTAATTCAATTCTGAGGGCAGCTTGGCCATTTTAACAGCTACTAGGCACCAAATGATATGCCTGACTTATGTAACCCTTCATGGTAGCTGCAGTTGTTGTCCACAGCTACTAACTATCGAAAGTCTCAGCTCCTTGACCTCTCTCCCCATTTCTTCCCCTTTCTCTATAATCCAGCTGCGTCCATTGAAGGTTCCTCCCTTTCCCCGTAGTCTGTACAGCTTTAGAATCAGCTTCTGTCTGAAGCCTTCTTCTCACTGATGCTCAGGCCTGTTGTTTCCAGCAAGGTGCTGGAGCAGGTAGAAGCTGCTTACACCACCTCCCAAGATCTGACTCTCGGCATCTCTCCCTATATTCCTATGCTCAGTAGCATGTTGGCCGCGGTGGGAATACTTACACCACAGCGATGTCAGCAATGTGGATTAGGGCTTTACTTGGAGAAAGCCAACTGTTAAAACACTTGCCAGCACAATACCTTCTTATACCGGTTGAAATGTGTGTCTATTTGTCTTCGGTCCATATGTTCTAGGGTGAGCCCCATAGATCCAGAACTGAAATGTCTTCTGGGACATTGTGTGTGTGTGTGTGTGTGTGTGTGTGTGTGTGTGTGTGTGTGTGTGTGTGTATGCTAAAACCAGGGTGGTGCTGTACAAATCTGGAGAGTTGACCACCACTATTGGGGGTCAAAAACCTAAAGGGGCAAATCCTCAAATGCAGGGGAATTGCAGGCAAACCAGTGCAAAGGATGATATCTGGTGGTCCTCAGCAGGGGTATCACAAGAAACCCCCAAAGCACCCACTGGTAAGGACTTTTTGCTTACACATCTCCCAGAGGCATCACAGCAGGTTGCCCCTCTCTGGTGTATTAGGACCATGTATGCCTTTTTTTCCCCTGCCACTCCTCTGTGGTAGATCCTGGATACCCTGATAGATAATAAAGGACTTGGCCCTGACTGGCCCAGTGCAGCCTGCAGAGCCTGCGCTGCTAGTTGCCTAGAGACTATGTCCCTTTCTGGGGAGGCAGCAGCCAGTGACTGATGTAGAAGCAGAAGAAAGGTCCAAACCCCTTGTCACCACTTGGGACAACTGTGATTGTCACCCCAGCTTCAGACCTCTCTGAAGCCTTATGAGGGCTGTGCTACAGTCCACCCCAGTCCCAAGTGATGGCGACGAAGTTTCATCCAGAGGCAGGAAGGACAAGAGGCTCCACTGGGTGAGGGCTGGGGAGTTGGACTCACGCCTGATGTGTTCAGCTCCATCAGTAAACCCTTTACGGGACCTTTTACTAACTCTTTCCCTGTCCCTCAAATGGGTAAAACCTTTCTATATTTATTCACTAATTCACAAAGACCGCACGGAGAAACAAAAGATGATTCAAGTTCTGAGATAAAGGTAGACGAAGGTCTGAATGTGCCGGAGATCAAACACGTCCTCAGAAGAGCAACACTCAGTTGACCACAAATCGAGATATGGGGATTTTATCTGTGTCACCTCACCCAGCTAATCATTAACTCGGATTGCCAGGGGCTTGCACTAGCTCCCTAATAGAAACAATATGGACCATGGGGACGTCCTGGGTAAATGTGGCTGTTTGAATTCTATCCTGGGCTTTTCCTGGGCCTTTGAAGACCACTAATCGTATTTGGACAGGGGACACGCATGATTTCGTTGAAAGGCACTTCAAGTGCAGGCTGAGGTCACGTCACCAACGGTCATATCAAGCACGAGAAACGTTGTTGACTTAGGGGCATGACAGGTTACAACCTTCCACCCTACCCCGCCACGAGTTCTTAGCAGGTGTTCCGGATACCGGCGTATTTGAGATGTTTACAAAGTCCAAGAAATTAGAGTTCATTCATCCTGTGTTCACACTACAGGTCTGTCTTCCTCCTTCCCTCCCTTCTCCCCTCTCCTCCCTCTCTCTCCACACAGAAACACACACCGTGGGAGGAGAAATGAAAACCCGTATTAAAATACCAAAATCCTACTTCAAAAGGAACCAGGAAAGGGAGAAGAAAAAAACTAAATAAAAACACTTTATCCACCAAATGTATTTTTAGACATCATTTTTTGTGTGTATCTGTCTTGCCTGATTCTTTTTTATATATAACATACAATACATGTTTGTGAATATAAATATAAATTCACATATATTGTATATATGAACTTAAATTATCTTTAAAGCCTGCCTCAGGAGAAGAATATTTGGATTGGAACAGAAGAGTCCATCACGCATTTTCTCTAGGTAAGTGAAGAAATGGCACCAGAAAGGGGCCTGGAAGTTAGCAGCAGGATTCGCACTACCGGCACAGGACAGTAGATGGGAGATGGGAACATTCGCTTCAGGATATCCCGGCTCTTCAGCAGATGGATATTACATTTTCTCCTCCAAATAATGCTGAAGGCAGTAAGCATCTTCCCTCCAGTCTCGCATCCTCACTAATAACCGGTCCCACCTCTGGATGTCCTTATCTTCTTACCACTCCCTTCCTCCTGCTGGCCCTGCCTGCTAGACCCCCAGGCCTTTTGGCCTCCTTCCAAGCCCTCATTTTGACATACCATCCCTCTGGTGGCGGACGCTCTCCTGAGGAAATTGCTGGGTGTGGTTGGAATCCCGCACTATGCTAGCTGTACAGGGTGACCCCCATGAGATCCCTGGATCTGGTTTCCCACTGTGAAGTGAGAGACCTTCACTGCCTCTTCAGGCTGCCATAAACCTGGCCTTTGACCCTGCAGAGGCAGAGGCGGACACAAGAGTTCACACACAGCAAGCAGCCCTCCAAGCTCTACAACCTTTTCATCACCTCTTGACTCTGAAACAAAAACTGTCATTTCCTCCCATTTACCCACCCCATTCAGGAAAGCACTAAGTAAATGGGCGCACCGTTTAGAGCTTTAGGGTACGCCTTGGAGACAATTTCAAGCTATGGGATATGTTTGTTTTCACAGAGAATGTAAATGAGGGCGTGGAAAATACAATGATTCCTTAGAGAGAGCACAATTGAAATGTCATTTTTCAGGGGAGTTGCCTTCGCTGGCATTTGCTGGCATAATGTCTAATAATGCCCCTTTCATCACCATAATAAAGCAAATATTTATGCAACCATTTGCTTAGCACCCACTTTGCCAGCTACAGGACGCGTTCCACGTCTCTCTCAGTGGCTTTATCCCCAGCACCTGTACATCACGCAGCTTAGGGGCAAAATCAAATAAATCCCAGCTGAATGAGCAGCCAGATTCTTTAGCTGCCAACACGTGGTCCTCAGACCTTCCGAAGTTTCCTTCACCTGGAACCTGGCTTGAAATGCAAATTTAGGGTCCTTCCCCAGCCCAGAAACCGCAGGCTCTGGGTAGAATCCAGAAATCTAGTTAAATAAGCCCCACCCACCCTAGTGATCTTGGTTCTGCCCTCAAGGGTGCAATAAACTAAAGCTGAACACAGGATGGTCCCACGAGGGGTCCAGAATGATAGTGGACCCAAAAAACTTTAAATGTAAGCAGGAACAGAGAGAGTATTCTGTGGGATGGGCCGTGCAGCTGCATGCACACAAAGAATGGAGATACACTGTAATACCAGCTGGAGACACCCTGTAACACCAGCTGGAGATGATACACTGTAACACCAGCTGGAGATGCACTGTGACACCAGCTGGAGATGATACATTGTAACACCAGCTGGAGATGCACTGTGACACCAGCTGGAGATGCACTGTAACACCAGCTGGACATGCACTGTAATACCAGCCGCCCCATAACATTGCCCCCTCTGACTTCCTCCTCCTTATGGTTTGAGTGAAAAGTAACCCCCCCACCCTACCCTCTGCCCCACCTGTGTTTGAAGACTTGGTCCCCATGTGGTGGTTATGTGCTACAAGCTGGGCATGCTTTGGATACAGGGCTCAGCTGGGCGATGGAGGAGCATAGTTGCAGGGAGAGAGAGTTCCAGCGGGCCTGCTTCTGCCTTCGGCTCTTTCTCTGCTTCCTAGTCTGTTGAGATGTAAGGAGCCACGGCACAAGCTCCTACATCCATAGTCCGGGCCCTGACTGCCATGACTGACTAGATGCATTAAGCTAAAGCCAAAACCCGTCTCCCCTTAAGCTGGCCAGGCTTTCCTGTCACAGCAGCAAGAAAAGCAACTATCACACTCACCTGCTCTCCCTCCACCCAGGATTCTGAATTCAAAAGAAAAACCACACCTAGAAGATGTCAGCTGGAAGATGAGCTTCTAATCCTAGCGCGGCACAGGGGCAGGCAGGGATGGGGCGGGTGACGACACAGAGGCAGGTACGTCTCCGTTGTTGAGTTGGAGGCCATTGTGAGCTACACAGCAAGTTCCAGAGGAAGATCCTGTTTCAAAGACAAAAACAAAACAAAACAACAACAACAACAAAAGTATAATTTGGTGTAAAAAAAAGTATTTGGGACTGTCGAACTGGGTCAGCAGTTAAAGAGTGCTTATTGCTCGTGCAGAGGACCCCTGGTTCAGTTCCCAGCGTGGACCTCAGGCAACTCACAGCTGCCTGTGATTCCAGTCCCAGGGCATCTGATGCACTCTGCTCTCCCACAGTGCTCAGAAACTTACACAGGCACTAGACATTACATGTAATTTTTTTAATTAAATAAAAATTTCAAAAAATATCTCGAGTCACATTAGTGGAATGAATGTAGAGAATAGGCTTGGCTCAAAGTTCGTGGCTCACCCGGGCCACAGGTCAATTTCACGGTCACTCAGCTGGAACACAGGCCTCCTCTGGAGGGTACCGCTTCTCTGATGCTCTGAGGACTCCTCCTTCTATTGCTCTCTCATCTGCTCCCTGCCCTCACTCTTGGTGACTCTAAGGGCATCTCTATTCCCCTAGGAATCCCAGAAAGCCATCATATTGGAACTCAACCCACTCAGCGCAGCTGAACAAACTACTTTTGTGACCTGCCTGATTAGAACGTGTGATTTACTCTGCCTGGTCAGGGGTGTGTGTGTGTGTGTGTGTGTGGTGTTTGCTGTTTCTTTTATGAGGGGAGACCATTTAATACATATAATGAATGACATTTACACTAAAGAAAAACATCAGTGGGAAAGAGAAAGACTTTATAAACAGCAACCCCTGCCCATGAACGAGTTGGGTATCATCAAGTCATTAGGTCATTATCAATTCATAAAGTCTTATTGGTGCAGAAACAAGATATCATTTGGAGTCATGTTCCATAATAAAATCAAGAGAAGGGACTTCCTCAAGTAATTTACACGAGAAGACGGCTCACATCCTCTGATCACTGATCTCAGAAACACCGAGCCCCTTCCTCTGCTGAGCCCTAGGCCGCAAAAGTGCTCCCTGAACTGTAGGTGGGCCGTGTTAATCTGCCTGATGTAGGGACTTAGAGCCAAACTTAGGTCCTCTGCCAGAGCTGCCAGCTGTCCCAACAGCAGATCCATCTCTCCAGCCCAAGACTAAGATATATTTAAAGTATCCACGATGCTTTTGGAAATGACTGACTTTATTTATTCTTTTAGATCATCCATCTGAACTGATCTATTTATTCTATCAGATTATTTCAGATCATAACAATGTTCTTTTCAGAATATTCTGAAGTCCATTTCCAAGGAGTGAAACTCGCAGAAAATCAAGCAGAGTCACAGTCTGTGGCCTCAGTAGTTCATGACTTTACCAGGGATTGCTTTTCAAAACTGTGTGTAGCTGGGCAGCGGTGACACACGCCTTTAAACCCAGCACTCGGGGAGGCAGAGGAGGGCAGATCTCTGTGAGTTCGAGGCCAGCCTGCTCTACAGAGTTCCAGGACAGCCAGAGATACACAGAGAAACCCTGTCTTGAAAAAAAACAAACAAAACAAAAAACAAAACCCAAAAAAACAAAACAAAAACCTGTGTGTGTATTCTGTGTGGGTGTGTCCTGGATGCCACTGTCGACCTCCCTCAATGACCACAGTCATCTCTTCCCATGAAGCTTCCCCCTTTCACCAGTTTCTCTGTAGTGAAACACCACATACACACACACACACACACACACACACACACACACACACACCACACTCAGCAGGGCAATGGGATGATTGATGACTGGAACAGTGTCTTTTCCCTCTCCCTGGCCAAGGACCTGAGTCCCTTCCCGTAGGCCTCCTTTATCTCTTTCATGTTAGAAGAACCTTCCTGAATTCAGCAAGTGAAAATGAGATTTGTGCTTGAGATATGACTTCACTATCAAGCTACATACTCTATTTAGACGGGCTAGCACCTAGCTACTTATTTTACCATATTTTTCCATGTTTTCATAGGCATAAGAATGTCTAGATTAAATGTGATTTACTATTATTGTAACCTACACTCTCCTGCTAAATAGTGATATTTGTCATATTTCATATTCATCAGAACTATGTGGGTTTTCTTTTATCTTTCTGAAATTCCTAATTCCTAATTATTTTCTTTGGTCAGATTTCTATTTGTCATGCTCCCCCGCTTTTTTTTTTTTATCAATTTCTAAGAACTCTTTATCCATCACAAACACTGTCAGGCATTGTTCTTTGCCTTGTGTCCAGGCCCATTGTTTATTTAGAGCTTGGGAGGATGGGAGTTGTCCATGTCCAGAAATGTGCAGGTGTGCTCTCCCTTGCTGAACATTTGGAAGGCCAGAGGAGGCTTCTTTGCTATTGCCCTCTCCCTTATTCCCTTAAAAACAGGCTCTCTCTAGCTGAACCCAAAGCTTGAAGTTTGGGCGAGGCTGGCTGTCCAGTGAGCTCCCAGGCCTGCCTGCCTCCACCCTTCAATGCTGGAATCACAGACACATCCAGCTGTGCCCAGCTTTTCATATATGGGTCTAAGATTCAAATTCAGGCTCTCAGGCTGAAGAGCAAGTGCTCTTCCTCACTGCGCCATCCCCTCAGGTCCCTTCTGTGTTTGTTAAAATGTGTAGTTACGTGTGTCTAATTAAGATTTACTCTCTTTGATTTCTAGACTCCGGGTTTCTGGTCTTGCTTAACAATCTTCTTTCCTTTTGAATGTGTATGATCACGTGTCTGTCTATAGTCCCAACTACTCAGGAGGCTGTGGCAAGTGGATCTTGAGTTTAAGAGCAATCTGGACTATATCATGAGAGCCTGCCTCAAAATATTAAAAATTAATAAATAGATAGAAATAGGTCAGGCTGTCATTTTGTCTAGGGGCTCTGATCATTAATTCTTCCTTTATTTTAATATTTATTTTTGTATTTATATCTTATTCATGTGTCCATATGGGGACATGTGCAATCTTCAGGTGTGTGTATGTGTGTGCACCAGCCTATGGAAGCCAGAAGAAGGCATGAGAGCCCGTAGAGCTGGATTACAGGCAGTTGTGAGCTTCAACACATGGGTGCTCTTTACTTCTAAATCATCCTTCCAGCCTCTGTGGATTAATTTCTGCAGGGGGAGGGTATCTGATTTGGTTGCAGTTGGGTTTGTTTCTGGTAACTGATGGAATAGTTAGTATTCAAATGTTTCATGGCTAGTATCAGGTATTCTTCCTTATAAGTTTTCAAATCCTTTAACATCAGCAAAAAGCTAACTTTCAACTGTAAATTCATTTTGTCAGCCTGAATTTGCAAGAACTGCCAAAGGCACCAGTGAGTTTATTTGACAAAGCAATGTGTCTGCTTGTTGCATGGTTCTAACTGGAACTGTTTTCCTAATATGCTGTTTGGTGAAAAGCTTAGATTGGCTTCGGGAGCCACCACATCAGGGCTGGGAGTTCTCTGTGGCTGCCATTCTGTAAAGAATTTTTCATTCAACAATAAGCACTTCAAACACTATGAGCATGACTCTATATTACTCTTAGCATTTGGTGGCTATGGTGGTTAATCTTGATTGTCAACTTGATGAGATTTAGAATCGCCATGGAAACACAGCTCCAGGTGCATCCTTCATGCCATTTCCTGGTATGCTTAATTGAAGTGGGGAGACTTACCTGGAATGTGAGGGTATCATCTACTGGGTTCACGCATGAACTAAATAAAAAGGGTAAGTGCGTGGGGCCCCAGAACTCTGTTCTGTGCTTCCTAATGAGAAAGGGAGCTGTTTCCAACTCCGGTGACCAATGGTAGCAATGTTCTCTCTGTCCTACGTATTTCTTTGCACGGTGGACTTTCTCCTCAAGCTGTGAGTCTTTCTTCCTTAAGTTGCTTTTTTTTAATGCACTTTGTCATAGCAATAAGAATAATTAACACAATGGCTCTACATAATTAAAACTCCATGGCTAAGCGTTTCCAAAAGTTTAGCAATACAAGGTAGCAATGAATGCATACACTATGTTTACCTGTTTGCTAGTCTGTGTTCTTCTATGCCAAGTTCTTTAATGGCTGTATAATATTCTGCCTTTCCCAGTTTGCTTTTTCAAATGCCAAGTTATTTAACAGCCATATAATATTCCATGATGCCCTCTTGGTGCACTGAGCAGAGAGCCAATCTCAATATTTCTGTGACATGGCATAATGCTTAATCTCGGCTGTCAGGTTGATAGGAATGAGAGGTAGCCTGGAGTTTAAGGGAGCACGCTTACGCAGATGCATAGTGTTCACAAACACAACCAACATAGCAGGAAAAGACCTGCCCTGAGCATGCATGGAATCTCAAGTCGGCTAAGGGTGGGCTGCACAAAGATGAGAAGAAGACTCCTGCAAGATTTTACTGTGTAGCAAGAATATGCATTTTACTGCCTTGCTTGTAGGCACTAGACTCACTTTTTTGGGCTTTAGGAGTTCTCCAGGGAACTTTGATCCTTCAGCCTTGAACTGGGAATATGGAGACCTCCATCTCCTTGGACATGGAAGCCTCTGCACTCTCTGTTCTCCAGCTCGTAGGTGGTTGTTGAGAGACTATCCAGCCTCCAAGTGTGTAAGTTAGTCTAATCAATACCTCTGTGTGTGTGTGTGTGTGTGTGTGTGTTTTATTAGTTCCGCTCCTCTATTGTGCCCTAAATCACCCAGACATGTCACTTTTTATGTCATCTCCCCACAAATGCGGCTTCAGCTCTCAGCTCTCTCTTCCTGTTACGGTTACTTGTGTGCATAGCCTGAAGTTCTCCTGTCCTAGATTCATAAACCCAGAATTACTTGCTGAGTCAATCATTTACATTCAGGATGTGTATATCTTACCAGATTAGATTGCTTTCTCAAAAAGCTGTAGCTGTTTCTATCATGTGGAGTTGAGCCCTCTGGGATAAGGGCAGTCACGTGTGTTCTGTATACTTTGCTTTTGCCTTCCTTTAAACTTCAAGTGCATTCTTCATAAACAAAAAAACAAGGTCTTGCTCTGCTCTTTACTTAGTGAAACCATTGGCAGACTAAATTCCATTGTATCGATTTATGACTTTATTTTGCTTTTTTACTCTATCCATTTTCTTGGCTCTTTCTAGATCAGCCAAAATGAATGTTCCTTTCCAATTGCACTCTGATCTTAGAAGTTCCCTCTGCTTTACCACTGGGGTAAAAGTTACCCTTTTAATGCCTAGCATCATAATACAACCCTTTTCTCCAACCACAATAAAACAAATGTAGCCAGGTAGTACCGAGACTCGCACTCAATAATGCATGCAGAAGATGGTAGGGTGAGCGCAAACCCTTCCTATACCTTCCAACCATTTCTGTCAATCACGTCATAGTGACTGCTTCTTTGGAAAATACTCTTGTCATTCATCAGGTTCCAGACAAGATGGGGTCAGCAGATTTCTATGAGAATTGTCTGGAGGGCTCTGTTGGTAAAACTCTTGTCCCTCAAGCAAGACGACCTGAGGTTGGTTTTCCCAAAACTGCTAAAACAAATCAAAAAAACTGGGTGTGGCGGTGCATGCGTTTAGTCCCATCACTGAAGGAGATGCTGTTTAGTCCCGTCACTGAAGATGCAGAGACAGGGCTATTCCTAGGGCCTGAGAGCTAGTCACCCCAGCCTGCTTGGGGAGTTTCAGGCCAGTGACCCCGTCTTTAAGAAAAAAAGAATGGCACCTGAAGAATGACGTCTAAAGTTGCCTTCTGATCAACACATAAACATATTCATGAACACACGCATCTGTATCCACATATTCACCTCCACATATATGAACACACATACACCACTATCACTACCACTACACCATACTACACACACCCATAGGAGGGAAATAGGAGTTAGGCTGGGAAACAATATGACTGGATGCAGGTTTGTCACAGGGGCTTCCACTTCCTTCAAGCTTGACAACCCCAACCAAGCCAAGAGCACAAAAATTAAGCCATGCAAGAGATCTGGAGAATATCAGAAGTATCAGGGGGAAAGAGGAAGAAAAAATAACCCAGAGATTTCCATGACCCTCTTTCCAGAGAAGATCACCCTTCACCTTGAGGGACATTTTCTTTCTGTCTTCTGTACACTGTGGTGGGTTCACACACATTTAGGGATTTTAACTTCTTCACCTACTGCTGGATGCTGCTGGATGCAGCTATTTGATCTTTCATGCACCTCCTATTTTCTCCTGAAAAACAGATGGAAGACAGCGCTGACCTCTCCAGGTCAGTAGGAAAGTCTAACGGCATGCGCTGTCTTGGACCAAACTCCCTGTGGGTGTCAGAGTCTCTTCTCTTTGCTCTCCTGTCTCAGAGGGCTTTGCCTTCTACAGTACAGAATTGTGAGGATAAGAGTGAGTTGGTGTTGTGTTTGCAAACCACAAGGCTCTCAATGGGTCTCTAGTGTTGTGAATGCCGCCATTCTCGCTGTACTGGCAGACTAAATGTTTCCTTTTCCAAAACACGAGTTTGGTAATCACCACGATGTCACAAAAGCTGGGCAGATTCTATGAGGAATGTGAATGGATTAAAGAGAGTGTGCTTCCCCTGAATCCTAATAACTGGCTTCCTACACTATTCTCTGTGACCCCAGTCAGCAAGTTGTACCCAAAATTAAGTAATTAAGTACTGTGCTATAGGTGCATGGATATGAGAAGAAATCTGCAGAATGTATCAGGAACATCTTAAAAGACAATCCTTGTGCATATGAAAATTCAGCTGGTGAGAACCACAGCTTTTCAAAGGATGGCAAAAGAAAGTTCAAAATATAGTGTTAGGAAAAGATATACACATGGAAAAAAATAATGAAGACCTAAGCTCCTCTGACCACTCCACACAGTATATGACAATGAACTTTATATGTATTAAAGGGTCTAACCCAAAGTTCAGTGCCAAGTAAGACTCAATGCAGAAGAAAATGTAGGTGACTTGGTCCTTCATGGCCTCTGAGCAAGCTGCCCTAAAGTCTGAGGATTTAAGCTGTGATGATTGATTGCTATTAGCTATCAGGTCTCTGGAGAGTCTGGGTAGTTCCATTGATCTGGGCAAGGCGCAACTTGCCTCCAGGAGGCTTGTTCAGTCAGTGGGCAGGTGTCCCAAGAACTGCGTGTCTGGGATGACTTTGCCCATTGTATCTTCTGTAGTCACCACACTTGGTGCTGGCATGAGTAAGGGTCCCCTATTTTACCTCCTAATATGACAGTCATGCTCTTTAACACACAGAGAGAAGGTTTCACAGAAGAGGAGGAACGCTGAACTTTGTCACTTCCGGTGTCAGTACAGTTGTCCCGGCAACAAAGCAGATACCGTGGTTGACGGGAAAAGCAGCCACGTTGGATTGCAAAGAGCATTGAGATCCAAGCAATGAAACCAACGGCCATCTGCAACGTTGCACAATATGAAGTCAGTTTTGAAGTTTTATACTTCCAGGATTGACTTCATAAAATTTTAAGATCTAGGCACAGTAGAAGATATAAACAATGTTTAAAAATGAATATAATATTGAGGAAAAAATATGAGCAGTGTATCTGGCAGACAAAATGTTCCCATTCATCAATAAAAGGACAACATTCTAATTTCAAACCAGGCAAAAGTCCAAAAATGCTCAAGGCTGTAAAAGAAGAATACAAATAGCTAATAACTTTAGCAAAAGATGTTTAATCTCTGGCAATCTAAGGAAGCAAATCTAAAGGAACACAAAATAATGATCATTATGGAAAGAACTGGCAAAGACAAAAATGATTCAGTGTTCAGAGATACAGCAGTCGAAGAAAGGACTCGGTCCTCTTTAGGGAGCCAGGAACTTGAAAATCTCCTAAGACCAAGCCATCAATGCAAATCACAATATATGCGGGTGTTCTGCCCCAACAAATTCCCTTCCAGGGATATTTCCCAAAGAGACGATCAGATAATTGTTTATAGCAATGGAAAACAAGCTAAGCATCCAGCAACAGGAACTAGGTAGTCAAATGCCAGTAAACCCACACGGCATCATTTTGAGCTATTAGAAAGAGCAGAGCAGATCGCTGTGAGTTGTTAGGGAAAGACAGCAAGGCCGACGGTTAAGTGAAACAATGTGTGGAGATCAGGCTGTGGCTATCCTGTTACTGCGCTGCTCCAAGCTATGTGGAAAGGGACTTTCAAACGTTGTGCCTGGCCCTGGGTGTCTCCATTTTACAAAGCAGCAGTTGGCTCTATTTTAAGTGCAAACACAGATACAAACACAGAAGCATGGCTTCTCACATGTGTAAGTAGGCACAGCTACCTGTCTAACATGAACCTTGAGGCACAGACTAATAATGTATTTATATTAATAAAAAGGTACCACCTATAAACCCATTGAAGTACATGGCAAACACATAGACATGTGGCTATATTAAAATCATATATATTATACCCTGGTCTATAAACTTACTCAGCAGACAAGGAAGAGTGCAGCATCCTCACCTGGACCCCATAAAAAGAACACCAAATACCTTGACGCCAATACTTCCACCAACTTGTCATTTGACCATCTGACTGTTCTGGGCATGAAACTCAGCATTCTCCCAACTGCTTAATACAGACTACTCAAACAACTGTCCATACATCCATTAATCTATCTATCTTCCTAACCACCCATCCATCTAACTATCCATCCAATGATCTAGCCAATGATCCATCCATCCATCCACCCCTCCATCTATCCATCCAGTAGGACCCTTACTCAACAGCATACTTATGCCTCTGTGAGTCTGCGACTTGGTCCAGCTGCTAGGCTACCCTTCAGCAGCCTTTCAATGAACACCTTACTAGCCCATCTAACCACCTCAACGATTCCCTCTGCATCTTCATCATCTGTCTTGCTTGCCTCTGCTTTCAATAAGACATCTTTGAACTCAGCAGCCTCTCTAACCCTATAGCAGCCATTTTGTAACCTATATAAATACATACATACTTATTTAACTGTGTAAATTATGAGTGTCAATAATATAATTAATATTGGAATGAAAGAACACATAATGCCACAAGCCAGTCAGCAAGAGAATTTGGGATGTTTGGTAAGTTGTAGCCAGTGAAACTGACATAGCTTAGCAGTTTCTGACAACTGACATTATGGAAAGATATAAACATACCTATGCCTCTTATATAGGATATTCATGACAAAATGATAGTGTGCCTCGTACGATCCTATCTTGTTGAAAGTCATGCTATGGTTTAAAGTTTTCACCCCAGAATTCTTGTATTGCATAATCCCCAAGCTTATCTGGTGGTGAGACTTTGAGTCATTGAATCACTGAGGAATGGATAACTCAGTGGGTTATCATGTAGGTGATCTATTTTAAAAGTGATTTTGACCATTTCCTGTGTGCTCATCTTGGCAAGCAATGAGCTACATAAGCTACTTAGCCTCAGTGCTAGCAAGAAGAGCCTCACTGGCTATGGCGCCTCGATCTTAAACCCGCCAGCCTCTAGAATGGGAGCTGACTAAACTTCAAATCTTTATAAAGAACCCACTCTGTACTCAGTCACAGCCATGCCAAACAGACTAAGACAGCTGTTGAGTTTCAAATTCCAGAACTTTCCCCCATGCTTTTCCTCCCGGGTAGAAATGTTCTTCTCCACCACAGATCTTTCCAAACGCAAAGTGACAATCCATCCGGAGAAGCCCCCAGATGACAACACCTTCCCTGCCAGGAGGCCTGATCACTTCCTCCTTTGTTCTTCCTGGCTCTGTGGACAGCTGTACAGTGGAGGGAAAGAAGGGAGGGAGGGACAGAAGGAAAAAGGAGGCGGGGAAAAGCCAGTGACTATTTCTAACATGGGGGGGGGGGGGAATAGAAACTGCTTGTGAGCCTGTGCTCATTACAGTATGGAATTCCTCATGTTGCAGTGCCCACGTGTCTGGGTTCTGGGCCTTAAAGCATGTGTTTACACGTTGTTAAAGTGTAACCGTCTAGCAATATTCTCCCCAAACCACCCCACCTTGAAGCACATTATTTGCAGCGATTACATTTTAAACCCTGTCCTCCTCCCTCTGCCCACCAGCGTGAACCCAGGAAACAGTGTAAGAGACTGTTTTTATGGAAGCATAATTTGTTGTGGAACATTAACTGTGTAAAGATGTGTTGTATTTGTTTATGCTGTGGAATATTGCTGTTTGGAATCTCCGGCTTGGGGACCATTCCAAACCTTACCGTCAGGGTGCCAAGCCGTGGCCCTCCCCTGGAGTTGCCTCATTCTGGATTCTGCCCCTGAGAAAGTACTCCATATATGGCTGCCAGAGGGCATTTAAAAGCTCCCTTCTTGTGGTTCCCCCTCCTGGTTTTCTCCTCTTCCCCTGGGGTCACCAGGCAATGCTTTGCTCAGATTACACCTGGATTTATTAATTTACTTAGATTGGCTTATTACATCAGCGGCGGCAGATATCCAATAACCGGGGATTGGAAACTTATCAATTACTTTAACTGTGCAAAGGCGTGTTACATTTGTTTATGTGGCATTTGTTTAACGATGTAAGGAGGTGTGTTTAATTATATAAAGATAAGCTGCATTTGTTTCATCTTGCCTGCCTAAGGCATCTGATTGGTCTAATAAAATGCTGAATGACCAATGGCAATGCAGGAGAGGGATAGGTGGGACTGGCAGGCAGAGAGAAAAAAATAGGAGGAAAAAAATCTAGCCTCCAGAGGAACAAGAGAAGGAGGAGGAGAAAAGAGAGAGGCACCCAGGGCCAGAAGCCAGGCAGCTGCCAAACAGACAGACATAAAAAACCGTGAAAGTAAGTCATAGAAAGAAAGGTAACAAGCCCTGTGACATGAGGTAGACAAAGAGAAACAGCTTTGTTTAAAAGAGCTAGCGAGAGAGATGGCTCAGTGGTTAAGAGCACTGCCTGCTCTTCCAAAGGTCCTGAGTTCAATTCCCAGCAACCACATGGTGGCTCACAACCATCTGTAATGAGATCTGGTGCCCTCTTCTGGCCTGCAGATGTACACACAGACAGAATATTGTATACATAATAAATAAATAAATATTTTAAAAAAAAGAGCTAGCCTGAAGTGATACTAAGCTAGGATGAGAATCCATAACGAATAAGAAGTTTCTGTGTCATGATTTAGGAGCTGGTTGGTAACCCAAAAAGAAAAAAGGCTGATATAATCATTTTCTGACATGAGGCAGTACTTCAAGGTGATCACACATGGGAACTGGTCTGGACTACAGCTGGAGCAATAACAAGTAGGCTGCAGTCAGAACAGCAGCAAGACACAGGAACTTCATGCCCTTTATTTGGCATGAGCGTTATAGGAAGCTGAGAGTTAACCCATGTTCATGTCCTCGGAGATTTCATTTTGACAAGGGGAAATCTATCTAAACAAAGACATCTATGGTTTCCTAAAATTTTACACACCAATGAAAATGCACAACATTATAAATCCAACAGGGTCATACGACTGTTAAGTTTTATGTCGCTCCCAAAGCACAGAGCTGAACTATTACATCTTTACCAAATCTATATTATCTGGGTATTTCTTCTAGTGTCCTGGGAATGGATTCTGTGAAAAAGAGACAGATGGTAGACATGTTGAAAGACTTGAGGCCAACCTCATCCTGGTAATACAAGATAAGGAAGTGTGCTCTTAATATTTTGATAAATATTATCAAATATTTTGATAATATTTTGATAAATATTATCAAAAGACAGGGGTTCTGCCACATGGGAAAACTAACTGAACAGAGATCTGGTGCCATTTTGCTGACATCTCAGACAACAATCTGACCAAAGCATCATCAGCCTCCACCCGTCTATGAACTTACTTGGTAAGAAAACCTAAGTGAGGCAAGGCCCATTCCTTCTTGAAACTTCCTATCGATGAAGGCTTCCAAAGTCTTCTCGGAGGACGTCCCATCAGAGGCCTGGGGGCTCTGATGCATAGTCGTCCATCATGTAAGCGTGGTCCCTTTGCTTTTTTAAGATTATCTGCAGCCTCCAAGTAGCACAGACAGAACTACATACATTGCACCTTCTGCCTTTGCAGACTGAGCATGCTCAGAAAGGCCATCACTGAACCTGTCTACACAGGACTTCTCTGGCAGAATAAGCCGTGGAATTTGGCAATGTGGATAGTCACTCTTGGTTCCGGCCAGATTTTGACATACTCAAGATAAAGCCAGGAAGTGAACATTGACTGGTTGCCTTTGGACATACTTACTGTCTAAGTAATTTCCAGTAGAAGCCTTAATAGTCCAATTTCCCCAGAGCCCTTTTGGAAGAAAGAATTGATCACCAAGCCCTTTAAAACATAGATTTTTCTCAAGATGGTGGCACATACTGGAGTCTTCAGGTTTGGAGCCAGGAACTGCTGACCTGAGGTACCCAAGCCTGCTTCTTGGTGACAATCAGGGATCCAGGGATCCAAGCAAACTACCTGGCTCCAAGGTCAGTTGAAATCATGCTAAGGTTGGAAGAAGAGAATTTCCCTGCCAACTCCAGAACCATAGTGGGTCGAGGCCGTGCTGGCTTTGCAAGGAGGGAGCTGGGAAGAGCTGCAGTGTGTGGGGAGCCTTGCTTGAAAATCTGAGCTCAGGAGGTGAGCACTGTGCTGCACCCCTGCAATCCAAGCCTTTGGGAGTGAAGGCAGGAATATCAGGAGTTCAAGACTAGCCTTGGCCACATAGGTAGTTTAGGCCAGCCTGGGCCATTTGAGACCCTGAGGGGGGAGTATATAACAAACAAACACATAAATAAATCTGAGCTCAATATCTTCTGGGGGGAGCCTAAAAAAAGGAAAAGCCCTACCTACTCTAAAGTCAATGAATAACTTCTAATTTTATTTTGCCGGCTGTCTTCCAGTTTGCTCTGTGTTTACAGCCTACTCCTTTCAACTATTAACCAGAATCAGCATTTATAAAGGTAGCTGTTTCCCTCCTGGACCTCTTTATTCCAAACCATTCTCCAGAACTAACATCTTTCATCCAGGATAACATATTCTCACTTTCTGAAGCTTAGCATGAGGATGAATCGGGAGGAAAGCCATCCATGCCTTCGCTGGGAGCGACCACTGCCTTTCTTCACAATGGCGTGGCCTCTGACGGGAGGTTAGAAACGGATAGAACAAAAAGCGAAAGCTGGGCTCCAGATTTCCTCCCCCGCCCTCCAGCTGGTAGTACAATTATTTCTACAGTTCCAGCTCTGGTTATGTGTTTGACAGGTGGCTCGGGAAAACAACTGGACCTGATGTTTGATGGGGGGAAAGGATGGATAGAGCGCACTCTACCAGTCTGAAAGGAATTGGTCTTGGCAGAGGTCACCGAGAAGAGGTAAAGGGCACCCATTCCTGGCACAGGGAGCGCTTGAGTGGTTGTAATGGCCAATGGGAAGTCTTTCTGAGACCCAACAGCCCAAGGCTCTAATGTTTCCAGCTTCACTTCTCAGAACCTCCCACACGCCAACCTCATGAACTCACAGAGTGACCTGCCGCTGGGCAAGCCAGTTTGCTTGTTTGGGAACAAAATCTTTCTCTGTCACGGCACCGCACAACCACAGGTTCCAGAAGAGTGACTGCACTCACCCACACATGCCCACTTGCCTTGCAATGACCCGCAGCACCTCATCTGTGGTGGGCACAAGGGGAACAAGCTATTCAAGGCAAAGGGGGTACTGACTTCAGGGGCCCTGGCCAGGACTTGCCTTTACTACTTTGTTCATAAAAGATGCCAACTGATTAAGACTTTTTAAAGGGTTAGAGACAATGAAGAGAATTCCTGCAAAGTACAACTCTGAGAGCCATCTTTTACTCCATTTGTTAGTAAGTATTTGAGAGTTGAGATTACAATTGAAATCTTTTTCATATCCCTTATATGATAGTCACACAATCTCAGAAGCTTTAGGTTTTAAGTATTTTAAATCATATTGATGAAAAGTATAAATGACATTTGTGTGAGGCTATGCACTGAAAATCCACCTATAATAACGATAAATGAAAAATTACTAAGTCCTGTTAACTAGAAAATGCCTAAAATAAAGCCTCTGCGAAATAGAGAAGTACTATACAGCTTTAAAAATAGCAACAACTGCACGTAGCCGTGGAGCAGTTTACATATAAATTAAATTGAAAGCCTTGATGCAGTAGGGCTTGGGATTTAACTCAGGTTTGATCCCCACCACCACAAACAAATACAACCAAAACCAAAAACCCATAATGCATGGACACTTAGAGTGACCTAAGTACACGTGTTTTACAACACAAAATGTGAAGTGCTTACACAAATATATAAACTAAATTAAGCCCCTTGGGGTCTAACAAAGTGTTAATTCTTTTTTAATATAGATCTATGTCTCATTTCCCCTTCTATTTAGCATAATTTAGTTGCACAAACAATGGGCCTCATTACAACTTTTCATACAAGAATATAATGGACTCTGAGCATATTCACATCTTTGTTCTCAGCTCATACCGCCACCACCCCAGTCTCTTTCTCAAAGAGTCCACTTACAAGATTGATATTTCTTATTGAACTGCGTGAGATCGAAGCTCCTTTACCTTCCATATTTGAAAGATCTTGTAAGCAAGTGTTGGGTGACACCCAGGAATCTCTCAAAAAATGAATGGTTCTGAGGTATTCTGTGATAATCTGCTTATGTAGTTAAATTGTCTAAGCCCAAAATCTAGAGAAAGCCAGATAATTGGCTACAGCAGATTAGGTTAACTAACGATTTGAAGCCGTGGGGTTTTCTTCCTTCCTTCCTTCCTTCCTTCCTTCCTTCCTTCCTTCCTTCCTTTCTTCCTTCCTTCCTTCCTTGCTTCCTTTCTTTTGTTGTTTTTCAAGATGAGGTTTCTCCATGTAACAGCCATGGCTGTTCTGGAACTCTGGAACTTGAGTTGTAGATCATGTTAGCCTTGAATTTACAGAGATCCACCTGCCTCTACCTCCCAAGTGCTGGGATTAAAGGCGTGTGTCACCACACCTGGTCCAGGATTTGTATTTGTTATGACTCTAAAAATAATAGAAATTGAGTCTCAGCCATGCAAGGACTACTTGTATACTGCTACTATTCTGTGAGGTATACTTTTTTTATAAATGTGTTGCCCACATCACACACTCTTGGTCAGATACACACACATACACACAAACACACACACACACACACACACACCGTGTAAATACATTACAGTCTTGGAAGAAATTTGTGATGGAATCGAGGTGGTTAAATGGAGGACTAGCCTTTTAAATGAGTCAATAAGATTCAACTGGGTTCCAGAAGGAGGGTACACGATTTTTAAAGGTACAATTTTGGCAAAGGATATTACAATGTATACAGATTCTTTGTAGAAAATATCAGAGGTATGAGAAGGTAACCAGACTTTGCTTTCTCCCCACCACCCCATGCAGCTCCACAGCTGGGGTCGTGAGCCCACTAGGTCCAGCTGGTGTAGGGGCTGCTGTAATATTCCATGGGTGCATCTAAGTATCTCCTGGCAGCCTTGGGGATGCTCTCTTCGGGATACTTTTCCTTTCCTCTGCATCATCGTGAAGGCTACCTAGGCAGGTGTGCTGGTCCAGACAGCACTGCTTCTTTTTTGCTCATTCCATCACTTCGAAGAGTTTCCCCTTGTCTTGGTTCTTCTTCATCTTCTACTTGGTCACATGATCTCTATAAGGACTGTCAGCTATAGTGACGACTTTTGGACCCACTTGTAGTCTTCCATGAAGCTTAATGGATAAACTGAAAAAAACACTTATTTTGTCCAATGAGGAGACCAATGTACCGGCATATTAGGTAACATGTTTAAGGTTACACAGATGTGATATGTATTTGCTTCATTTTGTTAAATTGTCATGGAACACTCAACTCTCCTGGTAGACAGGTTTGGGAGGAGTTGAAACTGGAGCTGTATTTATCCTTTGAGTAAATCAGTGAAGTGTGATGTACTGGCTGGAGTCAGAAGGCTCCCCCCTCCCCATAGGCTCATATGCTTGAATACTTGGTCCTCAATTGGTAGAAACAATTGGGAAGAATTAGGAGGTGTATACTTCCTAGAGAAGGTGTGCCACTGGGGCAGACTTTACCATTTCATGCCATTCTCAGTTAACCATACTGCTTCGCGGTATGACTCAAGACATGAACTCTCAGCTACTGCTCCAGCCCCAATCCCTGCCAGCCTGCTACCATGCTCCCTCATCATGGTATCTTAAGACACCAATAGAGAAGTAACTAAGAGAGGTGAAGAACAGAATAGGAGAAAGATGCACTCAGGGTAACAAGGGAAGGACCTAGGGCAGAGCTGACCTGAGCAGGAGGTCATCACGGGAAGCTGGAGCTGATGGGACACAGATGGAGCTCCAAGGAGCCTTGGGAACATTCAAGGGAGAGCCTACAGAGATGCACAGATATGCTGAGCAGTCAACTGATACTTCATAGAAATTAAGGGAAGGATGCTATTCACTTTACATTTATAGAAGAGATTTCGCAGGAGACCACTGTTGTAGACTGAATTGTGTGTCCCTTGTCATTCTGAAGCCTAATCCTCTGCACATCCACATTAGGAACGATGACAGTAGAAGAAGTAATTCAGATTAAACGAGGCATGGTTAGGATCTAATGGTATGTGTATCTGCCTTCCAAAACACTACTTGGGGTAGGTGTGGGGTTGGGGAGAGGGTGGAGAGATAGCTCAGAGGTTCAGAGTACTGACTGCTGTTCCAGAAGTCTTGAGTTCGTTTCCCAGCAACGACATGGCGGCTCACAACCATCGGCAATGGGATCTAATTCCTTCTTCTGGTGTGCACGAAGACAGGTCACTCATAAACAAAATAAATACATTTTTTAAAAGGTCACTCAATTAGAATGAGGCCCACTCTGTGGGTACTCTATCTAACTAAACAGGTGTCTTTTGAAGAGACACTATGAGTGTGCAAACATAGGTAAAATACCTACTTTAAGCCAAGGCAAAAGATCACCTGAAACATCAAAGGTGTGACCCTTTGATCTTGAACTTTCTGCCTGTAGAACTCTTACAAAAGAATCTCTATTGTTCCAGCTCAATTTAGGGCTTGGTGTTATGGAAACCTGAGCAGAGTTTGACAGAAGTTGTTTAGAGATGACCTCCAAATCCCCATGGGCCACACCTTTTCCTGACCTCTAGATTGGAGAATACTTCACAGAAATCCCAGCTTTGCCCTTCAGCTGCCCTACCTTACCCATGATATCTTCCCAGTGGGATTCTGTTTTCCTTGGTCACTCTGCTCTTAATCCACAAGATGAAGCATGATTTAGGATATCATCTTCTCATAATACAGGGTGTAGTGAGGGCTTCTGGAGAAGGTAGTGGGACGAGCCACTGCACCCAGCCATCGTGGGAAAATGCTTCCTGTTCCATCACTGTCTCTTAAGCCCCAGGCCTAGAACATTCCAGACATAGTCAGTATTCAGTCAGTTAACAGTATCCATGAATTAGTTTAAGCACTGACCACTCCCCAGCCCCCAGCCACTTCTGGTTTTATGATGAATAGTCACATTGGCAGTAAAATACGATAAGGAAGAAGAGATAGGACAGAAAACGACTTTTGAGACTGGCTGTAATTCAGTCTCAGAGTAGAGGACTACTCATTAGGAAGGCCTGTGATCTGGAGCTCCCCATGTTGGAGGACTATTGAAGACGCAGGAGTCTCATGTCCACTTTGAAGAATGAATACAAGCATCCTTATTTCTAGAAGTGAATATCAAGTTGCAGTAGGGTGGAGAGAAATGGTACTTGATGGTCAAACTGGCAGTTAGGGACATCCTGAAGAGGGATGACACCTGAGCAGAATCATAAAGAATCTGTAAGACTGAGGTGTGGAGGTACCTATCTGCATTTCCAGCACAGTGGAGGCTGAGGAAAGGCAGTCATGGGTTCAAAGTCCATCTGGTCTACATCGCAAGAGCTTGTCTCAAAAATAAAATAGATTGTTATTTGTTTACTTATTGTTTGGGAATCGGGGATGAGCCCTGGAGGCCGAGTGGGTGCCTGAGCCAAGGCCTTGAGCTAGAACAGGATTGAAGTCTGCAGACCCTGTAGGCAGCCATTTGTGGTGGCCCTGTGGTAAGAAAGACGCTGCAGAAGAGATCAAATCTGGAACAAAGTATCTATAGTTTGTGGTATATCTTGGGTGGCTCTGTAGGCCTCTCATCAGTCAGATGGATCACACTAATGAGATCCTCTAGAAGTATTATCCACCTTTTTTGGTAACACACCATCGAATGGGGAGCGAAAGACTTAATCCCAAAGAGGCAGGGTAGGACTCTGAAAGTCTATGCCGAAGTTCGGGAGAGACGAAGACCCCCAGGTCAGGGAACCCATACTGCGGAAAGTGGGCAGAGAACCATCTCACAGACAGGGTTCCTTGGAGCCAGTGGTTGAAGAACCCAACCCAACAACAACTTCAGCTTGGGACAGAATGTGGTGATGGGACTTTCCCCTATATTGGAGTCTAGAGGGATCCAGGAGTTTAGAGCCCAAAGAAAACACTCTTAGTGAAGACTGGTGAACAAAACAGTGTCACAGAGCTCAGGCGAACAGAGGCCAAGAAGTCAGTGGTCCTTAGCACGACATGTGGCGGAGAAACTGCGGTAATAGACAAGAACTGTCCCCTGGTTTGGTAAACCACTGATACCCTTCATCAGAGAAATTTCAGTACAGCAATGGCTCTGCTTTACCTTTGGATGGGAAATGTCTACAAATGATTGTGTTTGAACACCTGGTTCTCAGCCGGTGTCCTTGTTTGTAGAAAGTCTGGGGCAACAGCCATAGCTGGTAGAAATAGGTCACTTTAGGCAGGCCCTTGAAGGTTAGAGCCTTCCCCTTCATCTGGAAAAGGTCTCTGCTTTCTGTCCACTATGACCAGTTACCTCGAACTCCTGATATCCCAGGTATGAGCTCCCTCCTCCATGCGTTCCTTCTCGCCATGCCATTTTCTCAGAAACAGGAGCCCAGATAAGCCCTTTCTCCCTTAAGCTGCTTCTGCTGTGTGTTTAACCTGAGTGATGAGTAAAGTAACCAAGACAGGATAGAAGCTAGACTGCAGAGGGTTAAGGACAAGACAGGTAAGGAGACTTTGAGGATGAGCTCCAAATACAGAACTATCTTTCAGGGAACTTAGCTGATGGAAGGATGGAGGGATAGAGCCATGTCTAGATGTGGACAACAGGTCAGCTAGCACTTTTTCAGGACAGAGGGTGGTTGTGCATACTTAAAAGAAAGAGATGAAGACATTGATAAGTGTATATGGGAACGATGATATGAGGAAGACATTAGCAGCCCTCTACTTGTGAAGAAGTAGAGATTTACAGTGAGATCCGTGAGATTTATAGTGTTAGTGATGGGACCGTGGGGCCAGAGGTAGAATGCCTCCTCTTATATGCCTGAGGGCTGGATGGTGGTGCCAGGGAAGTGATCAGTCTCTTGCTGCGGTTTTCAGAAAGCAGATGTAATGTACACCTGATGACTATAGTTTTCTTGATGAAACTGGGCATGTCTTTGGCAAAGAACAACAAAGATTATAGTGCTTGGGAAATAGATCTGTAAAGAGAAGTTAAGTTTTGAAATACTATCCATGTGTCAAAGATGTACGAGGCTGACAGATAGCAAGCCAGAGGGCTTTTGGAAGTGTTCAGGGAGTAGAAAGGCAGACATTTGTGCAGATACAAACGTATCCTACCGTGAGACACAACAGTGTGGTGTTAGACTGGCATCTATCCAATGAGTTTTGATGAGCTGGCTTGGGTCAGAAGAATGAGAGAACCTAGAGAGTTCTTGCAAGGAAGAGTGTGGTTTGAGGCTTTGATCCTGCAGCTGTGGTTAGGCTGTGATGCTAGACACATCATATGGAGCAGGTGTAATCAAGGGTAGGATAAGGAGCTCATGGCCAGACTGGAGATGTGGGAAAGAGAACACAAAGTCACAAGAGCACTGTGAAGAAGCACCAAGGAAACCCCTTAGCTGTGGAAAGGGGAACGTCAAACATAACCATCTTCTTGTTGAGGGAATAGGATTTTTTTTCACCTTAACAAATACTTGATAACTCTCAAAAGGCTTACACTCATGAAATAAAAAGATATTAAAGCTAAGTTTAATACAACCCCCCCCAAAAAAAAACCACAAACACTTGAATATTCTACGAGTCCCAGTTCTGTTCTTAGAATATTTTGGAGAAATCCTGCCACTTATTGGTTAACACGTTAGCCTCCTAGAACGTGTGAGACTTCAGACAAATTGCCTAGCCTCGCACACTGATGAGAAGCTCCCAGGAAAGAAACCCTTCTACAATGATAGTGCCCACTGGCTGCTAGACATTGAAGTGTGACACAAGAGGCCAGTGGGACATCTTGGAATGAGATTAATAGCCCATGTCTCCACAGGAAGATGTCCACCCTGGGAGGGTACATATACCAAGGTACGATAAGGTGTGCCTTTTAAGGGGATGCACTTTAGATGGATGCATCTAAGTGATTTCTATTCCCATCAAGAACAATGAAAATCCTTGCATCAATCAGATTAACCTAACCAACCCTTTATGAACCAGCATCTACTATGAGCTAATGTTAAGGACACCAGGAAAGTTTCTAGGTTGTTAATTACAGGATGGAGGAGACCCTCTGTAAACAGAGGTAAAATATGTCTGATGTCACAAAGATACTTTCCAAGGTTGGCATTCTCTTGTTCTTTACAGTGATTATTTTTAATTGTGAACTGGATGCAATCAGAGTCACCTGATAAAGACAGTCTGAATGAGGGACATGCTAGATCAAGTGGGCTTTGAGTTTTTCTGTAGGACATGGTCCCGATCATCTTATTTAATATGGGAAGAACCCACCTGATTGTGTGCAGATGGCTCCGTTCCCTGGTTTGGGGCTCTGAACTAGTAAGAGTATAAAAAGCTAGCAGAAAGCAAAGCATACAAGGGTCAGTTAATCCTCTGTTCTCGGCTGTGGATGTGAGCAGCTGCTCCTGAGACTTCTCTGCAATGCTGGACTCCAACCTGGAACTGTGAGCTGAGACAAACCCTTTCTCCTCTAAGTCGCTTTGGGTCAGGATGCTTTATCACAGCAACAGAAACCAAACAAGGGAGTATCTGACCCAGAGAGTCAAATCCATGGAAACGAGAGACTTGGAGTAAACTAGGTCTCCCTAGATGGGTTGGTACACAAGTCTTCCATGACTTATGTCAAACTCTGGCCAGAGGAAGCTTTCTGAGGGTATCTAGGGGATAAAACTGCATGGAGGTCCCAAATATTTAGGAGCTAGGAAGGAGTGGCAGAACATTCTAGCTCTCATTAAACACGCTTAGGAGTGGTTATATTGAGTAGTAATTGAAAACAGCAGAAAATCAGAAGATGACATCATGACTTATCTTTGATGGGTGTTTCTTCAAATATTTTCGCCTCCATGAATCATCAAGCTAAATATAATCATTATAAACCTCCCCAAACTTTGCGCTTAGTTGTTTCAACAAAGTTTTGTTTTAGTTTCAAACAATTATGTCTCATTGGTGGAAAAAATGTCTAGGTTTGTGTCTGGAAGGAAGTCTATCTTTTTCAGAGTGGGAGCCTTGTATTCCAACACCACCAGGATAGGTTACCCCTTCTCCGTTTGTATATCTTGGGTGACATGGCGAGGGTGAGCCAACCTGGCAAGTCTTAGGTACTGTTTAAACACTTGGCACTTAACACATCTGTGCTCTCGGCTTCCTAATGAGCCTTTGTCTCCCAGTGGGAGCAAGATTCTACTCTGTGTCTGTTGAAAACATCCACCAAGCTCGCATTTGCTTCCTCCCTCCTCCCTCTGCACCACAGTGCCTTTTTTTTTTTTTTTTTGTTAATTTTATTGAGCTCTACACTTTTCTCTGCTTCCCTCCCTGTCTCTCCCTCCTTCAACTTTCCCCCAAGGTCCCTATGCTCCCAATTTACTCAGGAGATCTTGTCTTTTTCTTCTTCCCATGTAGATTAGATCTATGAAAGTCTCTCTTAGTGTCCTCGTTGTTATCTAAAGTCTCTGGGATTGTGGTTTGTAGGTTGGTTTTCTTTGCTTTATGTTTAAAAACCACCTATGCCTGAGTACATGTGATAATTGTCTTTCTGTGTCTGTGTTACCTCATTCAAAATAATGTTTGATCCAATTTAAAAAAAAATGGAGTACAGACCTAAACAGAGAACTCTCAACAGAGGAATCTAAAATGACTGAAAGACACTTAAGGAAATGTTCAACATCCTTAGTCGTCAGAGAAATGCAAATCAAAACAACTCTGAGAATCCATCTTACATCTGTAAGAATGGCCAAGATCAAAAACACTGATGACAACTTATGCTGAAGAGGTTGTGGGGAAAAGGGAACACTTCTGCATTATTGGTGGGAATGCAAGCTGGTACAACCCCTTTGGATGTCAGTGTGGTGATTTCTCAGAAAATTAGAAAACAACCTTCCTCAAGACCCGGTAATACCACTTTTGGGTATATATCCAAAGGATGCTCAATCTTGCCACAAGGACATGTGCTCAACTATGTTCATAGCAGCATTGTTTGTCCTAGCCAGAACCTGGAAACAACCTAAATGCCTCTCGACCAAAGAATGAATAAGGAAAATGTGGTACATTTACACAATGGAATACTACACAGCAGAAAAAAAAATAACGGCATCTTGAATTTTGCAGGGCTGACTTCTGAATGTGGTCCTCATTATCCTTCTTTAATCCTTACTACACTGGCTTCTAAGACCCCAGACCATGCAGCCCTAGAACTCCATAGTCCTTCAGATTCTCCAAGGGGCCCCAGCCGTCCTCTTCCTACCCTGTTAGAAAGAGTTCCTGATACCCTGTGCCTCGTACTCCAGGCAAACAGCACCTCCTCACTGTGACTTCCATTTCCAAAGAGATCTCACTTTGGGAGCTAATATTAATAAGGACAGTGGGTTACCCATGCCTGATGCAGGGACTCTGAGGAGGCTACAAATATAGAACTCAAACATACATATTTAAAGCAAAATGTAAGGCCCCTTGAGTGTAACTAGTGCACGTCATTGAAATCCAAGGGTATTTTGTGGCTGCTTATTCCTCAAATGATCCCATTGTGAACTGAAATACAGGGCAGGTTCTTTCTCTTCTAGATGGACCATAGGAAGTTCCTATTTGCATTATTCCTGAGGGGGAGGTTCTTTGCCAGGGCTGGCGGAATACACTCTTTAATCCTGACACCCACATTTTCTTTTGCAAAATGAAAGATACTAGAACGCAATGCCCACACATGTTATCGGCACAATTTGAAGAATAATGGGCTCTCTGAGAATAGATGGAATCTTCCTTCCTTTTCTAGGGAAATAAAAACAGTAAAGATTCTTAGTATGAAATAAGAGACCATCAGAGACTTGGGTGATAGCTCTGACCCAGAAAGCATGAGCACCTCAATTCTATCTGTAGAAACTGCATTGAAAAATGACATGTGAGGGGTGGAGAGACAGCTCAGCAGTTAGGAGCACTTGCTGCTCTTGCAAAGGCTGAGTTCAGTTCCCACCATCCATGTTGAGTGGCTCATAACTGCTTGGAACTCCAGTTCCAAGGGATCTGTCGTCCTCTTTTGGCTTCTGGGGGTACCTATATTTGTGTATAATACCCACATACATACATATAAAATTATCGTAAGTATTTATGTATTTAAGACGTTAGATGTTATGGTATGTGCTTATAATCCCAGTGCTGGGAAATGGAGACAAGGAGATCTCTGGGACCTGCTAGACAGCCAGCCTAGCCTACTTGGTGAGTTCTAGGACAATGAGGAACTGTGTCTCAAAAAATATTGGACAGTGCCTAAGGAATGACACCCAAGATTTTTTATCTAACTCTGAGTGCACATATATATGTGGGTGTATGTTCAAATCCCCATCACAACATCCAAACACATGCACAAAAGAACATCAAATATTGTTCTTACTCTATCATGAAAGGTTCAGCACAAAACCTTAGATTAGCTGTTACACCCAGATGGAAGACAGGATAGCGTCCCTGACCCTCACATACAATTGCATGGAGAGAAATGAGAAGATTCCAGGAAGAACAGGATTATTTCCTTATAATGTCTGACTGTGCTCAGGTGTTTACAAATAGAAATGTGGAGAAGAAGTCAACTCTGAGGACAGAGAGAGACCTTTGGTCACTAATTTCAAAACGTAATACATGGTAGCTATTCCATGAGATGTGTGACTTTAAAGGAAATGACACTTTGTTTTGGTATTTTGGTTGGCGGACAAAAGCAGAAAGAAAGATTCCAACATGGTGATAACCCAGCTTCTCTTGTTGAGGACGCCTAGGGAGGTTCTGCTTAGGGTCTCAGACGCCAGTTTGGACATTTCATCAATTCTTGCTACACACGATAGTCCACAGACCAGGCAGCAAAAGGCTGCATGACTTCATACTAGAGTAGAAAGAGCAGGCATTCACACTTCATGGACGTTGCATGCAATCATTGGAAAGGAAAAGCAGTTCTGAGTCCATCTTGTTTTCTCTCTTAGGAAGGAGGCATTAGCACATGCAACTTAAACACCTGCCGAAGCATTTACGATTCCTGGATGCTTTGCTTCTCTGTTCCGAAAAGGATGTGCTGTGGGTTCCAGGAATTCACACTTTATCTTATTTCATGTCTTTGTTTTGCTGCATGTAGATCTATGTACCACACATGTGCCTGGTTCCTGTGGACTCCAGAAGAGAGTGCCAGATCTCCTGGAGCTGGAGATGCAGATGGCTATGAGCTGCCATGTGGGTGCCAGGAAGAGAACGTGGGTCCTATGGAAGAGCAGGCCCTGCTCTTGACTTCCGGGTTACTTCTCCAGCCCCAGGATTAGAGACTTTCGATTATCATAACAATTTCCATCCTTACACAGGACCTTGTTTGTTCTAGTCCAGAACTTTGTGTCTGAAAACTCTACAAGTTACACTTTGTAGAAAGGCATGTGTGTGTGTGTATATGTGTATGTGTGTATATAAGTATGTATGTATATAACATATATTATATATTACATATATATAAATCTTTCAAAGGTCAAGGTTGCAAACTGATAGCACCATTTCCTTAATAACCAAACAGCCTTAGTATCATCAACACACCCATCCTTCCCGCTACCCAAGTCCATGTCTTGAAATGACTCGGGGACATAGTGTTCCCACCTTTGCTTCTGAACAAATTTCCTTGGCTCAGACCACTGCAGTCTGCTTCCATCCTCTGGCCTCAGCTGAGTTTCCTTCTTCCATTCCGACCATCCCCCCTTTCCACTCTTTCACGAATTCTTTATGCTCCGTGCCTTGCATCCTTCCCGTTGACTATGGTTCTCTTCCCTACCCTCCCTCAAGAGACCCAGCCCGAGCTCTCTGCCTCCGGCGTCCCTGTCTTAGATGCACTGCTCCTTCCGCAGAAACCAGTCAATATAAACGTGTCTGCGGGATCATTCTGCTCTTTTCTGAAGGCAATAAATAAATAGAACTGACTGTTAAATCACAAGTGTTTAAGGAATGGTGCAGGCTATGATAATCATCCTGTGTTGCCAATATGCTTCCTAATTATGTTTACAATTAGGCTGGATTTCCTGGTTCCAGCATGCCAGTGGGTTGAAGATGTTAAAGGTGACGATTTAACCCTTTCCTGATCTCACACTTTTTCAACGTTGGTAACTAATGGCATAGATTTACTTCTCCTGTATGACTTCGTAAGCACTTAGCCACATACAAACTCAATAGCTCCTCCCACTCTGTGAGTCTCTGGTGACCTTCAGTTTCATTAACATCATACAAACACTTGGCCCTGTAAACAAGGTTGGTACCATTTGTACTCTGTGGAGACTTGGGGACCATTTTCTCAATATGAAAATTTCCTGGGTTGTAAGCATCGTGTTTGGTCTTTTGAAATCTAACCTGTACACGGGAAAGAGTCCAGTCTTCTAATCAACCTGTCGGCCACCTGGAGTTTCTACAGACTGCAGCAGAGTGCAGGGGACTGTGGAGAACAGGAGGATGCGGATGCCTGACCACCTTGCTGAGGCTGGAAGTGTGAGTCATGCTCTTTTGGGTCACAGGATACCCCTGAGTGCCGGCCAAGGGATATTAATAACGCTGACAGTTCAGCAGTTCTTTGGGAAAAACACAGTGTTCCTACCAAATTAGAGTTGCATAGTCTGGTGCATAGTCTGGCCAATAGGTACCGTTTCGTTTCACCCCTTCCTTGCGGCTTAGCTCACCTCGGCTGTCCACAGCTCTATTACAGGCTGTTTATCCACCCCTTAACCATTCCAAACAAAGCTTTAGGAGTTGGAATCCTAAGCTCTTTCTCTGACAGTTTCTTAAAAATAGTTTCCTTTGAGAAAAAAAAAATGGAGAGCATTAGCACCGTAGTCATCAAGAGGCTGCACTAAGTAGCCTTTTGCTGCTAGAGTCATCTGACTCGCAGGTTTTCCTAACTAAGTATTCTCAGTTCTTCTCGCTGTAGCCAACAGCGCCAGGTCCTCAGCATCCCTGGGATGCTGTGTATTGCAGCCCTTGTTTATTACAATCCATCTTCACCAATTGCCCACAAAGGAGTCCCTTTCTTCATGGGGAATAAAGATGACCTCCATCCTGGTGATAAGAATGGGCTTCAGACGTCTGTGGAGGACATCTTGGCTCCATGTGGCCTTGGAAAAGCTCATGAATCTATTTCCATGTCCCCTTTCCTAAGTTTTGAAATGGAGAGGACCCAACAGTTTCTCAGTGGGCTCTTTAGAGATAAAAACAAGTCAGTGTAGACAAAAAGCTTGGAAGAGCATCATGCTAATTCTACTGATTACTAATGGTATTTAGAAAAAGTAAAATATATATTGAAAAAATGAACACACTCAACTTCTGAAAACTATGTAGTAACTTATATTTATTTATATGCCTTCCTTTACTCTCCCTTTACCATAAGAGAGGGTCTCGGGCTGACTGAGGCTCCTCCTTCACACAGTGTTTCCGCTGCCTCCCATAAACCCTGCCTGCCCGCAGCCTTGGGCGGACGCCCTTCCATTCCTTCTCTCCCTGTAGCTCGAGCCCCACCCCTGTGCACTGTATTTCTTGTCATCGGCATGAGACATCCTTTCTCATGAAGAACACAGTGATCTTAGATGAACGGCAGCATCTCCTGTGTTCTCCTTCCCTTCTCTGAGCGCCGCATCCAGGCCCTCTGCCCAGCAGCTGTGTCTAGTCACTCCGCCTGCTCTCCGCAGCATCCCTTCCCTCACAAGCCCAGCGGACACTGGACTGTCTTAGGTCACTGGAATTCTTGGCAGCGTTGGATGCTGTGACCGCTTCTTCCTTCCTGCAGTCTCTTCCTTCAGTTCCCTGCTCCAGGCTTCTTTAACTTTCTAAACTCACCCTTCTTCCCCTCGGTCCAAACTGTTGATCTATTTCTTGTGCTCCGAGTGGTGTTCACTGGGCCTCTGGCAGATTCTCTTCTCTTTCCCTGTTGCTTTTGGTGATGATGCACCACAGCAAAGACGCTACTCCGTACCACCAGAGAGAGCTTTAGTGTTCAACGATTAGAGTTTAAATTTCAATCCAACTCAGTGACAAGAGAGAAAAGGGAAGATATGAGCAAGTGTGTGCTCTGCATGTTCATGTGTGCTGGTGTGTGTTTGCGTGTTCATGTGTTGTATGTATGTTTGTAGCTGCGCATTTGCATGTTCATGCCTGTCAGTATATATGAATATGGGATGATGGACATGCAAGAGTACACATGCATATGGGGGTCAGAAGAAAACCTCACACACCATTCCTCAGACATGATCCACCATTTTGAAACAAGGTCTCTCACGAGCCTGGAAGTAACCAAGGGGGCTGCCTGGCCAGTGATCCCCAAGGATCCAACTCTTGTCTCAGCCATCCTTGCACAGGGATTACAAACATGTGGTGTTGTTTGACGTTTTCTGTCCTGCTCAGTTCCTGCAGTCGTTAAGTCCCAAAGAATCATACAGAGGTCTACATTAGTTATAAACTGATTGGCCCATTAGCTCAGGCTTCGCATTACTCTTACAACTTAAATTAGCCCATTATATTTGTCTATGTTAGCCACATGGCTCAGTACTTTATTCAGCAAGGCAGTCACATCTTGTTTCTTCTGTGGCTGGGTCACAACTGTGGACTGTGTCCTCTTCCCAGAATTCTCCTGTTCTCATTGTCCCACATCTACTTCCTGCCTGGTCACCCTACCTATACTTCCTGCTACTGGCCAATCAGCATTTTATTAAATACAATTGACAGGGTACAAACCATTGTCCCACAGCAATGTGGCACTATGCCTGCCTGCCTTCTATTTTTTTAAGTGTGTCCTAAGGATTCAATTCACATCCTTGTGCTTACAAAGCAAACATTTGAATAACTGGACCATCTCCTCAGTACCAGAAAAGGCAGAATTACATCTTTCTGTCAATGGATATGCAATTAACGCAGCACCGTTTTATGAAGGGCCATCTCGGCTTCGTGGTTTCACTGTCTACACGGGTGAGGTGTGTGTCTGTCCTTCACTGTTGACATGTGTAGAGATGCGTGTCTGCCTTTGGCCTAACTCTGCTGTGGAGCCCCCATTTGGCTCCATTATGCCAATGGAACATTTTAAGGCAAATCTTCACATAAAGAAGAAAGTTTTTACAGGTTGGAGTTTTTTACAGATTCTGTTTGAGTTGGAGCTCTTTTCTGATTTTTGGTTTAGAGTTCTTTTTTCTAGAAAAAAAAATCTTTCCAGGAAGGAATACCATCAATAACAACTGTGTTTTTATCTCTTGAATTTAAGTAGTACTTGTAGTTTAAGACTTTTGAATAAACTTACTGGCTATTTCATTAACAAGGCCATCAAAACAGGGTCACTTCAGTGGACATAGCCCAACAAATTCAACTAAAACAGTGGTTCCCAGCCTTCCTAACGCTGTGATCCTTTAATACAGTTCCTCATGTTGTGGTGACCCCAACCATAAAATTCCTTCATTGCTATGTTGAAATAAGAGCGTCGGCGGGGCTGCGTCCCCAACACCCCGGCCGCTTGGCTAGCTTATGTCCGAAATAACAACACACAAACTGTATTCATTTAAAGAACTCCTTGGCCCATGAACTCTAGCCCTTACAGGCCAATTCTCGCAACTGGACTAGCCCATTTCTAATGATGCATGTAAGCACCCCAAGGTGCGCTTACCGGGAAGATTCTAGCCTCCATCCATCCTGGTGTCTCTGCTCCAGAGAGCAGAGCTGTTGGGTCTCTCTGGGAGCAGAGCAGAGTCTGACATCACTTCCTCTTCCGCCCAGATTGCTACTTCAATGTAATTTTGCTACTGTTATGAATCGTAATATAAATATTTGGTATTTCAGACGGTCTTAAGGCAACCCCTGTGAAAAGGTCACTTGACCTCCAAGTGGTCTCAATACAGAGGCTGAAAACCACGGCACTTCATTCCAGATTCATAGCAGCTTCAGGGAGCTTCTGGGGCAGGCACAGCCTTTCTTCAACTCTTCAATCTCTAGCAACCTCACCGACCCTTGTCCACGGTCTCTCTTCATCCTTGAGAATAATCAGTGATGAACGCGGCTATTTCTAAACACCGATTACCATTGCTCTAATTTCCTATGAGATCAAAGGAAACGATTTTGTTCTTTTCTCCTTTCTCCCTCCAATTAAACTATTGACTGTATGCAACCAGTGAAACTTCATCTGTCCTTGTTTTAGCCAGCACCCGGGGCTCCTCTGTCTCTCACTGCTGATCTGGTCCCTCCGGTAAATTTTATTTTTTTTAAAATATTTTTATGGTTTATTTAACTTTATTTTATGTGCATTAGTGTGAAGGTGTCAGATCCCCTGCAACTGGATCTTCAGACAGTTGTGAGCTGCCATGTAGGTGCTGGGAATTGAACCCGGGTCCTCTGGAAGAGCAGTCAGTACTCTCAACCATTGAGCCATCTCTCTAGCCCCAATGAGGTGATTTATTTTTTTTCTTCTTCTTCTTTTTTTTTTTTTTTTTGGTTTTTCGAGACAGGATTTCTCTGTGGTTTTGGAGCCTGTCCTGGAACTAGCTCTTGTAGACCAGGCTGGTCTCGAACTCACAGAGATCCGCCTGCCTCTGCCTCCCAAGTACTGGGATTAAAGGCGTGCGCCACCACCACCCGGCTGCTCCGGTAAATTTTAACACAGCCTTGCCACTTGACAACACCACTTCTTAGAACCAGAGGGTGAGCCCGTTGGGACCTAGTAAACATAAGAGGATATAGTGAATTGATATTCAAGAGGGTACTTCAAAAGACAGCGGAGGAAGTTCAGGTATCTAAGGACTATAATCTAGTTGAAGTGACAAGATTAGAACCCATGAATTAGAGAACACTAAAGTAGCAGTTCTCAACCTGTGGGTCATGACCCCACAAGGGACACATATCCAATATCTTACATATTTATTATTTACTTTACCCTTTATAATGGTAGCAAAATTATGGTTATGAAATAGCAACTAAATAATTTTATGGTGGGGTGGTCACCACAACATTAGGAACTGTATTAAAGGGTCGCAGCGTAAGGCAGTTGAGGGCCGCTGTGCTAAAATGGCAGTATCATCCATCTTAGCAAATAAATTACAATAAACACTCGCCAAGAGTTTAACAATGTCAAGAGTAACTAATTCCCGTGTCTCTAGCCCCATCTTTGAACTTGTTCCTGCCTTCTCCAAGTTTGTAATTCCTGTCTCAGCTCTGACTGGCTAACTCCCACCTTCCCTGCCCCACCCCACCCCATGAACTCAATGATGGGAATGCTTGCTTTGGGCAGTCTGAGGCACGGCAGCGAGGAGCGGTGCAAATACTTCAGTTCTACAAGCTGACTGGGCTTTTGTGAAATGGCTATTTCTAACCATCTCTTTGGGGAAGCCAGTCTGAGTACAAGACGACCTGCTTTGGGCTGAGATTTCAGAGCACAGACCCTCCTTTTGGCCGGGAGTACTCAGACATAAGCACTCAGGAAGTGGGTGCTGCCAGTCCCCGGATGTTCTTTCTCTCCTTTGGAAAGGATAAAGTGCAGACAGGTTGGTGGTCAACAAGGCACGGTCGGGCACACTCTCTTTGTTTTTACCGAAACGACTTTTCTCATGAGCAGGAGGATCAAAAGCATCTCAAGAGAAGCGAGAATGCACCAGGCGTGTTTGTTGTGTACTCGGAGCAGCCAGATCTGGGAAATGGATGAGGGTGTTAGCCAAACCTGAATTGGGAAAGATGTGCTTTCGAATGCATACGACTCCTAACTCAGAGACTGCTCAACAGCAGCAGTGGAACCAGGTTTTAGGGTGCGAAATTCCCAGTGTGTTTTTGCTAGTGTCGTTCAGAGCATGGCGGTGGGACCTGTGACATTAGACTCAGCCAGGAGGTGACCAGAATGCAGATACTCAACTCACAGAAACTTTATAAGACCCAAGTGTTCTGGGCTCCAGCAAGTTTCCCAAGGGCTTTATGTACCTGGAAGGATGGGACCTGTGCTTGCCTTCCTTCCTCAAGCACTGTGGAATCAGCAGGGGTGGCGGCGGTCCTGGATTGAGGCGCCTCAATGGGCTGTGCATGGGGTCGTGGGCTGGCTGAACTTAGGGCTGAACACAGACCAAGCCCTCCGCAGCAGAGAGATGAATACATCTGGACTATCTCCATGCACCTTCTGCTTCTCTCTCCCCAATATAATAAAGTTAAATAAGAGTTCCAATTAAACCACCACAGTGGGCTGTTACAGGCTGAGCTGTGTCATCTTAGAATTCATGGGTTGAAGTCGCAGCCTCCGGGATCTTCTCTGTGAGATCATGTTCAGAAATAGGGTCATTAAAAGGGTAATTGAGTTAAAATGAGGTCATTAGTGTGTGTGTTAACACAGCATGACTGGGTCCTGTAAGGAAGAGGAGAGGAGGACACAAACGCGCACAGGAAGGATCTTCTGGAAGAAAGGACAACCACAGCTAGAGGGGCATCAGTGAAAGCAATGCACTTGACTTCTAACCACATGAACTCTGAGGAAAGCTTCCTGACATTTGAGCACCCCAGGGTCTCTCCATCGTGGCAGCCACAGCAGGCTGACACAGGACCCCATCTTGGCCCTCACACAGCAGAGCTTCATACAGGGCTCTGCCCAGAGTGATTGCTACCCGGTAAGCAACTCATCCCTAGCCTTTGCAGGGGGATGTCTAAGGAATTCTTCCCTTACGGGTCATTTGTATAGCACAGGTAAGCCGGTTCTGACCCCGGCAAGAATGTGGTTGCACGCTCTGCTGTTTCTCTGAGAATGAGAGCCTGACTGCCAGGAGCAGCTTTGGCCTATCAGCCTAGCCACACCAGAGCCCAGGCTTCACCCGTTACCGCTAACTGCATACTAACTGCATGTGTGTCTGCTACGGTGTTCTCACTCTAAGTTTGTTGCTCCACATGTAACATGGAGATAATAACAATGTCCACACTGACAGTTCCCTTACCCATGCTGACAAGTTCAAATAAGGTGGCATGTGTCGGGGAGAACTATAGATGGCTGGATCTGTTACTTTTCTGGGACTGTGATAAAACACCATGAGAAAGGCAACTCCATAAAAGGGAAAGTGAGGTCTGGCTTATGGTTCCGGAGGGATAAGTGTCCGTCATGGGAGGGCAGAGCCATGACAGCAAGAGACAGGTATGGTGGCAGGAGCAGATCACATCTTTAACCACAAGCATGAAGTGGAGAGCAAACTGTGAAACAAAGTTACAAATCAAAGCCAAGTTCCAGGGATGTGCTTCCTCCTTGAAGGCTGCCCCATACCCCAAACAACCTTACCAGCGGGAACCAAGTGTTTGAATCCATGAGCCCATGGGAGACATCTTCATTAAACCACTACAGCGGGTCTATCATTATTACTGTTGCTATTTGTTAATTATCGTCATCATTAGCAAACCTTCTCTAGAGACACCCCTTGGGCACAACAGCAACTGGGAGCCATTGTGGAGCCACTACTTGGTCACTTCTCAGAATTCAGGGGCTCTGAACTCAACTTGGTACCTACACATCTGGAAATTTGTCAGAAGGCCATGTAACTATGTATTTTTTATGATCTGGTCATGTAACTATGTATTTTTGTGATTTGGTTGTTCCTCTACATTTTTTCCCTCAACTTCAGATTGCATGAGTGGTGGGATGCATTCCAGTGGGTGGGCAGGAAGTTAGCTTTTGGAAGACAATGCCAAATTAGGGTATTTTCAGCCTGCAGTACCATCAGGACTTTGAGAGCCATCTTGTAGACATCTGGGCGCAGAGAGCCGTGTCAGCTTTTGCTGAGTTTAGTTGAACTGAGCAGGGGATGTGAAGGATGAACACGGGGTGATAATTTAGATGGAGCTGCCAAGCCACGAAAGGTCTTGGGCAGAAGACGGAGAAGAGGAAGAAGGCAAATAGTAGATACTTGTCGGTTGATTAGGGTAAGAAACAGGTGCAGAAGAGAACTACGTGGTGGGCAGGATTAGGCGAAAAAAGGGGCTAAGAACACAGGCACGATTTTAAAATGTTAGTAGTGTAATGTTTCAAAAGACATCGCTGTAATGAAAGCATCCAGGACGAAAGGAAAGCTGAAAAAAATGGGATGGATACCTACCAACTCACTGAACATGAACTTTTAGTGGGAAAACTGAGGATAGTGAGAGAGAGAGAGAGAGAGAGAGAGACAGAGACAGAGACAGAGACAGAGACAGAGAGAGACAGAGAGAGACAGACAGACAGAGACAGACAGAGAAAGAGAGACAGAGAGAGACAGAGAGACAGAGAGAGACAGAGACAGAGAGATTATATGATCAGACCAAGCTGTCATGTGTAATGGGCTCCATCCCTCCTCTCTCACTAATTTGAACCACCACATTCTCTCTTACTTTTCATAGTTAAATGCTTGTATCTTATATCAATAAGGATCCAATTAGATTGAAGATAAAGGCCCCCCCTTATTATTGTGTTTAGGACATTACAGCAACAACAACAAAAACCACATCAAAGGCTCCATTCAGCCAGGATGCACAGCAAAATGAGTACTAAATGACACCAGACAAAACAAGAGAATGTTCTTGAAAAATCATTGGTGGAATTTATACTCAAAGACTTCTCTTTAATTCAAACCACACAACAACTGGTGGTGACATCATTAAAATAAATATCCCACATGGCCTATCTCTCTCCCTCCCATATAACAGCACTGACATCATTTTTGTATGTTATATTAATGGCATCTTCTGTATTCTGCTGAAAGGTCACAATTCTGTCAGTAATGAGATTCAGCCTCCAGTCAAGCTGTTCCAAGACACCACCGCCTAATTCCAAAACAATCCGGAGGCTGGAATCCCAGCAGTATGAATTCCAGAATGCAGATGGCTCCCTGGGTGTGAACCTTGAGTGGAAGTGAACGGAGTCTACTCCAGATTCCCCTGGTCCTTGGCACTGTGGCCAGGATAAGGGGACACATGGAAATATATAATCCCAAGGGGCCTGGGCTTCTCCAGAACACATGGCAGCGGATCATAAGGGGCCAAAGGGCACAGTGTCAGGGTTGAGTTCAGAATCCCCAAGTGACAATATGATTGTCAACTAATCCTGAAAAACAGAGTAGGAAGAATCATTTGTTTAAAGATTAAAAACCTGAAGAAACTTGAAATTGTGTCCAATCCAAATCCTGTGGGTGGAATGTGGCCTGGGGTAGCTATGAACGTGGGTCAACAAAAAATCAAACATCACAAGGGGTGTGTACATGTATGTGTGTGCATGTCGGGTGTGTGTGTGTGTGTGTGTGTGTGTGTGTGTGTGTGTGTGATTGCTCCTGTGACTCAGTTGCAAGGTTCAGGTATGAACTCTGTAGATGACAATGCTGTGTCACAGTGTCAAGATGCTGAGCACACCTGGGAGAATGAGCAACTAAAATCGCTCTGATTCTGTTCCCTGTGTGATTTCAAGCAAATTGACCAGCCTCTCTGAGTCTCTAAGACAAGAAGCTAATGACCCTGTCTTCTTAGGGTTGTTGGGAGAATTATGACTTATTGCACTTAGCACAGTGGCTAGAAATGTCAGCTGACATCTTACTGTTAGCAAGGATGTTAAAGTTGTGCTGAACTTGTGTATCTGCTCTAAGGACCTGTCTTCCACTCCTGATGCCTGCTATGATAGGATCAAAGCTACACTGGAAATGTTTTGATCTTGGAGCTTCCCATGAAGAAGGGGAAAAAAGCAAGCATGGGCACAGGGATCATAGTGTGTATGTTTATCAGTGCAAATGTGGTTCTGCGCACAGATCCTTTTCCAAGCTTGCTCGCTAAGTCTATATGACCTGTTTTCATTCCCTGTGCAGCGGTGGCAGCACACTTTTTAACATTTTATTAGCAACCGTTCTCTGCCTCTCCCAGGATCCAGAAGCTCTCTCACTCCCATCTGAGCTAGATAGGAAGAAGTCTGTTGGGTTGCTAATATTTTAGTGTGGATTGATGCAATGTGTTCATCTGCATGGGAGGGCTTTCATTCTGAAAGACCGAAAGACAGACAAAGGATAGAGTCTGTTCTAATGACTGGACCAGAGGAATGCTACGCTGCAGACATATCTGGATTTCAGCGAGGGAAATAACAAAACCCTTCTGGAGAAATCGTACACCAGAAACGAGCACACTTCTATTTATAACCAACTCAATATCCCCAGCATGAAAAAAATGCTTATCAACAGAATAAGGATATAAGGGCTTGGTGTCCTTGGATAGGGTCACGGGGCTGTTTTCCAGACCACATCCTGGTCGATGTTTTTATCAATAACTTCAACGAAAACATAGATATGCTGTCTGACAAGCTCTCCAATAGTTGATTTGTAACCGGTGTGCTTCGATGACCGAGACTGTCCGATGTTCTTATTCCGGTTAATAGTACTGAGTGGCAGATGCGCTGTTCAATGGCTGAGTTCCTGCTCAGTCCAGGGCAGGCTATATACATTGTTGCCATCCCTAAAGAGATGCAGTGTATTCTCTATCGTCACTAAAGAACCTGGTGCTAGGAGTGTTTAGAAAGGCTGAAAGAGCCAAGAAGGATAGAAGAACCAACGTTGGATGTACTTGGTAGACGTGTCCTGCAAATCCACCTCTTGGGAAGCTGAGGCAGGAGGATTCACAAGTTCAAGGCCACCCTGAGATTCCTAACTCCATTCTCTTTCAAACAAAAGAAAACAGAACTTAACTCCAGGGTCTATGGTCTTTCATGATCTCACCACACTGCATATATTCTGTATTTCCCTTTAACCTACAAATCCTCTAGCTGTACAATGGAGGGAAAGTGTGTCTAGTACAACTTCTGGCACTTAGATGCAGAAATATTTGTGAGAGAAAATGAGTGGGAGGGAGGAAGAAAGAAAAAGGGAGGGCACATATCTGCTTTAATGTGTGCTAGTAATCGTGGCCGGCGAAGAACATCTGAAGATATTCCATTTGGCAAATGTAGACACCGTGGTCCTCTCCAAATATTTCAAGGACTGTGTGTAATAAGCATCAAACAGATTTAAATTCAGTGGGAACTGGGACTGTCAAAATAATGCGTACTATTTGTGCAGGCAGGAGTTGGCTTCTGGGCCCACATTGCGTGGCTGGGAGTCTCTAGGCCATATCAGATCACAGCTCACTGAAGGCAACAGAGAGGAGGCAGAGAGGAGACAGGAGAGGTGGAATATATGGACCTATGCTTTGGAAAAGTGTCCTAGAAACATCTCAGTTGCTTTAGGCCAGGGTTGGCACTGTACTGGGAAGCTGAAGACAGGGAGGGGGCTGTGTTTTCTTAAAATAGACCCCTTTCCACTTCTTCCACATGTGTCAAAACTAAGGTTCAAAAGTTACGTCCGTCATTCATCGTACCAAATGCCAGCAAAACAGTGGCCATTTCATTCTCTCAAGCAAGCTTCTTGGGCATGGAGAGGAGGGAGGGAGGGCAGGGAACCCTCGAAAGTACAGCAGGCACTTCTAAGGGACAGAGTGGACTTTGTCTGCTGCTGCAAGCCTGAGCCAGAAGAGCAATGAGGGAATGGAAAAAGGGTCCCAACACGCCATGTTTATCACCCACACCATTGTGAGCTGGTCACAGACACAAACACGTTTCTTTCTGGGAGGCTTGTGGAGAGAAGCTCGGGCTGTAGAAAGGGCTGTGGGCTTACGGTTTTTTTTCCCCTCTCTATTTCCAAGGCGATAAACCAGGAAAAGTTTTAGACATCCTCCCAGGAACTGGAACACTAACAATGAAAGCACACCAAGAGCGCAGGCTGCTTGATGATTTCCTAACGTCCTCTTTATGCTGGTTCCAGCCCGAGCCCCTTGCCAGACACAGGATGCTTCCCTCATGGCAGCACAAAGTTTCCATTTCCCAGCCCAGAGCCAGCATCCAAAAGATCCTCTCATTTGAAACTGAATGAAACAAAAGATGGCCCAGAACCCAACTGTAGCCAGGAAACAGAGGATCCCATGCCAGAAAACTCTGCTGCGTCCCAGAAATCCCCAAGGCCAGAGGGAGGGGAACACTGGCTACTCCAAGCCAGTGGCCATCTCAGAGAATGACCTCCTGGCTGTTAACCTATCAGAAAGGCCTTCAAGGACTTGAGATTCCATGCAGTCTCTTGATACTCCCAAGAGTGTCCTGGCCTTCCTGACCTCTCACGCATTGTCACAGAAATTCATTCATTCATCCCTCCAGCCTTTTTTTTTTTTTTTTTTTGGTGCCTCCTTTAATGGTTTTCAACACCATATATGTGTCTTATTCCATTTTGTATTGTTATATCAAAATGCCTGAGGTTTAGCAACTTACAGAGAAAAGGAGTTTCCTTGGTTCCTGATTCTGGTGGCCGGAGAGTCCTAAAAGCCTGGTGCGGATATCCTGGTAAAGGAGTCTCGTTTTGTCACAATATGGTGGAGAAGTGCCAAGGGAAATGACCACACGCACAAGGGACAGGCATGTAGAGTGGCCTCACTTTATAACTACCCTTGTGAGAACCAATCCATTCCTGAGAGCCCCGACCCCTGCCACAAGACATCGCCAATATGTGCATGCGGGTAGAACCCCTAAGACCCAGTTCCCTCTCGCAAGCTTCACCTCTCATTCTGTAAGAACATACAGTGTTATCCATGAGAGCCGTATTAAAATTGAGTGGGAGGAAATGTTTTTGTGTGTATTTTCATGATATTTTGATTTGGTTTCTGAGAATTCCATGTATAGGATGCATTTTTATTGTATCTACCTCTCTCTCCAAATCCTCCCAGGCCAACATGTCCCCATACCCTAAGTCATGTCCTCTTCTTTATTTTGTAAATAATCCACAGGGTCCAAGTAGCACTGTTCTGTGCATAGGTGGGGGCTGTCCACTGGAGCCTCTGCAACCTACCAACAGCCACATTCTCACAGGAAAAAACAAGTCTCCCCTTCCCACTATAGCCTTTAACTATCAATGGCTCCTCAGCTAGGGGTGGAGCCTCATGGGCTCCTCCCCCACTCATGCTGGAATGCTCTCTGGCTTATCTTGTAACCATGGCTACTGTGAGTTCTTGAATGCCTGGGTTCTGTGATGCTCAGAAGATGGGTTCACAGCACACCTCCCCATCCTCCAGCTCTTCCATCCTTCTGACCCCTTGCATGGGGGTGGCTTTGATATAGATGACCCCTTTAGGACTGAGCACTCAAGGTCACTTATCCTTTGCACTTTCACCAGTTATTAGTCTCTGGATTAATCACGGTCACCTGCAAAAGGAAACTTCCTGAGCATGGTTGAGAGCAGCATAAACCTACGGATATAAACACAAACGTTTAAAAGATGCTTAGGCACTTTGACCATTTGGCAAAACAGTACCTGGTTCCTCCAATAGGAAGGCTCCATCTCTTCAAAGTTCTATTACATTAACACCATCGTTCAAGAACCTAAGGACCTGGGAAGACAAACTCCATCCAAACTGTAGCACTCGGACTCTCATAATCCATTCATGGCTTTAGCGCTTCTGACCATCACCACAAACCAGTGTAGAGCTGGGTTTAAAGAGACGACAGTACATGATCCTTGCTGTCCTCACTGGCTGAACCCTGCTGCACTGTGTGTGTGTGTGTGTGTGTGTGTGTTTATATGTGTGTGCAGTGTATTGGTTTGGTTTGGTGTTTCAGAGAGGGTCTCTCACAGGCCTAGAGTTCACTGATAAGATAGACTGACTTCCAGAGATCTGCCTGTATCCATCTTGCCGGTACACACCATGATTTCTCCATGGGTTCTAAGGCTAAACTCAGACCCTCATGCTTGCAGGGCAAGCACTCCACCAACTGAACCATCTCCCCACCCCAAGCACTGCCCAACTGAACCATCTCCTAAGTCCAAGCACTGCCCAACTGAACCATCTCCCCACCCCAAGCAGTGTCCAACTGAACCATCTCCTAAGTCCAAGCACTGCCCAACTGAACCATCTCCCCACCCCAAGCAGTGTCCAACTGAACCATCTCCTAAGTCCAAGCACTGCCCAACTGAACCATCTCCCCACCCCAGGCAGTGTCCAACTGAACCATCTCCTAAGTCCAAGCACTGCCCAACTGAACCATCTCCCCACCCCAAGCAGTGTCCAACTGAACCATCTCCTAAGTCCAAGCACTGCCCAACTGAACCATCTCCCCACCCCAGGCAGTGTCCAACTGAACCATCTCCTAAGTCCAAGCACTGCCCAACTGAACCATCTCCCCACCCCAAGCAGTGTCCAACTGAACCATCTCCTAAGTCCAAGCACTGCCCAACTGAACCATCTCCCCACCCCAAGCAGTGTCCAACTGAACCATCTCCCGAGCCCGAGCACTGCCCAACTGAACCAAAATGCTTTTGGCTGCTTTTCTGCTTCTCTGCGTTTCATAGCCAGAAGCCACACTCTAATGTCCCTGCTGGATTCATTTCCTCACGCATGTGCCATGGACATATTAGCATATGTGGAACTGAACTCATGTCCAAACCCTCTAAACCCAGAACTCTATAATATTATTGGAAACAGATATATATTTTTTCTCCTGCTATTATTTTCTTTTAGTAACTGTTTGATGTTTATATTGTCAAAAGATAAAGGCAAGGTTCAGAAGATTGAAACTGATTTTCAGATATTCAGAAAAAACTGAATAATTTTTAAATTATTGTAATTTTGGAACATATATATATATATGATGCATATGCATACATAAGGCTTAAGCAAATAGAAATTTATTTCATCTGCATCTGGAGGCCAGAGGTTCAGTGTGGTTGGTTCTGCTAAAGGTCTTCTTCCTGCGGATAGCTGCTTTCTTGCTGTGTCCTCACATGGTGAAGTAGGAGAAAGTAGGACTCTGCCATGACTTAAAAGGACATTAATGTTAACCAATCACAGGACTCATCCTTATGACTTCATTTAACCTTTATTACTTCAGCAATACCCTGTCACCAAATGCAGTCACATTGGAGGATAGATCTTTACATACAGATTTTGGGGTAGACACAAACATTTAGTCCATACAGAACACACTTTCTCCCCTTCCTCTTCCTGCTCTGCTCTCTCTCCTTCTCTTCCCCCCACCTATCTCATGTGTGAGTTCACCTCTGTGTGTCATCATCAGTTAGAAACACCTAGAAAGAAAGGCTATGGAGACCTCCGTGAATAAAGCTCTTACTTTGTAAGCATAAGGACCTGAGTTCAATCCCTCAAACCCCATGTGGAAAAAAAATACATAAATAAAAGAAGCCGGACATGGTGACCCAGGTTTGTAATCCCAGCACTGGAGAACCAGAGACAGGTGGGTCCCTGGTGCTCATTCACTGATGAGTCAGCAAGTCTAGCCTAATTGGTGAGTTCCAGGCCAGTGGTAAACTCTCTCTCTCTCTCTCTCTCTCTCTCTCTCTCTCTCTCTCTCTCTCTCTCTCACACACACACACACACACACACACACACACACACACATCACCAGCACATGAGGTTGTCCTCTGGCTTCCATGCCCCTCCCCACGCAGACTCACACCTACCCACAGGTGAACAAGCGGATACTACACTCACAAACATCCATGTACACACACAGTCATTGCTGGGGCTCGTAATAGTTCTGAATTTTCTTTCATTTCTGTCGTCTCTCTGGCCCCAGATGAAGCATATGAGAGGGTTCTGTGAACATACTCTTCCTTAGCTTTATGCTTTTAATGCTTTGCTTTATACTTCTGACAATAATTGGGCTTTATTTCCTTCAATAATATCTCCTGAAAGCAATGCAAATGCTAATACTCAATCGTATGTTCCTATCTTGTTCCATTCAAAAGTGTTCGAGGTGGTTTGCCAAAATACAGATAGGGAAACAGAATTTTAAATTAAATTGGGAGAAAGAAAAAGATACCAGGAAAGGATATAAAGCCACAAACAAGGATAAAGCATAACATGTGTCAGAAATACCAGGGCAATTACCCACAACAGGTACCAGTTTTGAAGCTGCGCTCCGTAGCAGCAAAAGCAAGTGAGGAAAGTAGTCTTACCCATTAGTGCTTTCTAGCAAGACCATATTCGTTAGTGGGAGGGAAGAGAGAGGGCATAGCTGGCACGGCTGAAGGAGATTAAGAATCCTGATTAAATGCAGCACAGCCACGGGATGCTGAGAGCACACCTGTGACTAGTCCCAGTATTTCCTTATCTTCTTTTCCTTTCATTGGTATGGAGTGGGGGGTTCTAGAGCTTTTGTATTCAAAACAACACCTTAGGGTTCATCTCTAGAGACCTATGATGGGTTTACCAAAACCAGTGTTTTCAGGGACCTCAGCTAGGTGTAACAAGCTGATTCTGGTGATCCACCCCTTGAAAATGCCACACCAAAGCATGGCTGGGAGGAATCTGTCAAGAAAAATGTGCAAAGTAAAATGTACTAATCACATAGTTTGCACAAAACACACACACACACACACACACACACACACACACACACACACAGAAATCTAACTTAAAGCACTGCCACTTCCTGGCTGACCCTCCAGTGTAAACAGGCTGTAAATGCATCCCTAGGAAGCGACACAAGTTGATTTTCTATACATGGCCATTGGAGAGAGGCCAAGTACAACTCCCCGTCTTCTTTACATAAACTGTACTTGAGTTATTGATTTTTTTTCAAACTCAAACACAGAACTTTACATTGATCCTTGTTCCCACCCAGTGTGCCCTCTGATTGGCTGGCCCGAATCCAGGAAGCTGGCCCCATTTGCCCTATGCTCTCCACAGCTGAATTCATAAAGGAGGGCCCATCTTTTGGGCTTGTGTAACCTGAAGTCAGCCTGCTTTCAGGAACTGGCAATGAACAACACATTTTCTCAACGTTTCCTAATCTCTTCCTGGGTCTAATTTCTTCTTTGAAATTTAGGAACTAAAACAACAACATTGATAAACAACTGCGTGTTTTTTGTATAGGTGCTGGGTGTCTGAGGAGTGAGGGCTGGGCGCCACCCAGCTTCAGGTGGCCCCACTCATGCCTCAGTGGTATACCAGAGTGATTCCCGAGTGTGGGGACGAAGGAATGACCTCGTGTCTAAATTCGCTCAGAAACTGAACTAAACTTTCCAGTGAAGCAAACTTCCACTTCATGGTTAAGGGACACCGTATTAACTGACCTGTCAATATCGATTCTCGATTCTGACCCCAAGTGTGATTCTTCCCTCCTACCGTAACAGTGACGGCATTAATTGGATACTTACTAAACTGCAAATTATAGACCTCTGCCTCAGATGAATGGACTCAGAAACTCGGAGGGCAGTCAAGCTACACACAGCCTTCCATGACTTACCTTGCCATCCACGTAGTTACGTGTATGGTTCAGAGCCACTAATGGGGTTTTTCAGAGGCCTTGCACACTGCTGGTGTTTGATAAAAAGTGCTTGTTTCAATCCATGTAATATGTGGCCCAAAAATATGTTATTGATCATGGGGGAGGTAGCTCAATTAGTATATTGATGACTTAGCATGCCTGAAGCTCCAGATTTCATTCTCATCACTGCCTACACAGAATACAGCATGGTGAATGCCTGTACTCCCAGTAATCAGAAGGTAGAGGCTGGAGGAGCAGAAGGTCAAGGTTATCTCAGCTACATAGTGAATTTGTGCTCAGCATGGGTTTCATGAGACCCTGTCTCAAACTCTGTTTCTCATTAAGCACTAAGAACTGAAGTAGGGACTCAGAACAAAGACATGACCGTGAAGTAAGAGCTTACAGTGCTGTGTTTCCCCTTAGCATCCATATCGTAGATTTGGGGTAAAACTTTTTATGAATATGAAAAGGTGCATAAATAGGAAGGGATAAAATGCATATGATTTCACCTCCACCCCCTAAAATAACACTCTTTTTGTCTCAATGAAACCTATTAAATCTCAAGAGTGACCCCATGTCTGTCTGGGAAGTTTCCAGGGATAGGGCAGCCTCTACGAAAGGCAGATGCCCACTAGAGACACCAGGAGTTCACCCGGCTAAATAATACACGGTGCCTTGTTCTACTGAATGTATAAAGTGATTTGTTATGCTGTTTTGTGCAGGACTGTCCCACTTTCAGTGCCTCAAGTCCTCAGCCCCCATCAACCAGGACAGTTAGCCACTGTTCATTGCAATAACCCAAGATAACCTACCGTTAAGCAACGCCCCTTCCTGGATAGCCCTCATAACATACAAATTGATTAAAAGGGGAATTCAACTCATCAGTTAGCTTATGTTGAGGAGCAAGGAGCTATTTTACCATATAGAAGAAACTGGACCCAGGAGTCATCTGTCTTGCCCCAAGTCACTGACCCCTCCTATATCTTCCACTCTAAGTTTCTTATTAATATCTTTATTAATATTCTCAGTAATTTTTGCTATTGTGTTATATACTTATTTCTTGATATCTAGGGTTTAAAAATATAGATGACTTTTTTATTATAGTTTTCTTTATCTGCCCCTTATTTATAAAGATTATTTATATTGGCTTCTGTATCTTTTCCAAAGCACTTTAGCTACACCATTCTCCTCACCTGCTCACTCACCCATCCATCCATCCATTAGATAATTATTGCTCAGGGTGTTTGGCTGCATTTGCGTCACCACGGTTGTTGACTAGGTGCTGAGGAGTGGCTACTTTCTAGTGAGAGATGTTGGAAAACTCGCTGGCAGCATAAGAGCCCAGATTTACTGGCCATGAGAGTTACCAAGGGAAAGAAGCACGATTAAAAAAAAATGGGGCTGCTACAGGGACTGATGGGGTGAAGGACGCAGGGAAGGGAGATGGTCATTGTTACTTTTCTCTCCCTTGGCTATGTATTGTGTGTGCATGCACACATGCCATGGCATGTGTGTAGAGGTCTGAAGACAAGGTGTGGGACTCAGTTCTCTGCTTCTACTATATGAGTCCAAGAGATTTAATCCCAGGTTACCAGGCTTGGCAGCACATACCCTTACCCACTGAGCCTTACTGACAGCCCCACTGTACTTATTTATTTGTTTGTTTGTTTTTTAGACAGGGTAGAACGAGGGTTGAAGTCACCTTAAACCTTAAGCTACATGCATGTTGTTTTCATTATTTAGAAAGGAAAGAGGAGGGAAAAGGCTGAAAGCAAAAAATATTGGAAAGTATATTAGCAATTTTAGATGAAGAAAATATGCCAATAGCACTATACTATGTATTGTTATCTATTTTTAGAACCCAAAAGATTTTATATAAGAAAAAAGTGTTCTAAAAGGCACAGATGTTTAAAAAAAAAAGTGTAGTCTGTGTATGTTTATGGGTTCCAAAGAGATGTAGTCTTTTTTTCTGAGCCATTTTAATAAAAGTAACACTCCTTTGTGATCATGTGACCAATGAATTTGGAGAAGTAATTGAAGCAGACATGTTGGTCACACCCTCTTTCTACCAGCCCATAGCTGCAGGATGCCCCAAGATCCCCAGCCATTCTCAGTGTCCTCTGTTCTACCGTTAGTGACAAACTGAAAATTGTATTTGCTTAGAGGGGCCTGAACAGTAGAGTTCACCCACATCTGAGTAGGACAGTTGCAGAAAGAGAGACCCATTTAAGTGGGTCTGAGCCATGAAGAAACTTGATCTCCTCATTTGCAGGTGAATAATACCTTACCAGCAAGACCGAGTAGCCCGTGAACTCTGCCATGCAGACCTTGGGAAAAGCCTGAGCTGGCCTTCTGCTCAGCCAGGAGGATGCTCCCATCAACACAATCAACTTCCTGGCCCCTGCACGGAGATAAAGCTATCCTCAAGGAAGGATGCCAACAACAGGAAATCTTAAAATACAAAGGAAACCAACTGTTTTCCCCCCTAACATTGATCCTCCTAACATGAGCCATGAGAAGTCTCCCCTTAGAATAGAGTTCCCCTAAACAGGGGGCATCAGAACTGCACCTGTGGGGCCCCCATCACCTGAGAGACGTTTCTGACGTTCTCAGGTGTGCATCTGACCATGTCATAACCCCACCCCCAGCAGCTGGGTTTCAGCATCATTGCTTTCCTTGGGTCTCGCATACTTCGACAACAGCTTTTCATGCTGGCGTTCACAAGCAAACATTAAGCATTGCAGTGTGGTTCTTTTCCTGTGTCTGTGCTTGGATGTGAAAATATTGCTAGCTGTTTACTGTGCCTGCTCATCCTGGATGACGGGTGAGTCGGAAATGAACAGGCTGACTCACCAGTTGAGGGGCACATCTGTGCTCAAGTCTCCGGAAAGTTCGTGCCGAACCAAGGAACTCCACACTGCTACTGGAATGGTTAGGGTTAAAGCCTGGGTTCTAGCAAAGAAAGGACATTTATTTAGTAAGGCCACACTGGAGGAGAACAGTGCCACCGTAATCAGTGACCACCTCAAGTCTCCAGGGTCCTGCCATGAGGCTTAGGTTTTAAGCTGGGAGTGGCAGGAGGTGTGCATAGCTACGCAGACCTGGACAAGGTGTGGTCCTGCCCATTTTTGAGACGTCTTGTCTAAGCTCCGAATTCTTCTGCAAGGAAATCTGACAGGTCGTCAGAACTGCGTGAAATCTCTTACTAAGAGATAAATTCTTGCTCTGGCTAGCACCAGACATCAGCCTTCTTCCCGCCTCAGATTCCTGGAGAATTTTTAATTTATTGGGAACTGTATTGATCTGTTTTCCACTGCTGTGGCAAATTATTCCAATCGAAAGCAGCTCAGGAAGAAGGGGGTTTATTTAGCTTCCAAGTCCCCATCAGACTCTCTCACCAAGGGAAGTCAAGGCAAGCACTCCCAGGTGTAGCTCTTCATACATTTCTTCTGGTCCCAGCTTCTCTCTTCCCAGTGATAGGAGAGGATGTGGAAGGGTGGGGAGCAAGGAACAGGCAAAGAACACGAGGTTACGGAATGGGGAGAATGACGTATCTGATGATTCTCCCAAGTTGTTACTTACTGTGTGGCTTTGAATTCTGAATTGCGACCTCATTTCCCAGGGAATCTGTGTGGGGCCTGGGAGAGTGGGGGGGAGTTAGTCCATGGTTCTTCAGTGGAGTTTTCAACATTTTTAAAGCTAAAAGACCCGCCGCTGGGTACTTTCCTTAGTGAGGTGTGCCATTTGGTTCTTTGCCTTGGGAAATTCTTCTAGGCTTTCCATATCTCCCCGGTAGACAAGTCTATCTGTGAAGGATTGGGAAGACAAGAAATGCTAAGCCACAGAGATTCCTCAGCAACATCACCCAGTGCTGGACCGCCCTCCTCTATCATGGCTTGTTTCCCAGGCCTGATGCCCTTGGTCACCTGCTTTTTCTACGCCTTTCCCTTTGCTGAATATAGCCTGTCCCTTAAAAGAATAGACATTGACCTCCAATCCATCAACAGATTGCCTTTGTTGGCCTCTAAGTTCTTTCTGGCTCTAATGCCCTAAATCAAAGGTAAACTAGCTAAGGGCACTACTACACACTACTACATGCGCATGTGCACGCATGCAGGTACCTGCAACCCAAGGTCCCCTTTTCAAGTGAGCATCTATTGCTATAATACTCACTGGTTCATTCCATTGTTTTGCCAGAGAAGGGATTCTAATTGCATTTTCTTCAAGCCAGGCTGCTATGAGACAAAGCCGTTCAGGCAGGTGAAGCCTTTTGGTGCAGCATCCGGCTCATTCGCTATGTTCCTCTTACAGCCAGGGTGGGCTTGGGACTCCTTTCTGGAATCTAATTAATAATGATCATTGCTTCCATGGTCAGAGAAGAGTAATCTGACCAATGACCTAAGGCAAGAAAGTTTTCATGGCCTGTAGGCAAGACATTGTCTTCTTTCATTTCCCAAAATATCAAGATCACCTATAGAGAGAATGATGTTTAAGGTTGTTTTTCTGAAGCTAAACCAAATCGTTCCCTTGGACTTTCCAACCAGATGTTCCTTTTAATTTAAAGGCTTGATTTCAAAATCATGGAAGAATGCCTCCTTTATTAGATCAGATGTCCAATTACTCAACTGTTACTGCACATGGACAAGCTTGGTTGAGAGGGCAAAAGACAGACCCGCCACGTCAAAGTTTGCGGTATAGAAATGCAATCAACAAAAAAACCCAAGAAGTATTTAATTAGGTGTTCATTGCGCATGGATAGTAAAGAACAAAGGAAAGAAAAAAGGGTCAGTCTAGCCCATGATGGGAGAAAAGAGAGGATTTCCCAAGTCAAGAGCTCTCTCAGCAAAGGAGCCTACAGGCAAAGAGGGATGAAGAGTTAGTGAAATAAAAGCTTGTGTGTGAGTCTCCTAGGCCTGGCCTCACCCAAGCTTCTCCTGGTTGCTAAGGCCCTTCCTGCTCTGCATCTATTGGAGGTCTCTTTGCAGAAGGGGTGGTGTTTGTGTAGAAAGGAATGCAGAAGAGCCAGCTCTACACCTCAGCAAAGCTGATGTCAGGATGCCCCAGTGGGATTTGGGCTTTTACACTGGCTATTAACAGCCATGACTATCTTATTACTAGCGGTTTTGAGGCCTTTTCTCCCATTGTTTCAGAGTCTTCCAGAAAGTCCTGTGAAATTCTCAGCTGATATGAAGGTATTCAGAGAGAAACTGGGGCAGAACCTACTTTAGAAGGAATAGTAAGATTTTTCTGAGGTGAGACCAAGAGTTGTATACCCTCCCAAAAGCCGAAGCAATAGTCTCTTGCTAAAGACAAGTGACCTGGGGCCTGTCATGTGTAACTCTCTTCCTAGTCAAACAATTGCCATTTTGTTAAGAATTCAACTTCAACCTCTTGCAAAAGGGTTATTCTAACTGGGCTTGCGGTTTGCCTCTCCTCGTGAAGGCCTAGGCAGGGTTACAGGACCCTCACCCGAGAGTCCAACCTTTCCATAAGGCCCAATTGTATGTAATGCTGCTTTAATTGCATTATAGTTAAGGAAGAGCCAGTGAGGACTGGGGGGGGGGTGGATCTCTCTATGGCTATGAGAAAGCCCTTATTCTTTCTGGGTAAAGACTCTCAGGTAGAGTCACCCACACTCCTGTAGGTAATCCCCCACCTAGGCTCTGTAAGTAAGCCCAAGAAACTCATTGGTTGTCCAGAGTTAGCTTTGGTGGCATGGTGCCTTGGTTTGTCACTGGGACCTTGGGAGAAGGCACCGATATTGCTTGTCTCCCCCAGGCAGGAATTCTAGCAACTGGGCCACGTGGTTGATCTACTCAGCAGCATGGCATACTGACTGGCCAGGGAGAGATACTGAACATAAAGGTGCCTCAGAAGAGCTCAAAGATTGGGGGACTGCATTGAAAACGCGGTCCAGAGGGTTTTGCCTGCCAGCCACGGTATTATAGGAGTCAGAGGACCCGTAAGGCCATAGGCATGTGGTTGCGTCAGCCTAGCATATAGCAAGCACATTCCTGGCTTTAGCCGCCTTTTCCTCACTTCTATTTCCAAGAACCCTTGGTGCCAATTGTCTCCAGACATTAAATCCACTCCTGTTGGCTTTGGGGGATTTAGGACAAAATCATTTGTATAAGAGTTGGGAACAAAGAGGAATTTTTAGACAAGGTTTGAAAACTGGGTTAACTATCTGTCACTATAGGAAAATTCATCTGTAGAGACAGGGGATCTGTTTTGCCTGATGGTTTGGGAGGTTATGGTTCATAGTCAGTGCACCCTGTTTCTTTGGGCCTGTGACAAGGACACATATGGTGGGAGGGGCTGGAGGAGCACCTGTCCTCATAGTCTGGGAGCCAAACAGGGAAAGGAATAGACTGGAGTTTTAGAAACCTCATCAGAGTTACAATCCTAGTGTCCCCATGACCTCATTTTAGGGCTCCATTGTGTCACTTTGGCGACCAAACTTTCAACACGTGGGTCTTGGAAGTTTCAAACTATAGCAAGAACTTTGATATATTTCCAAAATCTAAACTCCAAACAAACAAACAAAAAAAACAATCCTATATAATTTTTTGACAGACTTAAAAAAATAAAGCAGTGCGGGGGGGGGGGTTACAGCAAAACTAGATGAATTTTGTAGAAATCAGTCCTCCAAGCACCCCAGCCATTGCCACCTCCACAGAGCAGCTATGACACCTGCATTTGTATGCTTGTTTACACTCCCCAGTGAAGAACCCGATGAGGAGGGTCACTGGGGCCTCATCTTGGGTCCTAGCTATGCCTTCCTGTACAGCTCTCTCCAATATGCCTAATTCTACCCCAGTATCTGAAGTCCTTTGGTCTTTAATGGTAGAGCGCATCGAGGGAGAAGGCTAACTGAAGGGGAGATACCACCTATGCCGCCATAAGGAGGTCATCTCCCGAGCTGAGGGAACTTTTCAGTAACACGGCTGCTTCTAGAGTCACCCACACTTCTGTCAGTAACCCGTTACCCATGTTCTGCAGAGAAGTTCAAGCTGGACTGGTAGAATTGTTCCTTTGGTTCATCGCTGGTGTCCTATCTGCAATGAGTAGATGTTTGTCTACATCTCCCCTGGAACATTTTGTGCAACTATGACATACACAGAGTTCCTACATATCTCCAGTCTCCTCGCTGTATGCACACAATCTCCCTACCACTGTATACATAATCTCCCCAGCACGCACACACACACACACACCATCTTCTCACCACATACACACATGTACACATTATCTCTCTGTTACATACACACATCATCTCCCTGTTACATGCACACGTCATCTCCCTGTTACACGCACATGTCATCTCCCTGTTACATACACACATCATCTCCCTGTTACATGCACGCGTTATCTCTCTGTTACATGCACATGTCATCTCCCTGTTACACGCACACGTCATCTCCCTGTTACATGCACACATGATCTCCCTGTTACATGCACACGTCATCTCCCTGTTACATGCACACATGATCTCCCTGTTGCATGCACACGTCATCTCCCTGTTACATGCACACATGATCTCCCTGTTGCATGCACACGTCATCTCCCTGTTGCATGCACACATGATCTCCCTGTTGCATGCACACGTCATCTCCCTGTTACATGCACGCGTTATCTCTCTGTTACATGCACACGTCATCTCCCTGTTGCATGCACACATGATCTCCCTGTTACATACACATGTCATCTCCCTGTTGCATGCACGCGTCATCTCCCTGTTACAGGTACACGTCATCTCCCACCACTGCACACATGATCTTGACAACACTGTATGCATGATCTCCCCAACACTGCATATGTAACATTCCCATGACACATCACCCACAAAACAGTGTACCCCAATCCCTTTTTAAAGACATCATTACTTGAAGAGAGAAAGGCTAAAGCTTTGGTTTACTGACCCCAGGACATTTGTCTGCCCTTTCTGAAAAGCCACACCTCCACTTTTTTCCACTACTAAAATCATCTACCTAGGATTGTTTTTAGCAAGCAAGAGGAGACAACAGTCTTCTCTGTGGTATCTGAGACACTCTTAAGATACACTGCAGATAAAAAAAAAAAAAAAAAAAGAAAGAAAGAAAAGAAAAGAGAAAATAACCTTTCTTCTTTGAGTAGCATTTACCACTTAGGGGAGTTCTTAGTGTCAAACTGGATGCTAACATTCTGCAAGCTGAACCACTGCAAGTGCTTGAAAGCTAAGGGTCTTGCAGGGACCGCGCTGTCATTTAATCTTCCCCCTCCCCCAGACATGTCTCAAAAGGCTGCCCTGAATGGCACCGAATTTCAATTTTCTCCTCACCAGGGAGAAAGCCCCCTCTGACAACATAGAGAGTTATTCTTAAAACGAGAAAACTCTCTCTGACTTGGGTGACACAAAAATGGGCTGCAAACAATGGCACTGGCTCGGGCCCGGGTTACTGGACACTGCCTCTTAACATGAAGCGCGCTCCCAAAGGGCGGGCTTGCATCTGGCAGGATATGAGATACTCTAAATACTGTACACTCTGTGTGGAAATATCCAAAGTCAAGCAGTAAATTGGGGCAATTATCCGGTTCCAGGGTGCCCTTCCTTCCCCACATATGCAGTTTCCCTTGAATTATCTGAACATCTCAACAGAAAGCCCCTTCCCCTCGCATGGTAATTTTTTTATTTTTCTATTTTATTCCATCCACGTATGTACATATCAAATCCCTCCCTGTACAACCCCCATATATGGCTCCACAGGGGAAAATACAGTTTCCTTGGGAGGTCAGAGTTCGACCCAGATAGGGATATGGTGTCTCAGCATTCTCCAGTCTTGAGGAGCAGAGATGCTGGCAGAGGCCCGGGGATCTGACAGAAACTGTCATCCACCAGGCAGGAAGGCAATTCACCTGTGGCCTGCTTGCTCTTATCACAGGGTGTGCTGACAGGCCTGAGGATGGGGAAGGAGAGGGGTGATGTTGTGTTCCAGCCGAAGAAAGAATGACAGCTTTCCTCTACCGTCCAGCAGGCTTGAGACGCTGCTGTTGGCACCAAGGAATGGCAAGGAGCCTTCCAAGTCAAGGACACGGGGTTCCTGGATGCTTTGTAGAGTTCTTTGAGGGCTCCACTGTTGAGTGCACATACTTCGTGGCTTGTGTTGACTCATTCACCCCCTCATGCTTTTACTGGTATAAGAAACTGTGACTGCTGGGCCACCCGTCTTTTCATGGCTGGTTGTCCTATTTGCTAAGGACCTGTGGGTGTCTTTTAAAATGGTAGGCTTTCTCTCAGGATGAAGGACCACAGTGAAGAAAAGACACATACATGCAAGATACATTGCTGCTTATTTCCAGCACACTTCTCGGTTTGCCAGATGGAAATGACAGAGATCAGGCTATTTTAAAACGACTTCACACAACTGAAGGAGAGAGAAGTTGTAGCTATTCGGATCCCAGGAGACTCTATTCTTTTTTGCCTTGATCTCATCATTTCTCCTCTACCTCCCAAATTCCGAGATTACAGATATACACTGATATACCTGCTTCTTACTTAAGGGTAAAAAGCAAACCCAGGACTCCATGCCTGATGCCTATTAGGAAAACAAGCTAAGGACCGAATTACACTCCCAGCCTGAGATTCTAGAAGAGTCTTATTTCCCTTGACACAAGCAAGAGAGCCTATTGATTCCCAACAGATGCAGAGGAAGTGCCTGTGGGTGACTCCTGTTTAGAAGTCAACACAGTGGCAGAGACCTTGTCTCCTATGCACAGGGGTGCAGGCTCCACCCCTCTGCACTGCAAAAGAGAAAGGCAAGCCAGTTCCTTCATAGACTAGCTAATCGTGCAAATAAGATGCCTTGTGTGTGTCAAAGGGGAGTCTATGTGGCCAAATAGTCAAGAGATGTCAAGAGGGTCAATGCATCACAGCTCTGGAGGATGGGGTGCCTAGTTGCAGAATTTTAACCTGAGTGCCTCAGACGTAAGTTCTTTTCTAAAGTCCTGGGGATTGTCAGCAATTGCTGTGGCTACCAGGCTGCAGAACTTTATGAAGTTGAAGTTTTCATTTTCTGGTCATAAATCGATTTATTTATGTCAGTGTGCCTTAGAAGGAAACTCTAGTCGCAGTAGACTTTTTAAAAAGTGATTTATTATTGCTCTAGAAGCATCAGAAGACAGCCAAAGATAAAAGACAGAATGAATCCCTGTTTGAGCTGGCGTCACCCAATGTCAATAAAAGAGCCAGTCTCCAGGCCCTTCCTCCCTTCCTTCAGCAGCGTGTTAGGGGTCCCCCAACTACATCCCACCTAAGGACCTCAGCTACTTACCCACCATCTAGCCTCAGTCATTTTTCTTCCTAAGTCTCCCAGGCTGTCCCCAAGACCAGTCACTGTGCTTTTGTCCATTTGTCCTTCTGCCACCCTTGAATTTCCCATTTCTACTTCCACATAGGACATAGGTTTTTTAAAGTTTCCCATAGTGGCCCTCATTTTCCTCTTCATCGTCTTCTTCCTCTCTCTCTCTCTCTCTCTCTCTCTCTCTCTCTCTCTCTCTCTCTCTCATCCATACTCACAAATTCAGGGTGTTGCTTGATAACTCATTCTTCTTAGCCCTTGCTTGGCCTTGGACATTATCCGAGCCTGGGTTCTCTAGAGGAAGAGAGCTGATACAGTGCCTATATATTACAATATAGTTGGGGTATTTCAACGGTGGCTGTCTTCACACTGGGTATGCCGAGAATCTAGCAGCTGCTTGGTCCCCTGTGGCCAGGTATCTCAGCATCCCAAATGCTGAAAGCCTGGAGGATTCCTAGAGTCATTAGTCTTCAGTCTGTGTTGGAAGGCTGAGGATGCTGGGTTCTGATAGCAGCAAGAACATGCAGCGGCAGTAGTTGTAGTAGCACCGGCAGCATCAGCACCAACGGAATGAGTGAACTAGCCAGCAACACATGGAGGCAAGGAAGCAAGAAGCAAAGCCCCACCCACCACGCCAGGCTTCTTTTTATCTAAGCTGCCACCTCACTTAGGGTGAATCTTCCCATTTCAAATATACCTAAAGAAGAGAATCAGTTGCAGGCGTGCCCAGCAGCTTATCTCTTTGCTGGTTTCAAACCCAGCCAAGTTGACACCCAAGAATAACCATCACAGATGCTTTTACTTAAAGGGATAAAACACCTTTGTCTTATGCCTTCTTGGTCCTGCTTCCTAATGCTGTGCCTCCCCTGAACGCTCTCTGCCATATCCCTCACTTACGATGTCTCCAAATGACAACATTTCCTGTTATCCCTTCTCCTCATCTTCTTCCCAAGACTCTCATTTAATGGGCAGGTCTACCTAAAATGTCTCTCCCAGAATAAAGCCCTCATGTGCCCAGGGCAACTCGACTCAGCTCAGCATGGACTGGGTCTCATCTCTAGTGCCCAGGTGCCTATCAGGTTTATCCCAATCATGCTATGGACTAACAATACTTAAACCTGGCATCTTCCTCCTAATACTACCTCCCATCCCCCTGGTACCCACTTCCTGTCTTTGAAGTTACAACCACTGACTTTAAGTTCCTCATCCTTAGTGCTGCTAACCAAACTGTTGTTCTTCTTGCTTCTCAAGACCTATTGGCATTGTCCAGACTCTAGGTACATGGAGGGCCTGATTGGCCATCATCTGAACCCTAATCTGGATTGTGGGTTACTGGAAGATTTTGTTATTGTGTGTATTCCTATCTGCTTGTCCTTATAACAATGCTGTGCAGCGTGGGAAACAAAGGGGCAGGCGGATCAACTACAGGTGACAAAGGTAAAGTCTAGGATGGCTCACCGGTTGCCCAAATGATCAGGGATGGCGAATTGGAGTACCAGACTCCACACCCCAACCCCAGGTTCTGGACCATGTGTCTTTTTGGTGCGTTCTACTGATAAACAATAAATACATAATAAATATATAGTTGATTTGGTGAAATCTCTCAATAGTTTCTTGTTGTCTGCAAAATAGATACTAATTTCTTTTTAAAAAAATAATCATATTTATTTCATGTGGGCAGGGGTGACACACAAAATGCCAAAGTACATGTGGTGGGGGGGAGGGGTCAGAGAAAAACTTGTGGGAGTTGGTTCTGTCCTCCCACCTGGTAGGGGCTAGGGGTCAAATTCAGGTCATCAAGCTTGGCTGCAAGCGCCTTTACTTGTGGAACCATCTCAAAATATTAAAGGTACAGTAAGGAACAAGAAAGGGAAGGGAGGAGAAAGAGAGAGAGAGGGAGAGAGAGAGAGAGAGAGAGAGAGAGAGAGAGAGAGAGAGAGAGAATTTCTAATTTAAAACCTGTGATGCATTTTTAAATATTCAAGAAATTTGAGGGTGACCAAACAAAGGAAGCAAAACCAAAAGCCCTGCAATCTGGGACATTTCTGGTTCTGGCAAGTTGGTAAAGAATAGGAAACTGCCATGGTGTATTTGCTCGGACATAGAAGAAGAGAAGCAGTGTGAAGAAAAGACACTCAGGTGGTAGACGTGCACACAGCAAAGCAGGAAGTGGGAGAAACCACAAAGCCATGGTGATTTCTCCCCCTCCCCCAGCACACAGCCTTTGTTAGCTAGTCAAACCCTTTCCTTGAGAAAATGGACTGTAGACTTTCCATGCGTGGCTTCCGATGACCTGGATTTCCATGGGCCCCTTCAGAGCCATGGGTTGCTGTGTGGGAGCGGGGAGAGCTGAGCTAATGAGAGATGTCTTCCCATGTGAGGGGTCTGCTCTGCCAGGGCCCGTGACCGTCAGCACTTTGCTAGCCCTGTTCACATTGTTCTGATAACCTGCGCTTCACCAGAATGCACTGACCCCTCACTGGCCTGGGTCACATGTCCTTCCCCAGTGTCATTAGGGATCATTCTGGGTTGTGCACTGACCCAGCACGGAGGCCAGTGGACAGTGGCATCCTCAGCAGGAGCAGGAGAGGAGAAAGCCAACTGTATTGACATAGGGAGCCTCCCAGTAGGGGTTGGCTTTGGCCCGGCCTCCCAGGGTTTCAGCTCACACAAGTGGACCCCTGCTGCTGGCTGTCACAGCTGTCCTGGCAGTTGACCAGCAGCTGTTCTGGCTTCATCCCTATAGATCCAATGTCATTCATCTCTTGCCTTCACCTCCAGCTCACCTACTCCTATTTCTAGAGCCCTCTCTCCTCACTTCTTCCAATGAGAGGCAGTACAAATAAGAACCAAGCATGGCCTCTCTAAAAGCAGAGTTCACCCCAACTTTCCCATCTACAAAACGGGTAGGAGACTATGCTTGGTGTCTCACCAAAAATCTCCCTAAATTTACGGACAGACACACTGCTGATACATATGTCAGTGGCCTTCGCCCTTCCAGTCTGTTCAGTTCATATTGTCCTTGTCCCTTCTTATCTGTCCCTGTACAATTTTTTCCCAATATAAGCAAAGAGTGCTGCAGATATGTGATTAAACCAGATGGAAAGATACCAAAATTACTGAAAGGTAGCCTTGAGTCAAAGAATACCAATCAAAAGCAAAATATTATTTTTGTTCAAACTTCCAGGATATTACAGAAGTCATGCAAAATTGGTTGACAATGGGTCACACTGATTCTATTTCAGATCTCCACTGTGGGGTACAGAAAATGAGACTTGGTCCCTGTCTCACAGCATAAAGGCTGGGGTTTATAAACATGGAGCATCAAGTCGCTTTGTGGGGTAGTTCCAAGGGCCAGGAGGAAGGGTTGGGACTAGCTCAGTGCCTTCTACTCCTAAGCTTCCCTGTCTAGCCAACTAGTGCTACCTAAAGGGTCGCCCTCAGTTATGTAAAGCGAGTATTCTTAGGTAAAATGAGAAATTCCGTTAACTTATTGCTGATTTAACTCTAGGTCACTTCCCATTAATAACGACTTTCAATAGAGTGAGTCAGAGCGTGTACACCTGTCATATAGCAGAATTGTTCACGCCAAACACATATGAACATCTAAAGAAGGAAAGCAAAGCCCGAGAGAGAAAAGACACGGCTCAACTGGCTGCAAAGAGCTACTGAGGGCTAACAGGACATCATCCCCTCCCCCAACCCAGCAGGTGTCTTCCTGGGGCAACAACCCTAGAAAGGCCACTAGCCTGACCTGTTCTTTAGACAACAGAGGCTTTCTGACAGCTGAGTTAGGAGTGGTTTGGTGTTTGCTTGTGATTGTTCTGGACAGAGCGCTGAGAGAGAGGCAATCTTGCATTTTTTTTTTCATCCTGCTTGTGATAGCTATTCTTAGTTGTCAACCTGATTGCATCTGGAATTAACTCAAACCCAATTCACTGGGGACACCTGTGAGGGATTGTTTTTTTCTTAATTGAATCATTTGAAGTGGGAAGACCAACTCCTCCTAACCCCTATCTTTGAGATGGGAAGATCCACCTTTAATCTGGGCCACACCTTCTGCTGTTCGTCTATATAAGGGACGTGGAAAAAGGAATCTTGCTCTCTTGGCCTGCTTCCTCCAGCTCTTGCTTGCAGGTCTATTCATTCACTGGCACTAGCGCCTCCTTCTTAGGAATTCGGACATATACTGAAGACAGGTTGAGACATCAGCCTCTTGGACTCAACAACTACTGGACTCTTGGACTTTCAGTTGGTAGACAGCCTTTGTTAGACTAACTGGACCACAGCCTGTAAGCCACTCTAATAAATCCCCTTTCTAGATAGATAGATGCTAGATGCATGGACGGATGATAGATAGATAGATAGATAGATAGATAGATAGATAGATAGATGATAGATAGATAGATAGATAGATAGATAGATAGATGAGAGATAGATAGATAGATAGATAGATGAGAGAGAGATAGATAGATAGATAGATAGATAGATAGATAGATAGATAGATAGATAGATAGATGAGATAGATGAGAGAGATAGAGATAGATAGATAGATAAATGGATGAATGGATAGATGAATGGATAGATGAATGGATAGATGAATGGATAGATGAATGGATAGATGAATGGATAGATGATGGATGGATAGATGGGTAGGTGAGTAGGAGGATGAATGGAAGGATAGACAGACAGATTCATTCTATAGTTTTTTTCCCTTAGAGAACTCTGACTACTGCAGTACTCTTTTAAAAAATGAGGGTTTCCTCAATACTGTGTCACCTGTAAATTGAAGCTCTTAGCCTTTAAACTCCCCAGTTGCCAGCCTACTTCATAGATGGGGAAGGAAACTGAAGACTGGAACCTTTACATCATCAGCCCAGGGCTCTCGACCTGTAGATGCGGAAATCCAGGATTTGAACCTACGTGCCTGGACTTCAGGCTCCCCCACTAGCCAGATTCTGGCTCCCCTGTAGCCTGCCTGAGGCCGAGGTAGGAAGAATTTTTTTACTCTCAGGACCCTGACAAAGCCAGAAGTAGATCCTTGCTTGCCCCGTGGCCTCTCCCTGAAGAGCACCGCCCACTTCCCTTCCTAGTCTGAAGACCAGAGAGGCTTTGAGAGACTACAGCAAGAGCTAGTCAGAGAAGGTCATTCCCCGCCTTCCCTCTGCCTGACAGAGAGCCGATCCCTAGAGCCACCACAGGGAAGTCTGACAGGATGCCAAGCCTCCATGTCCAGAGCCTAGCCCTTCCCATCTGGGTCACATGTGATGAAAACCTGAGCACCGTGGGTTTACAATCACCACTTCTCTGCAGATCCACTTGAACATACCTAAATGTGGGAGCCGCTGTGTGGTAAGGGAGCTAGCCAGACAACACTGACAATTGGCCAGGACCATGGAGGGAAGCTGAAGGAAGGTTCTGGTATCAGAGCTGTGCCTTGAAGGACGTGCAGGATTGCAGTGGGCGGAAGAACAGACACGCTGTGCACCGGGGTGGTAGGGAGCCCTCAGGAAACTGGAGGACTGCTCCTTCAGCTGGAGCTTGAAGGATGCAGGCCATCTCTAGCTGTGCTGGGCTAGTTTGGGAAGCAGGAAGGAAGGCCTGGGAGCAGGGAGGAGAGGCTGCCAGCTTCCGTTTTGTCCCCCTCTCCTCTTCCTGTGGTTCCGAGAATCAGCTCTTCCTTCGAGGTGGATGGAGGGACTTTCCTAGTCTCCTATCTGGACAGCAGCTAGACTGCTTGGAGCCTGCAACAATGGCTTTCAATTGAGAGCCAGAACTCAGACTTGGGGATAGCATTCTCCATAGGGGAGGAAGGGAGCTCATTGTTCTCTATTTGTGGAAGGACTCCATGCAGAGCGTAATGCTTCTAAATATAACCAGCTCCAGCAGACTGCCTTGTCGCTGATAGAATACTTTGTTCAGGACACAACCATGCAAACCTCCAAAATCTGAGTTATTCAGCCGGCCTCCTTGTCGCGAGTGAGAATAATTGGCAAGCCTGCAGCTGTTTCTAGAAACAAGGCAAAATGGGTACAAACTCTTCTCCATGTAAAATGTGCACACAAAACAAAGACGACTAAAACTCCTTTGATGATTTATCCATGTTGCAGGTGTGTTCTCCATCCATCCTTCCCCGCCCACTCTACTGAATCATCTGTTATTATTAGTATGATGCCCTATACATTTCCCGAATTCTTTACATATCTGAACATAAGTATCTGTGTCATACGTTCATATGCCTAAATGCATTGTGGGTGCAGTTTTGGATTGAAGGTCTGAGGAAGGGACGTGAATAGAACACCCAGAGTGTGCTGAGGTGGAAGTGAGGCGGGGCTCTCTTCGTATTTTGTAAACGGAAATACATGTCTGCTTAAGCTCGGTTTTTCTTTCCGTGTTTAGAAAACCAAAAGGAATAAAGTTGCCCTATAGTTTCCTGCTTGGAATCCGTGTCCCTCTGTGGAAATCTCTGTTAGATGTCCACCTCACACAATCTCTGACTGACACCTCTCACAGGGTCTAACAGGATTTCGCAGGTAGAGAAACCCAAGGGTTGACATCTTACCTCCAGTACTCAGAGAAGAGTGGGGTCCTCTCTGACCTACCACCAACCATGACAGCCCACGGATCCTTGTCATAGTCCCCACCATTTCTATGAAGGAAAACACATTCCAAAGCTCAAGAGGATGGGACTCTATCCCCATGGCTTGCTCATTTCTTGGTGTAATACTGATTCTGGGTAAGCTCGCTTGTCTTCCTTTTAACTCAAATTTTCCTCTTTGTATGAAGAGACCTTGAAAAGAGAGACTCTCCATCCAGAAAGACACGTTGTTTGTTTAGATAACTCATAGACTGGGCAAGTTGAAGTGACTTATGAATTAATTCAATGGTAATGGTTTCTTCACTTGGAGGAGAACGCAAGCCTTCTCATAGTATAGGGAACAGAAGGTCCCACTGCATTTTCCTGACGTCTGTCACTAAAGATGAATTCTCATTCTGGGGAAATTAACTACTGGCTCTTATTCTGCTTCTTAAGGAGATACAGCTAATTGAACATGTGACCACATCATTTGAGTGTGAGCTAATTGGCGGGGAGTGATTTTTCCCTGATAGTTTGTTCTCCTTTTTAAAATTTTAATTGGAGGACATATTGGTGATTATCAAACACTATAAAAATTCTTGTGTCTTTGTTGTAAAGAACAAAGATAAATTGCCTGAGCATCAGGTTTTATGGAGATGGTAAAAATCTCCCTAAATGGGTTCCAGGTGATAGATCACATTGGCCCTGAGACCATCCTCCGGTCACTGCATGGGTATTAGCAGAGCTCAGACATATTGACACAACAGGTGTGTTGACGTTTTTCTTCTACCACATCTTTGGAATGATTTCCATTGAACTCTGGAGGTCTTACGTGCCAAGAGTGGCTAAGCATCAGGGAAACGGTTGTGTATTCCAACCTTCCTCTAAGCTTTTCTTTCTGAGCTGACATAATCCTCAGGATCAGTTTCTGCTACTGCCTTGGTAGTACAAGGAGTTGGTGACACACCCCTCCTGTCACCAAGCCTGATTTCTCATCAACACATGGGTCACGTTTTGTGTCAGCATTCTGATAACACGCTAAAGGCGCCAGGCCCCGGGTGCGAGACGGTTCTGGGTCTCCCAAGACCATTGTCTCCATGTAAGTAAGGGTGAAGCTGTCTTCAGGTTTGGGACTCCAGGCTGTGACCTCATAGGACAGCATCAAGAAAATCTGTTATAAAAGGAAGACCATAATGCTGAGATAAAAATAGGATGTTCTATTATTCCAGTCTTGCAAATGACAATGTACCAATTCCATCAACCTCTGATTATCTTTGAAATTCATATTAAAATGTTGAAGATGCATAGAAAATATTTATCTCTAAGGTATGAAAACCCTGAAGAGGGGAGAAAAAGTTTGCTGTTGCCTTTGTCTTGCCAGAGAGCAATGTACATAGTCAGCACCACTGTGAGTGTCGCTCAGGTGTAATGGTCTGCCTTTAAGAGACAAGCCATGCCCACTCCCTCCCCCATCTGCAGAGGCAGGCCGATCTTCAGCTTCCAGCCTGAGTCCCTTCCTTTTCCATCTCCCTCTTGAAGAGGCAGCTTTGGTCTCTCCCTTCTCCCCACTTCTCCCCTTCCCCTTCTGTCTCTGTCTCTCTGTCTCCTTTCCTCCCTCTCTTCTTTTCTCCCCTTCTCCCCTTTCACCCCACTAAATAAATACCCAGCCTCACTCTGCATGGCATGCCTATCCATGTCTCTGTCTTTCCCCCCTGACATGTGGCTCCCTTCCCAGGACCGGCCACCTTCAGAGACCTGCAGCTTGGTCCCGTGGCATGCCCATCTGTATGTCTCTCCTCGTGGGACTCACTGCCCCTCATGGCCGGCTGTAGCCACTCGGGGAATAGCAGGGACTGGCTGCTCTTGGGATCTGCTACCCACTGCCTGCCGCCACTTTGGGGACCTGCAATATTTCTGCCGCTGCTGCAGCCACTCGGGAATCCGCAGCATTTTACTTTTATCCTTACACCAGGTGTGATGGCAAAACTCTGTTAATTCTCCCTGTAATGCTCAGAACAGGGAGAACAGACTTGGGGCCTCAGGGAGTATCACCCTTCAGCTCTGCAGTTCTTTCTAGATAGTGCAAGGGAGCTCTCTCACCCTTTCCCAGGTTCCTCCTGTCTGCCCCATGCCATGCCCAGCTAAAAGGAAGAATTAGGGGCCTGTTCCCCAAGTTTACCCTCAGTGGCTTCTGACAGGCCCTCTGAAGTGTCAGCAGCAGCCAGGGGTGACAGGGCTGTGGAGTCACACCCTGTCAGGAGCAGAGCCACAACCAAGCCCAACCAAAGGGTCTCTGTGCATGCCTTGTTGAACCAATGAAGTTTTCCTTTCCCGAAGAAAAGGCCTTTCAGACACTCTGGCTTTTAAAGCGCAGGAGGCTTCAACACGCCACTACATAGCCCAGAGGGGATCATCGGTTCAGTGTTGAGACAAAAGTGTTCAACTTTTATCCCCAGAACCCTCCAGCTGGGAGACCCTGGGCTGTTTACCCAGCCTCCCTAGCACTCCATGTTTTTACCCATAAAGCAGAGGCAGTGTGATGCCAATGCTGACAAGTTATGTCATTTGCCTAGCATGTGTCACCCTAAGTGAAGTAACACACGCAAAGGTCTCAGTCCCATTAGCAACACAGGAATCTCAAAATAAATCGTTGCCTTTAAGTTTTCTGTGTCGTTCGCCATGTTCTATTACATCCCATAATACTAGTAGGCTTTTTGTGCAATTTTCAACTTCAATAAAAGTTATTTTTGCTGTGTGTGTGTGGGGGGGGGGTCCTGAAAATGCCAGGAGGGGGTGATGGATCTCCTGGAGTTAGAGTTAGAGGCGTTTGTGGTCTGCCTAGTGTAAGTCCTGGAAACTGAACTTGGGTTCTCTGCAAGAGCACACTAAACACACGAAATACACTACACTGCTGAGACATCTCTCTTGCTCCCCTCTTTTCAGCTTTTGAAAATATACTTGACAGCAGTGTTTGAGACCGCGTATCAACTATCTAGATAGTAAATAGAAGTCAGTTTCATAGAATAAGCACATAGGTTTCTCTAGAAGAAAGGAGTAAGCAGAAACACTTTCTGAGAAGTGGCATCTATAAAGGGGCCTACCACCCTTATCATAATCTTGTTTTTGTTTGTTTGAGACAAGGTTTCTCTGTAGCTTTGGAACCTGTCCTGGAACTTGTTCTTGTGGACCAGGCTGGCCTCGAACTCACAGAGATCCACCTGCCTCTGCCTCCAGAGTGCTGGGATTAAAGGTGTGCACCACCACGGCCCAGCCATAGCGATCATTTTTAACATTATAATAAGAATGGATATGCTAAAAGAGGAGCCTGAGATGTTACAAAGTCTGTACTGATGAAGACAAAGACCGAATTACCCCGAAAAGATGATTTAATGGACAGGTATGTCTAATGATCTTTCCTACATATTGCAGAGGAAAATTAATTCTAGTGAGCCCCAAAATTCAATAAGGTATGACATCTCTTTTCACAAGGTTTTATTTCCTCCAGACTTTATTGAATTGAAGGAAGAATGCCTGTGGCCTGGCTGTGTGTGGTTGAACTAGCATATATTATATTTCTGTTTTCTATGTCTTTCTAGGAGACCATGTCATTAGTCATTATTCATGGTTTAGGTCTTGGGGTAGAGCTCGTAAGATATAATCATCAAATAATACACTCTACTCAAAGCATCCTTGTTCATACTTTAACCCTAAAATATGCCTAGGAGATAAACATTAGGTGCAGAAGAGGCTCTGTCTGTTGATGAGGGATAGACAGGAAGTAGCTGGAAGGCTACAGACACCTTCAGCAGGAGGCACCTCTCTCCCTAAGGCCAGTGTGCAGGTCTCTGCTGACACCCCACCCCACCTCCCCTCCTGCATAGCCTTTGAAGGGTTTCCAAAGGGCTATGGTTCTGACTTCGGTGGGAGTATGAATGATTTAGAGGAGAATGATCACTTTGGGGAGGCAGCGCTGAGTCCCCCAGCTGGACATACAGTAGCCCATTCACAGAACGGATCCTGGAGCGACTCAGAAAGCAGTGGCTTAGATTTAGGAGCAGTTGATGGATTTAAGGGCTGTTGGCTCTTTGTTGGAATTCATATTAATAGAGAAGGGGGCTTTATAGAAACTTACTGTTGCGTACGGGGGCTCCACAAGAGATCACAATGCAAGGATTATTATGTTCTCGTGGCTAAAGAAGTAGGGACAATGTGTTTCCTCTCATCAGGTCCTGCATTTTTAAAAGTAAGTAGTCTTTGGCAAAATTTACCCACAAAATCTGCAGAACAAACTCAACTCCAGCAAGTAGATTTAAGCCCTCTTTTCTTCTTACCCACTATTGCCACCAAGAAGCTACTAGTACTGACAAGTATATGTGTGTGTGTGTGTGTGTGTGTGTGTGTGTGTGTGTGTGTGTTGGTTAAAGGCAAGATAAAAACATTCTACTCTAGGACTGAATTTGACTTCTGGAAAAGTTTCCTTTTCTTCAGATTCCTGGCATAGATCTAGACATAGGACACTTCAGCGACTACAGAAAAGCAACAGAGCAGCACGGAGCTCTGAGGGAACATGAAGTCATGTGACAGGCAGGATCCACTCCTTCTGTTAAGAGACCTGGGCTAGGGTTAGCCAAATTTCCTGGGCTCCCAGTGCACACAGCTCAACAGGAGAAGGCAGGAAACGTGCATTAACGCTTGTGCTGCATTTGCTATGATGGGGACCAGTGGTTCTCAACCACTAATGCTGGGTGGGACTCTTTAATCAAGTTCCTCATGCTGCGGGGACCACAAATCATAAAATTGGTTTTGTTGCTACTCCATAACTGTATGAACTTCACTACTGTTATGAATCATAATGCAAATATCTGTGTTTTCCAATGGGACCCCTGTGAAAGGCTCATTCAACACCTAAGGGGTCATGACGTACACAGGTTGAGAACCGCTGATCTACACACAAAGGTGATAAGGGATTTCCCTCTGTATGCTGTGAATATGTTTTATTCCCATTGGTTAATAAAGAAGCTGTTTTGCCCTACCAACAGGGCAGAATAGAGCAAGACAGGAATTCCAAGCAGAGATAGAGGAGAAAGTAGGCAGAGTCAGAGAGACACCATGTAGCTGCTGGAAGAGATAGATGATGGAACCTGCCACAACCTCATGGTGATACACAGATTAATAGAGAAGAGTTGATTTAACATGTAAGAGCTAGCTAGAAATATGTGTATGCTAATAAACAGAACAGTGTTTTAATTAATATAGTTTCTGTGTGGTTATTTGGGGTCTGGGAAGCCAGGAATGAACGAACAACCTCTGCCAACACAAAGGCATTAATCAACTTATAGCACAATTGTGCACCAAGCTATGACTGGCGAGGAAACTCAAATGGAAAGAGGGTGAGTGACATTGTCACCAAAGTCATCTTGAGCACTGTGGCTTCTACAAATGGCTCTGAAGACTCCATGACCTAATCCCCACAGCTGGTGGATATGACATCACTTTCATGACTTTGTTATGATGCACGGCCCTGCTGAGCTTTAGATAAAGAGACTATTCAAGGGGTCTAACTTCATCGCAGAAACCCTTAAAAGCAGAGAGGAAGCTCTCAACTACTGGAAGAAGTCAGAGAGATTTGAAAGTACTGGCTAATCCCATGGTTGACTTTGAAAATGGAGAATGAACAAAGGAGAGCCAGACTTTTGAGAACTAAGAATGACCTAAGGATGTCTTTTCCCCAGGAAGCTGCAAACAAACATTTATCCCCACCTCATAGGCACCAAGGACAAACCAAAGTATGGTTCCTCCAGAGTCCAACTTGAAGAAGTCAGGAGTCTGGGGGCTTACTTACAGAGCATAGGTGACGGATTATTTACTGGAGGGGGTGGCCCCTAAAGCAGCCACACTTCCCAAAAGTCTTGTTCCAGCATGGAAGGCAACTTCCCATAGCTGTAGAGATGGCAACTCTCCTTCAGTTCAGAACTCAAACACCTCCTGAGACTGCGAGGCCATGTGCAATTAACAGGTGTTGGAAGGCAACTTCCCATAGCTGTATAGACAGCAAGGCTCCTTCAGTTCAAAACTCAAACACCTCCTGAGACTCTGAGGCCATGTGCAATTAACAGGTAGTTAGGAGTTGTAGGGGTAGTACCTGAGATACCAGGTGAGTGTCCAGTGACTTTCCCCACACACTCCTTCTAAGAGGAGATGTCAACACTTAACAGGTCTGATCCTGGGAATCTCACACAGGTAGCCACAGCTGCTCTAAGAAGGATGACAGCTGTCACACCCAAAGGACAGCATTCTGCAACAGACCCCAGCAAGGAAACAGGGAGTTGAGTCCTGTAACAGAAAAAGCCCAGCAAATTCTGTGAATGAGCTCGGAAAGCTGAGTGAAATACATGGTCCCTTCCCAGAACCTTATATGGGGCACAGTTAGTCAACACCTTGAACTTAAGGTCCCTGGTAGAGAATCTATGTGAACTAGACCAGACCTTGAACCTATGGAAACTGTGAAATACTAAATACTTAAGGGATTTGGTTGTCTGTCATTTATTGGGTGAGTAAAGAACAGAGATCAATTTCAGACAATTCTGGAGCCTGGAAAGTGCGGCGTATGGGGCTAGCATGTGGTGTGGTCCTTCTGCTGCATCGTGGTACCACAGAGGGCATCTCAGGATGAGGCAGGAGCATGCTCTGGTTACTGTCCCTAAATTTTTGGTCCTCTATGGTGCCATGAAAAAGGAATAAACACAGCAAGCAAATGGAGACGCTCAGCTGTTTTTGTCTTCAACCAAGTAGGTAGAAAACTTTGGTCTACGCATAGAACTGATATAAACAGGTAAGTGCGCAATAAAGAAGAAAGTTATTCCCAGAATAAGTCAGAAAAACTAGTTCCTGATTTAGTGTTTGCTGCCACCAGACCCCAGACTCTATCCTTAGACATTTACAGCCCTGCAGACCATGTTCACTGAGGGTGGTGGCTTTGTCATGAGTGTCTCATATCAATCACCCTTTCCATTTCTTTCACATTTCTTTAAAATGTGTTATTTCTATTATTAATTATTATTTTCAATTTATATGTATAAATGGGTTCACATGTATGTCTGTGCACAACATGGATGCAGTGCCCGTAGAGGCCAGAAGAGGGTGTCAGATCCCCTTGGACAGGAGTTACAAAAGGTTGTCAGCTGTCATGTGGGTGCTTGGAATCAAACCTGGTCCTCTGGAAGAGCAGCTGGTCCTCTTAATCACCTGATCATCTCTCTAGCCCGTGTTCTTTGTCTTAAACTGTTTCCATAACTACTCTAACAGGAATGGTTTCCCATAACTACATCTAGCAGATGAAAAGTTAGAACTATGAAGTTAACCAGTTTTTCTAATTGTCACTTAGTGAATAAGTAGGAAAGCCAGGAGCCAGCCTTGGCTTTTATCCTCGAAGAGATTAAAAAAAAAAAAAAAAAAAAAAAAAAAAACTGAAAGTCAGCAAGATGGAGCAACACACAGCAGGTCACAGCTCCACTGGTCTGGTGACCACAGCTTTCTATGGCACATGGGCACACCGACCTGGAACTCTACGGGAATCAGCTCACCCCACCTGCTCAGCCGGTTGTTACCAGTCATTCCAATCAAGTACCCACAACCTCCTTTCCAGCAAGAGCCTCTAACCCAGACCCTCTCCCTGCAAGGGCTGGGGAGCTGCTCCCCTGCCTCACAGCCGTGCAGAGAACACGTGCATGCTCTGACTCTCCCCTGCTCCTTTGCCATGCTAATTTTACTAATCCTTGAGATCACCCATCAAAGTGTCGTTTCAAGGGCGATTTCCCGCCACACTGCTAGGTTAATTTTCTGTGTATTATCTCATATCATCCTTTACTTGCTCCAGTTACTAATTTATAATGACTCAGACATTACCTCACTCAGGTCGGTTTCCTCCCTTATGTGGCGAATCCATGAGGAGAGGAACGGTGGGTTTTTTGCTCAGATCATGTCACCTGTGCCTCAGATGGTACGGCACATAGGTAGGACTCAGCAAATGTCAGATTGTTCATGGGAACTCTTCTGCCATTGCTGCATGAGGCAGTCTAACTGTCCCCTGAGGAGGCAACTGAGGACTTCTCCAAACAGCCAAACTGCGTGGGTTCTCTTGGCCACTCTAAATGACATACTGCTGCTTCCGTCATCCCTACACCGAGCTTGAGAAGGGACCATAGGACCATGGCAGTGCCATCCACTGAAAAGCCCTCCAAGATCTTGCCTGGAGGGCAGCATGTGCCACCATCGAGCTAGAGCCACGTCTCCCCTTCATACCCTGCATGTACATTATTCTCACCTCCTCACACAAAAGGCCCCATGGGTAGATCTGCTCCCAGGTGGCTATTTCAAACAAGTCAGCCAAGAGAAGCTACCACTCCCAAGATGCCTCACTTCTTCTCACCACAGAATTCAGCCAGCAAAAACAACTCAACGCCATTAGGAAACCTGCTGTTTGTATGCTGATTTAAGAGGTAATTAAAATGGCTTTGTATGTTGAAAATCAAGACAAATTCTAACAAAGAAAAAAAAGGTCACCAGCTAGCTACCCATGAACAAACAAGTGGACACTTTTTTCTGGTTTTCTATTTTCTTTCCTTTTTCTGTTCCTTTCTTTTCTTCCCTCTCTTTTCTTTTCTCTCCTTGGAAAGAGTTACCTGGAAAGGGTTTGAAAAACTGCACTAGACAGTCTGGGTTTTCCCAACTTTGGTTTTGAGATGTAGTAGCTGTCACTCAAGCTCGGCTCAACACAGTGAGGAGATACTAGGCAGCAAAATCACCAAGCGCAGAGGACCGGCTTCTCTGGAAAACAGAGATAGAGAAGGTGTTTCTTTTAATCTAGTTTAAGCTTAATTAACCCCTGAACATTTGCCAGCTGGCCAGCAGTCCCGTAGAAAACACTTTCGCAGAAAGGCTGTAACTAACAAATCCATCAATGAATCACTGTTTTATGAATAACTACCTCCAATTACATCAATTTTGTTTGCTGAGCCTTTGCAAAAACGCAAATTCGTGTGCTTACACGTCTTGCCATTATGAAATTAACTAGGTCTCACCTGCCTCTCTGCAGCACTGCCAATAATCACACAGGGAGAGCACAGGAGGGGGCCACACCCCTTTGTCCTTGCTGTCGTAACAAGAGACAAGAGAAGATGTGTAGCCATTGTACAATTTGGGCATTCTAGTGGCATTTGGAGAAAACCTGCTGTGGATCCTTGGAACGGGAGCATCTCCTAGAAGAAGGGCTCATCTCATAGAAGCCAAGAAAGGCCATTCACCATCAAGCACAGAAACACATGTGATCTGTCTGGAGAAGGCTTAATCCATGCTAGCAGGTTTGGTTTGATGTTTGGATGAGAGAGAAATGTTGTTGTTGTTGTTGATGATGATGATGATGAGGAGGAGGAGGAGGAGGATGTTGATGATAATGATGATGAAATTGATCATGGAAGGCACTGTGACCAGATACCTCCTAGATGAATAGACTTTGAATATAAGGCGGATGGATTTGGACTTTGTTCAACACTAGAAGGCCCCAGAAATGTGTGCAAAAAGGGTGACTAACACATACATTCGTGAGGTCCACCTCAGCCCACTTTCTACACAAGAGCAGTCAGGCACACCTTACCTTCTTAGCACCCCCTGAGTGTCAAGCTGAGAGCGAGTTTCCTGAGGTTCAAATAGCTGTCGGTAACCATCGTGGTGGGCCCTTGAAACATACAACATCGTGAAGACATTAAAGAAGAAACCAATAGAAAATGCAGCTGCATCATGGGATGTGGGATAGCACTTCAGACGCATTTACACATCAGCGAATGCACACTTGCAAACGGTGTAGTGAATAGATAGTCCAGCACGCGTTTGCACTTCCATTATTAGAAATTTGTGGAACAAATCACTTTGAAGATGTGGCCTCCTAAAGCCTATATTTTTTGTCCCTGACATACCAAACTCATCTTTCCTTTTGAGTCTGGATAATGTAGTAATATTTATATCTATCCAGCTGAGTCATATTCTTCTCTCTTCTGCAAGGGGTTGACTTTCCCCTTGTAATGGAGTTAAAAGAGGTTATAATTTAGAGAATTAATTCCAAATCAAGTTTGCATTTCCCAAAACTGTGTTAAGAGTCTTCCCCAGCGGTGATCTTAAACTCAGCTACATTTTTTCCACTTAACACCTGAGCAAGTCTGAACAATGCCACCATTTCATTAGGTGTGTTCTTTTCCAGTGCACACCCTGATAAACCAACCCCTGGCTCGGTGTGACTGGCTAGGAATAGCTTCCTTTCTGGCCACGGCTGAGCCGCATTCACTAGGAGGGTCATACAACATGAAAGGACTGTGACCAGAGTTTCTCATAGGGACAGGGGATGTGAAGAAGGTGGCAGGCCACTTGGCCAGTCTGACAATGAACAAGTCCATGGTTCCCTAGTTACTCTCTGGGTCCTATTCTCCTAGCCCTTCTTCACAAGACAGATTGGATTTGCACTGAGCCATTTGGACTTACATGTGTGTTATCAGTTATGCAAGCATATTCCAGGGGGGGACCTGGAACAGCAAAGCTGTACTAAGAGAAAAAAGAATGAAAGAAATAACACGGCCGCATTTGAGGAGGCCTGTGGTCATTTCGTCGTAGGCATTAGATTTGGAATTATGCGGTTACAGATGTGTTTGTTAATTTTGTTAACTCCTCTCAAGATTATTTTCCCATTCCTTTTGCTCTTTCTTTTTCTTCCTTCCTTTCTTTCTTTTTTTAAACTGGCACAATAGTTTTAAAAGACACCTCTGTTCTTGAAAACTGGAAGGATCCATGTCCTAAAGGAAACAGGAGCTCAGACATCTTATTAGGAATGTGGCCGTCAGCTCAGGCAAGTATTGGGTTGCTGGAAGCTGATCGGGTGCTGGGATCCTTCAGGACCCGAGTCTTTACAGAAAAAAAAAAAAAAATAAGTTACTTTGAAGCCAGTGTGCTGGGCGGGTCTTTGGTTAATGGCTTCACAAAGGAATTTAACCTACACAGGCAGCTGGGACTGTGCAGTTTGCAGGGTGCTCCATCTTCCCTCATATTCCTGACCAGATCTTTGGTAGACAGTTTATGTCAGTATTCAAGCCGCTTGTTCCACTATCGAGAGCCACAAAAACAAGGAAATCAACTCTTTCAAAGAGAGCTTGTTTTGTTTTTTTCTTTTTCATGGCAAAAAATTCGGGGCAGTGGGGGTGGGGGGATTACATTTCTTTTGACTTAGTTTATTACAAAATCCCCAAAGAAAGTAATGTACCTCTTGGCACACAGGCACAAACAGTGTGTCAAAATTACAGAATTGGCTTTGCTGAATGAGGTTGGAAGAGAATTGTTCAAAGAGGAAAGACTTGGTATTCAGAATCAAGTTGTTTGGTGGGGAGGGAAGGCTCAGAAATTTAAAGCCAGGAAGGGAAGCTAGAAGAATACAGCCTGACCAGAGGCAGAATACATGTGCAAATGTGACTATGGCAGGAATGGACTTTATTTCTACCCTTTACAAGAGAGATATGTACCACTGGTGCAGGTAATTCCACCAGTCCTTGATGTAAAATATAACTGTGACTATTTAGGGTGAATTCACTGAGCACACGCTGAGGAATCAATATATATTCAAAATCTTTTGTTGGACCTTACAGTGCATGACAACGCTCTCAGTCTTTGGGAAGCCGAAATAGACGGGATTGCAAGTTTGAGATCATCGTGAATGCATAGTGAGACTATCTCCAAAAACAAACAGAGGAGTCATTATTCTATTTATTTTCTATTTTCATAATTTTTATACATTACTTATTTACTTATATATTTTTAGCTATTCTTGCAGGTATATATTGAATACATCCCCTTGTTCTTACCCCCTCCTCTCTTTATTTGATACCCTCCTGTTAGTTACCAGTGCTCCCCTAGACAATATTATTTCTTTTAATATTTGCATTTAATGTACACACACTCACACATACACACACACTTATGTATATGTAGATATACATATATATTTCATGTATATATGCAAAAGCTAGGAATCATAAATTAAAGAAAATTTATAATACTTACAAACTATTATTCCTAATAATTCCTAAGTGTATCAGCGACTCTATTTTAATAAACTGTGGGTCCCATCACTGATATATGAATAAAATTTTCTTGGGTTTACTAATAAAGAATTTTGGAGAAAATGAGTTTGAGATATTTTGTTATAAATTAGCCTATATGACAAAACCTGGCTCACTAGAGTATTTTGGAAATCAGAGAGTGTGATCATGTGGTTTGAAGAGTATGTCGGGGTTGGTCACCTCAGCTCTCACAATGAGAACCTCCAGCGGTGACATGGAAACTGGATCTTACTCCCCTTGCTACTCAGCTCACCTATCCTTCCCTGTGGGCATGCTGTTCTTCCAAGACCTAGCTCCACACATCTGCCAGTAAATCCCTCTCCCTTCATTATTAAACTTGTGGTGATACTTTGTGCTTTAACAAATAAAGCTTGCCTGAAGATCAGAGTGCTGAACTAACCACACTAGTTAGCCATAGAGGCCAGGCACACACCTTTAATCCCAGCACTTGGGAGACAGAGGAAGGTGGATCTCTGCAAGTTCAAGGCTACCCTGGGCTACACAAGGCAGAGTCAGTCTAAAAGAGAAACAGAGCCAAGCAGTGGTTGCTCACACCTTTAATCCCAGCACTAAGGAGGTGGAGGCTGAAAGTGATATGGCTGGGGAGAGAGAGGAATATAAGGTGGGAGGAGACAGGAGCTCAGGACTCAGTTTGAGGTTTTGAAGAGACAGCATTCAGTCTGAGGACTCCTAGCGACAGGATCGCCCATTTGTTCTGAGGATTCTGCAGAGGTAAGAACTATTGGCTGGCTATCTGCTTCTCTAACCTTTCAGCATTGATCCCTCTATCTGACTCTGGGTTTTTATTATTAAGACCAATTAGAATTTGAGCAAGAAAACTTTTGAAATTCCAGGTCCATAAAATTTCCAATACCAGCTCTTCTTCATCAAGAGTAAACTGTCGGGCGGGTGTCAGTTTGATGAGATGGCTGAGTTAGCTTCTGCACAAGGATGGGAACCCAAATTCACATCCTTACCACTCATGTAAAACACTGGGCATGGTAGTCAGGTGGTGGGGGGCAGACAGGACGACCCCATCTTCCCATCTAGATGGATATGCCGCTTAGCCACATCCGCGACCCCAGAGAAGCTTGCTGGCCAGCTAACATAGCCGAATCAGGGAGCCCAGATCCCAGGTGGAAAGCTGCTAGGAATGATGTCCAGCATTGACCTCTGACCTCCACGCATACATACACATGTGTGTGTGCCTGCATATAGTCGTGCACCCATAAACATGAACATGTGCATACGGGCATGTGAACATTTGAGTTTTTTAAAGTTTCATTTAAAATTTATTTTTTGATATTTTCTTACAGGGCTGAACAGCACTAAACCACATTTGAAAGTCTGCATTGTAACTTGCTACACGTAGCACATTCTAGACCCTTTCTTTCCTCGTTCCAAACACTGAACATTTTGCAGTCAGTGCCAGAACAACCTTGAAAGCCTGGCTCCTCTGGCATCTCTCCGTCTGGAGTTTCCTCTACTTAGCAGGTTGTCACAGAGACTTTAGTGACAGCCTTGGACCGTTATTTCTAAGATGTGTCTAGAAGGCCGCTGCTAGCTTACAGTAGCCAAGACTTTGTTTTTGTGGTCTTCAGTGAGGCTGAGCACAGGACTGTCCCATTGCAGCTGGTCCCTTCATGCCCTGGTGAAGTCCCTTTTCATTTCTGCCCGCAGCGTGCACTACACAGTCAGACCTTGAGTGTGAACTTCCTTCTTTCACTGGGCGGTCTGAAGACAAAATAGAGAACTGAAAAACCTCAAAATCTATTTGAAGGTATCACACACAAGAGTCCTATGAAGTAAAAACCTTTTCTCTCCATATTGGTATTAGCCAATGTACAACCAAGCCCTACATGTGTTCTCCGTCCATCCCTGCACTCTGGCTAAACCACAAGATCTATCTCTCTTGTCTGGTTTGAACAAGGAGACAGAGAACCCAGGAATCCTCATGGATGGACCACCGAATAGGATGCTGCTCACTGTCTCTGCTGGCAATGGAAAATTGGATTCAGATATATTAGGATTTCCAGGCTCCTCTAGAATTCAGATTCCTTCCAGATTCCAAATTCCTCTACCTGCTCTCACATTCAACCCAGCAAAAGCCTAAGAACTACAAACAGCTCTTACTTTGTCTTTCTTTTGCTCTTTGAGGATAACACAGTTTGTAAATCTTCTAAGCAGCCAGGGTCTGGAGAGAAAGGATCGTTTGCCTGAATGCACACACTCAGTCGGCTGCTCCTGGGTACAGAGAACTTGAGCACACATCATCTTATACACAGTTGACTACATTTCTTACACGAGCCTTGTATTGGATACTTTTCTTCTTGCCAAAGCAAGATGTGTAACCAGAGCAACTTAAGGAAAGGTTTTTTTTGTTTGTTTGTTTTAGCTGGCAGTTCAAGGAAGCAGCCTATCCTGGCGGTAGGAGCTGGAGACAGCAGCACACTGTATCTGCCACAAATGCCGATATGCAGCTTGCTTTTCTCCTTTTATTTCAGGCCAGCCCCACAGCCCACGGAATGGTGTCCCCACAGTTAAAATCAGTTTTCCCTCCCAACTAACCTAATCTACCTAATCCTCCCACAGACGTGCCGGGAGACACTGTGAGTCTTGATCCTGTGAAGCTGACAGTATTAACCATGACAGGACACGTTCCTAAAGTGTCTCTACAGGACACTTACCATAACCTTTTACAGGGCCAATGTATTCTAGAATGGATTTGTCTTTGAGATGGAGTCTCATTGCACAGGGCAGGCTGGTCTTGACCTAGCTCTATTTCTATCTCGGCCTTCTCAGTGCTGGGATTATAGGTGTGACTCATCTGCAGGATTTTATTGAAAAAGAAAAGGGTTTTAAGCCTCTCAAATCTAAATTTGAAATTAAATTAGCTTTTCTCATAGTATAAAAAGGTAGAACAATGCCATCTGGGCCTTTGAGGGGTTCTATGTTCCAGTAGGCATGGATTTTTCTGATTTTGCAAACTCATAAATTCAGTACAGCCATCATCAACGCCATAAATGTTATCATCCGAAGCCATAAAATTAAAACAGGGCGTGACGGAGCCATTAAGCTTTGCAGACATTGGCTCCTCCATGTGCCTTGATGGGAGAATCTGAAGGGGATGCCGCGGCGGCGGGCTGCCTCTCCGCAGAACAGCTGACTTAGTGGGGGACTGAGAACCACCTGTCAAGCTGTTTTTGCATTCTGCTTTGCCTGCTGTAGCTGTGTGGCCATCAGCAAACCCCTGCACTTCCTCCAAGCTCTGCGACCTCGTGGATTACAGTGTCTGTCTCCCTTAATGGCTCTGTCTGAGGAATAAATAAGATGCTGTGGGAGACATTTGATAATCTCAGAAAGCAAACGTGTTTCTTCTGCAGACATCTAATTGACAGGCCCAGCCTTTCTTGAGAGGGAACAAGGTATGATTTGAATGCAGGCCAGGCCTGGGCCTGTCACCCTCAGATCCTTCCTGGCCTCTTCTTTCTGTACCCCTCACTTCCTGTGTGTGGAGCGTGTGCATGTTTGTGTGGATGTGTGCATGCTTTCCTGCGGGTGTGTCCAGGTGTGCACCTGAATGTAGGAGTTAGGGGTGAATGTTGGCTGTCTTCTTCAATCACACTCTACCATACTTTGGAGACATGGTTGTTGGGGGAAGGTTGCTTGTTCATTTCCGGCTGCCCGTCTAGCTTAGACCTGAAATACTCACACAGAAACAATATTAATTAAAACACTGCTTGGCCCATTAGCTCTACCTTCTTGTTGGCTAACTCTTACATCTTAATTTAACCCATCTCCGTTAATCTGCACATCACCACGAGGTCGTGACCTACCAACAATGTTCCAGCATGTCTATCTCCAGTGGCTCTATGGCTTCTCCCTGACTCTGCCTCCTTTCTCTTGGGATTCCACCTAGCTTTCCCTGCCTACTAAAGTTCTGCCCTGCTATAGGTCCAAAGCAGTTTTTTTTTATTCATTAATGGTAATCACAGCACACAGAGGGGACTCCCACATCATGTGGTCTCTCACTACACCTGTTACTTACTCAGCCAAACTGGCTGTCCAGTGAGAGTCAGGGAATCCTGTCCCCACCTCCCTAAGACAGGGATAGCAAATGCAAGTCACCATGTGAGCCCTAAGTGCAGTGCCATGTGGGTGTTGAAAGGTGAAACTTGGGTCCTCCTGCTTGCACAGCAAGTACTTTACCCACGGAGCCAGCTCCCCAGATCTCCCTCCTTCTTCCTTCTTGCTCAGTTTCACCTGACTAGGGGCAAGGGACTGCAGACTGGGGCCCCGAAGCTCCCCTATCAGTGGGGTCCAGTCAAGGAGAACACTAACTGGGGGAGTTACAGTAAAGAAAAAGAACAGTAAATTCCTCCTTTCTGCTGGGGTCAGAGGCAGCTTCTACATCCGCCACCCTCACAGAGGGCTTTGGTCTCCAACATACCCATTCTACTCACCCCTCCAGTCTGGCTCTCTGCTGTGTTTGGCCTCTGGAGTGCTTCATTGACTCCTTCTAGGCTCTCGGCTTTCCTCTCATATGTAGGGACAGTTTGTTCGTGCATCTGAGTGTCTTTCTTCTCTTCTTTCCTCCTCCTCCTCCTCCTCCTCCTCCTCCTCCTCCTCCTCCTCCTCCTCATTCATGCCTACTTCCTCCTCTTCTTCCTCATCATCTTCCTTCTTTTGTGTTCTTACTAAAGTCTTTCTCTTATAAAGACTTTAAGTGACTTCTGGTTCTCCTTTTTGACCTTTGCGGATACCTTAAGAATATTAAGAAGACATCTCAGCAAAAAATGCTCTCAAAAATCCTTTTCCATAAAGGGGGAAGAGAACCAGATGGCTAACATGAAATGCCGCATAGCATTTTTACAGCTCCTACATTCTGCTCCATCACACCCACCGATCTGCCCACCCACCCCGAATCCATCCAGCTATCATTTTCGAGTTTTGAATGTGGGGAGGGGAGATTAACTTCTGGTCACACATGAATGAACTAGACCCACACGAGACAGCACAGGGGACCCAGAGGACACTGTGCTGAAATCAGGTGAAGACCACGGAACACTTGTTTGGGAAGCAAAGATGAGTTGGGTTCCTAGTCTGCTTTGGCACATGGAATCAATGAAGCTTTGTTATTCTTTCTGCTGATTCCTACATTCTCCCTCACTGGTAAACTGAGGCAACCAGAAAAGCAGACTGGGAAGGAACTATTATCATGGATACAGCCCCACTGCTGAGAACCGTCAGCTGCCCATGTGGAGTAGTTAGATACAGAGTTGGCAAACAGAGCTTGTCTTGTCAGCAGATTGGGCTGTCCCGCTAAGTCACTAGGCCCAGATTGCCAGGGCCTGAAAGGAGAGGATTAAAGAAAGTGGGGAACCTCGATGTTGTTACTTTCTTCTTCAAGTGCCCCCCTTAATACCCACCCTTCAGCCACAAACATACTCACCAAATGAATTCTCTGAATCCTACATCTTTATAGAAGGATTGGTACCAACTCACTGGATTGCCGAAAACCACAGACGCGGTCTAGCCTCTTCCACATCCTAGAGGGGTATGTTCTAAAACTCCGAATCAGCTAAGAAAGCCGGCTGTATACAACGTGGCATTTCCCATTCCTACTTACTGATGATAACCTATAATTTATAAAGTGCTAAGAGAATACCAAGGGTCATTAATAAGATAGAACAATATAGTGTCAGAGAAGGGCTAACTAACATTACTCTTGGACTTCAGGGCCATCAGGAAGTCAAGTAGGGGTCAGTAGAACACAAGCATTGTGATACCACAGCAGTTCCTTTGAGGCACGAGACAGCCGCTAGTGAGTAGTAGTGCATACAGGATAGTATGTGCTAGCTAGTTTTATATCAACTTAACACAAGCTAGAACTATCAGAGAGGAGGGATCCCCAACTGAAAAAAAATGCCTCCCAAAGATCTGGCTTTAGGCAAGTCTGTAGTTCATTTTCTTAATTAGTGATCCTTGGAGGAGGGCCCAGCCCATTGTGGGTGGGGCTACCTTCTGGGCTGGTGGTCCTGGACACTGTAAGAAAACAGGCTAGGCAAGCCAGTAATCAACACCCCTCCAAGGCCTCTGCCTTAACACCTTCCTGTCCTGACTTCCTCCAGTGATGAGTAGTGCTGTGGCAGTGTAAGTCAAACAAACCCCGTCCTCCCCACCGCACATTGTGTTTAGTTACAGTGCTTCATCCTAGCAATAATAACTCAGCCAAGACAGTAGATACACTGGACAAAGGGATGACCGGCATCTGAAGAGACACCAAGCAGGATGGCTGGGGTTCATTATGATAGTGAGAACGGTGGGCAAGTTGAAACATAGACTGTTTATTTATGAAAACTTTCATCAGGTACCATAAGAGTTCATAAAGTGTGGCACACTTGAGTGAGATGCTGCCGGTCACATCTGTCGCAAACAGCATAGGCGCAAGGGTAGGGAAGGTTTTCTGTAAGTTCCAGATACCAGGAAGGTCCTGATCAAGCCTCCTTAAAATAGGTGTCCTGTCTGTGAAAGGCATCCAGCACCTCTCCTAAGGACCTCCAGCATTATTACAGATCTGCTTTAAAGATGTAGGGGCATCTATTTTAGCCCCGTGGCAAATCCACCTTGTAAATGTATTTCAAGCATAGGTCAGACCCATAGCTTTAGAGAGGCACTTAAGTTATAAACCAGAATATAACGTCTATATTACAGAGGATGCTGTAACAACGTGTGTCCTTACTGCATAAATTTGTGCTTCATTTCAAATATTTTCTATAATTTTCACAACTATGTACACCTGAACATTCAACAACAGTAATAGCGAATGCTTACTCAGGATTTGGTAAATGCAAGGGCAATCTCCTAAGGTTCGGAGTCCACTGGTTTATTTCAATCACCCGCACAGTCCTGGGGAAGGGGGAGCAGACATTACAATCGACACCACTTCTTAGATAAGGAAATGGAGGCCCGAAGAGATTAACTTATTCCCTCAAAGGCACACATGCCGTGAGCCGAAGTTTTTAGAAACAAGACAAGAGTGCATGAGTGCACCTTACTGGGCCTGATGGAGCCCAGGCACGTCTGACACCCCTGTCTAAAACGTGCCAAGTGTTAAAGACGTCACCTCGAAGGCACCTTTGATAAAGGTCTATCTTTTATTGTCCTACCATATCGGTGCCTTTAAACATCTGGCTGTCGCAAAGGTCTCTGCCTCCTTTTCCACTTTTGCTTTCTCTAAGCAAAGGTCATCCTGTAAGTTAACTGGGGTGATGGAGGGACCGATGCCTGAACCCGGTAAGCGTCCTTCTCGCACGTTTTAGTGTTGTGACCTCACAAGCTCCAGTGTGAAACTCGAGTGTGGACGCAAAGCAATCGTTTTACATCTGATTTCAGGGCGCTCTAAGAAATGGCCACATCCAAGGCTTAGCTAAACCTGAACAACCGATAGGAGGGGAGGGGTTGGGGGAAGCGATGCGTCTGCGAAAACAGTAGCAGGGATTTAAAAAAAAAATCTAAAACTTTTGCCCCTAGAGGCTGTAATTTGACTGCTGTCTTTGGCAAAAGTCCAGAAAGCAAGCTTAATCTCCTTCTGAGTCGCCTCCTCCTCTGTGCCGGGTCCGCCCGCAGGGCCCCCGAGGAGGCGGGCGGGGACCGCGACCCGCGGCGGCGGCCGGAGGAGCGGGGCGGGGCGCGACGGGGCGCGTAGTGGGAAAGAGGAAGTGGAACCGGGCGAGCTGCAGGGCTTGAGGCGGCCGGAGCCGGCGCTGGAGCGCAGCTCACCGCGGAGCCTGGCGCTCAGGAGCCGCCCCTCTCCCGTAAGCGCGGCCAGGACTATTCCAGAGACCGGACAAGGGAAGCTGGAGGCCTCGACCACGCACCCGAATCTGCAGGTGGGACGGTCAGAGCGCGGTGTCTGGTCCTGGGGTTGGAGTGGGGTGTGTGTTCCTGAGTGCTACACCTGGGAGGGGTCTGACGATAGCTGGCGGTGCTGCCCGCCGTCCTGGGAGTCCCCAAGTCCGGGCTCCTCAACCCGGCTCAACCTAGGTCTGCCGACCCGCTTCTCCGGCCCCTCGCGGCTGCAGTTTGCAGCTCTGTGAAGTTTGCTCAAGAGCCACTGGGTGCCACCGCAACCCCCTAGTCCAGTGGAACTGTCCCCAAATAGGACACTCGGGGGCCAACAGCGGTGTGGACGGGAGGACAGGGAGTGTATTACGTGCTCCAGCTAGGAGCAGCCCTGAAGGGGCAGAAATTCGCATGGACGCCCCGTATCAGCTAGTCAGCGATTTTCGAAGTGAACGGGGGGGTTGAGAACCTGTGTCCCATCCGTCACCCGAACAAACGCTAATACCTAGCGGTCTGCGACTGCGTGGGCTGTTGGCGGCGGATGGCTGGAGTGGAAGGGGGCACGCAGCAGGCCCCAGGGTGCCGGCCAGAGCAGGTCCCCTCTTTGTGTCCGGGTAGAGTCTCTCTCTCTGCACTCAGCAAAGTCGGGACGTCCAAAGGAGAGAGAGGGTCATTGGCTTGCTCGGTTTCACAACGTTCGTGAGAAACAATGAAGTAGATGATTGCTTTGCATAGGCTGTGTGAAGTTGGTTTGTGTAAAGCTGAATGCGGTGTGTGCATTGCTGGAATTTCATTAAGCTCGGGCTGGTCCTTAGCGCTCTCTTTGTACCACCCTCAGGTGGCCAAGGGCTACTGCACCTATTTTCGACGCCCCCCCAGGGAAAAACGAGTTTGTCCTGGTGGGGCATCAATCTCAGAAAGCTCCAATCTTCCAGACAGAATTGTTTTGAAACTTTGGGGCACACTAGATACAAACTGAATATGCACTGGATACAAACACAGTAGGATGCCAGAATGTTAAGTCCGGGTCAGATTTACCATTTAACCAAATTCCAGGCTTAGATTGCATTAACTCTGTAAAAACCAGTGGTCAAGGGTTACAGTCAGCCTATTTGAATTTTCAGTTTCTGGAGTTCACATTATTTTCAAAAAATAGATTTTTTTCCTGTTGTTGCTAAACTGCTATAAAAACATATCTAAGCCTATCGTGTCTGGGATCTAAAAGCTCTCAACTTTAGCCTTTCACTGTGGGACGTGAGAACAAGCCATTGCTGGTAGCTTCGACTTCCTCACTGATAAAGCCGTGTCTGTACGTGAGCCAGATAGTTTGAACTGGCCTCACTCCTCCCAGCTGAGGGTATTCATTTGCTCTATGGTAGCTAACACGTCTATACAAAAGCGATGGGTTGCGGTTTGATCCTTTAACATCTGAGTCTGGCTTCCTGACTCCCAAGTTAGCTTTTTGTCCTCTTAGGATCCCACCATGTCTAAGCCACTAAAACCAACCAGGAAGAAACTTTCTTCTCCAGAGTTCATCGCCCCCCCCCATGGCTTCCTCTCCAAGTGGGTCCCCCACCAACAATCCTTGCGTGACCTCCCTCTCGTTTCCTTTGCATGGCAGATTCCCCACCGCCCTCTGTAGAAGGACTAAACAGAATGAGAACAAACAGCTGTTTGGTAGTCACATTTGTGCCCTAAGTCTGTCTTTCTTTGGTAGAATTTGTCTGCTCTTCACCTTTCCCTGTGAGTCCACTTTTTTCAATGCCTTTAGTATAGATGATTGTTACAACAACAACAACAACAACAAACCTTTTAAACTTTCCGTGGGAGATTACAGCTGTCATTCAAGGAGGTTAAATTATCACATTGTAACCTATAGAAATTGGCAGCCCAATTTTGCAAAACTAAAGACAACCAGTAGTAGTGTTTCACTGTCCGGCTTTGTTTGCGCTTGTGATTTCTTTTGGTGGTCTAATTCAGATTTACTAGTTTGTATTCTGACATAAAAATAAAAAATTAAAAAAAAAAGACGCTGAGAAACCGCAAGTCTTTTGAACCTTTGGTAAACTAAAAGCGGTTTCTTCTGATCTGTACTTTTATTCTCTGTGCTCCACATCCCCCCTCCCCTCTTTGTGGGTTTTTCTTCCTTTCACTGCTGGTAGTTAGCTCTTTCAAACAATTGTCACCTTGTAATCCTGCCACAGAGGAGATTAGATCTCCAGGCTATTCAAGCGGGGATGGCTCTTGGATGAGGTGGCCCAGCCTCTGTCTCGGAGATTTAGAATGATTAGGGGCAAGTATTCTAGGATTAGCCCTTGAATCTGAAGCTCTCCTCTGGGCCCCAGGAGCTTGCAGACCGGGACCCTGCTAAGGGAATTGTTCTGACCTGACCTGAATGATTTTATAACCAGGGAAAGTAACGCTTCTATTAGATCATTCTTTGGTTTTACTCATCCCCCCCGCCCCCTTTTTACCCTTCCTTCATATATTTCAGAAAGAATGCCCCTTAGCTCCAGAGCTGGACTGACGGTTGAATGAAGTAATCCATATTAAATCCTCGGCACATATGGTGTGCTTTGAAGATGGTAGTTGCTGAAAAGCTGATCCCTGGAGGGAGGGTTTTTGCTGGAGGTAATCCACTGTCAAAACTGCGGTTTAACCCAGCTGTGACTGACCCCTGGTCCTCCACTACCTCACGGTGATGGGTTGCATGGAGACAAATCTTCATATTTATAAACTATTTATTGGGGGTTTTTTTTGAGGGGGGGTCTTCTCCTCGCTTTTCTTAAATGCGGTCTTACTATGGAGGCCAGACGGGCCTTGAACTCACAATCCTCCTACCTTCGCTGGGGAGTCCAAGTGAGCATCACCCGGCTAGGCTGTGCTTCTCTCGTTTCTTGACATAGGAAAAGACATGATTCCTAAGGCAGAGCATTGACATATTCAGGTACAGATCCTCTTCTAGGCAGTCATCTTAGACTTCTGCGTAGCAGGCATTTTGAGACAGCCATGTTTTATTTCAGCCCTGCATCAGTCTCACTTGGCGAAATGAAAAGTTGACCCCAATCCGCTGGCCCATCAGAGCCATGGGCAGCTGTGCCAAGTAGAACTCACTGACAGAAGAGGAGCCCCGCATGATTCGGATCTGACTGGCTACATAGCCAGCAATGGGTGCTTAGAGGGGATGTTAGGCATGCCTGCTGGTCTTCTGGAAGTAGACCCTGGTTCATTGCTGAAGGACTTGGCCCCGGGACCCTAAATACTACAGAACAATTTCATATATGCCTGGCTAACCTCCTTGTCGGTAGTTAGGAGTCCAGTGGAACTCTAGAACAGCTCTCATGTTGGACTCTGAGTATCTTTTCAACCTGTGGATACAGGGTCCTGAATAGTTCCCCCCCCGCCCCCCTAATGGCTACAGGCCAAGGAAAAATTTCTTCACCATAACACCTTCCTTGGGTGAGCAGAAGTGATCGCTGTACCTGTTTCTGTGACTCAGGCTAAACCAGCTCTTCAGTGAAAGAATCAGCCTTATTTCCAAAAAAAAAAAAAAAAAAAGAAAGAAAGAAAGAAAGAAA
>NW_026067907.1:371897-582858 GCF_014885135.2 Alexandromys fortis
AAATGGGTTGGTGGTTAACAGTACTTGCTACTCTTGCGGAGACCTGGCGATGGGGTGGTTCTCAGTATCCACATCTAGTTGGTTATAACTTCAGATTCATGGGATCTCACACCCTTTGGCCTCCTCTGGCGTGCACATGTGCACGCGCATGCACACACACACACACACACACACACACACACACACACACACGCCCCTGAAGTACAGATTAGGCATTGGAGATGTACCTCAGGGGAGAGCACTTGTTGAGTTCTCCTACTGGCCTGGGTTCAGTCCCCTAGTGCCCAGAGCCTTAAAATGAAGTGTAGGAGAATTTGTGTAAGTTGAAAGTTCCATTCCATCTTCTGTAAAGGATTTGAACATCCGTAGAACAATCCCGTCAGAATACTAAGAAACGTCTATGTTAAATCACTGCTTGACAGGAAGCCAAACCTGCCTGCCAGATCCACACTTCCTTACCCCTTCCCTTTCTCCATCCCCATGTGATCCTAGAGGAGAGTCAATTTGAAGAGTGTTAATGTTAGGGTGAATTTTTAAAACCAACTCTGGCTAGGCCCACTGGTAATAATGTGATGGCGGTGGGGTGGAGGGAGGGCCCGGGCTTTCCTTGGGCCTTTAATTAAGAATGCTGTTTTGGTAGCTGTAATAACCACGGTGCTACAGAGGCCACAGAAGGGGCTTATCAGTAGAAGCCAGCCTGGCTATGGGATTTGGCTAAAAGCTAAGCATCCCTTTGACAGGTGGGGGGAGGGGCATCCTTTCGAAATGTCAAAGGGATTGTGAGTCTCATGATAGTTACCGCTTCAGCACGAAAGATCAGACCCATACGCCATCATGCTATAGAGTTAGCTATCGTATTTGGAATACTGTGTTGAGGAGTCACACGGGACACAGGTGAGTGATCTGTGGCTAGACAGGCCTAGAAAAGGGATAGAGGGGGTCAATTCTAGATCTGGTGCTGGCAAACCTTCTACAAAAAGCCGGGTTTAAGTATTTGGGACTTTGGGGTTCATATGCATTTATGTCACGTGCTATTTGGTTTGGGCAAGTTTTGTTTGCAATTACTTACATATGTAAAAACCAGTGGGCATATGGGTTCATAACTGTAATCCCAGCTCTGAGAAGACTCGTACAGAGAGATTACTGTGGGTTCAGGTTTAGACTGCAGAGTGAATTCCAGGCCAGCCTGGGCTACAGCATGAAATTCTGTCTGAAGACAGTAAATGAATGAATAAATACATTTTAAAAGTGTAAAACAGACTCTTGTCATCAGCCATATAGAAACAGGATGTAGGACTGTGGAGATGGTAATGTTCCCTTGCAAAACCCAGGACTGGCATCTGAATGTATTCATTTTTTTAAAAAAATGCCAGGAGTATTGGCATAGGCTAGCAATTCAAAAGTAAGCTGATCTCTGGGGCTCCCTTGCCAATCAGCCTGGTCTATTTGTTGTCTCTCAGAGCCAGTAAGAGGCTCTCTCAAAAGAGAAAGGAAGGGAGGGGAGGCAGGAGAAGAGGAGAAGGAAGGAAAGAAGGATGGGTACACCCAAGGTTGGCATTTGTCCACTACACATATGTATACAAATCATGTGCTTCCCCCCACAACACACACACACACAGAGAGAGAGAGAGAGAGAGAGAGAGAGAGAGAGAGAGAGAGAGAGAGAGAGAGAGAGAGAGAACAGGGTAGCTGCAGTTTGCTAACTGTTCTGTGTGAAATATATTTGATAATTACAATATCATTCTGTACTTCTATGGAGACCTAAAATAAGAAACTTCACTGGCTCCATCTGAATCACTGCAAGGCTGCCCAGTATGAAATCGAAATCTATCTTCTCTCTGTCATTCTGCCTTCTCTTTACACTGGGGTTGAAAGTCTCTGCTGGCCACTGCTGTCAGTTCCTGTGGAAATGGCCACATGGCCACATTCAGCCTGGGGTAGAATAGAGAAGGGAGGGGCTTGGCTGGGGTGAAGTAAAAGCTACACTGAACCTTATCATCCCTGACTATAGATGGAATGAGGACCAAGCCCCTGAGTGTGACACTCACCATTTGTGCCCCTGCTCTTCTCTTAGGACCTTCCATGAAGTCCTGTGTCCCTTTTAGTCAGCATCACTTGCCCAGCCCTGAGTGGGCCATGTTGTTTCTCAATGACAGTACATCTTTTCATACGCAGAGGAAGGACATGCTGCCTCTCTAGAGACCTTGTTCATCACACCGGGCAAAGAGCAGGTGTTTACATCTCCATGTTACACTGCTGTGTAGCTGAAGCTGTTAAGAAGCCGGAAGAATGTTGCGATTCCTGTTGACTGACATTCTATTTCAAGCTAAGAAAATCATTGGGGCTCTCTCTTTACCTGCTGGAAGTTACCTATGTATTTAAGACATGATTTCATGTAGTGCAGGCTGGCCTTTAACTCACTATGTAGCTAAGGGTGACCTTGAACTTCTTGTCTTCTACTTTCCAAGTGCTAGGATCTCAGGCATTCTCCACACCATGGTTTCATACAGTACTAGGGTCAGACCCGGGTTTTGCACATGCTTGTCGGTCCCAACACTGTCTTTAAAGTATCTAGGATGAGCTCTTAATTCCTGGGAATGAATGAGATTTCCCACTGTAAAACAATTAGTAACTGATCAATCTCACATTAGTAACTGATCAACGGTGTTAAATTTTATTCGGCTCAGATCCATTGATTGAGAACCTACTGTGCTGAGAATACTGCCTGACCAAGCTGAGAGATGGTCTCCATAGAGACACAATTAGGGTGATGGGAAAATCAGAGTGGTGGGCGTGCTACTCTCCACTGGTCCTCGAGGGATCCTCTAGAGGAGGCAACATTTCCTCGGGACCCTAATAATAATGAGTTCTAAGAGCCCTTTGAAATATACTGTATTCCCTTCTGGAAATCAAAATGTTAGGCAAGCACTCTACCACCAAACTGCATCCCCAGCTCCAAATATACTATTTTCTGTCTTTTTAAGAACTGTCGTCTGTGTTTTTGGTCTCACTTTGTTAAGCCAAGGCAGCCTTAGACTCTGCATCCCCCTACATCCACTTCCGGCATCCTGCATGGAAATGTATTTTTATTTATACTGCATGCATATCCATAGCTGCGCCGTGTCCCACCGATGCCTTGCCCTGGGACAGAACCTTCTTTCCTGTCTCTTAGCTCTCAAATACTAACTTGGATTTGACAAAGAGTTTAATTGAATATTTCAATACATCTATGACCCGATGTATTTTTAACAATCACTCTGGTCTGGCCCAAGGGTCTCAGTGAATCCTTCTTAAGTGCGCTTACTTTACTCGTGACTTGTAAAGGGGAAAGCTGAGCCCTTCCTACAGCCAGCTCATTCCCTTGGCAGACATCTGCTAATGTCTGGGAATCCTTACTGCAGTGTGGCTGCCTCTCTAGAGCAAAGGCGTTAGCTGCCTGCGAGCTGGCGATCTTCTGTTTTCGAGATTTTACTGAACACAAATGTTGAATGTGCCTTTGCCCCTCCCTATCCCAGGAGGCCAACTGGCCCTGTGATGGAGACGGTTTTGGGTTTTTGTACAATCAAGCAGCAGAGGCTGCGCTCCATTCAGGACGCCTTGGCTGCTCTGGCAAGCCTCTGGCTTTTCACACCAAGCTCACTTCCTTCCAATAGGACTCCACCCTCCTCCTGGGGAAGGATTGATGGGCTGCTACAGTCAGTGCTGGTTTTTCTGAGCACCCTCTAAACTCCCAGCCCTGGTCAGGACCTTTGCTCCGCACCCCTACCTGGAGCCTGCTCTTGTCCGCAGCTCTCGCCCCTGCTCTCCTGTGTCTTTAACCCCTCGGTGAGGGTGAGCATGCGCGTTTACTTCCAGCTGTGAGGAAGTGGACCTTTGTGTTGCTGTGCTCTTCATGTGTGACACATCACCCCAGTCCCTAGCCCTCCATGTCTTTCCTATCACCCTCTCCGAACCTAACTACTGATGCCAGGGCAAAGTGCCCTTCTTGTACCGGGTCTGACAGGGAGGATAGATTAATGCCCGGCCCAGGAAAAAACAAAATGCAGGCCCTTTCCCCTTCCTGAGCCACCCTTCCCTTCTTCCCTCCACCTTCCCATGTGACTAAACATCCCCACGTCCCTGGAGGTCTTCAGAACAGGCACCCGGCCTGACTGAAATCTGAGTCTTGGGGAACAAGTAGCTGCAAAGCAGAAGTCATTCCTTCGCATTCCGAGGATGCGCGTTAACCACGGTCCGGCTTGGATCAAGGTGATTTAAAGCTGCCACCAACCCGTGATGAGAAAGTCGGCGAAGAGCTGAGGCCACCAGGAGAAGGGAAGGGGCTCTCAGAGCTCAGCCCCCGTGGCTGTGATTACAGGCGTCCTCAAACCCTGACATCTGCGCTTCTCTGATGTGCTGCACGGGAGAAAGACTGTAATCGGAGGCATAAATGTACCACCCTGTGTTTGCTCCCTTGAACCGCATAGCCCTGTCATTAGTGTAAGTATCTCTGTGGTGCTAACATGTTAGAGCTGCCTCAGAGGAGGACATGGCTCCTTTCTGGAGTGACTTACTGTTAACATACCCGGTGCCTCACACGTTTTAACCTCTGAAACTACTGAGTAAAGGGTGTTGCAGGGAGATGTGGCTTTTTAAAAATGAACAGATTACATCTGGACCTTTCTTATCCTCTGTGGGAGGCTCGGTAAGGAATACCAAGGGTGGGGCATAAGAGTAATGTGATACCCTGGCAACAGATGGGACATGGGGACTGGAGGGGTGGGTTAGTATTGGCTCCGAGAAAAGTGCACTAGGAGTTCTTTGGAAGCTTCTGGGGCACGGTTATGGAGGACAGTCTTGGTGGTCTTGGCTCCTGGCCACTTTTCCTCCCTATCTGTGTAAGATACTCCACTCCCACACCACACACATGTGCCTGTAGCAACTGGGTGTTGGGTTCGACTGTACAGAAGGCTGTTTAATCCAAGTCCTTCGTGATATCCAGCCTCCAAGATACTATAGTGATGACAGTAATATGAAAATAGCGATTTCAGGGCCCACACTTGTGCCCCGCCACAACGAAGCCTAAAACCCAGGCGGCTCTTCAACAGCGCTCCTGTCATGAGGACTTGTTCTTTTCACTGCTGCCTTTTGGAATGTTCCTGAAATGGAAGCAGACACTATGGGGTTCTCAAAACAGCTGGGATGCGTTCCATACTTAGCAATGACTTTCAAAATTCGAAATTCCCCCAGAGGAGGGGAATAAAGGAAGACTCATTCTGTGTTGTGATCTGTCATGTGTCAAAATTTTGTCAGCCAGGTTCTTTTGCTTAAAGAATTTCTAAATTGGAAGTCAACATTTCTTTGCCCCTAATGTCTTACAGAAATGAGAGGGCTAGAGGAGGGGCTCAGTGGGTAAAGTGCTTGCTGAACCTGAATTTGGGTCCCCAGTACCCACAGAAAATATAGGTGTGGCAGTGCACACTTCTGACGCCAGTGCTGGGGGAGGGAGAGAAGGCAGAGACAGGTGGGTTCCCAGAACTTCATGACCAACCAGTCTAGCAAATCCGTGAGTGCTGTGTTCAGTGTGTGACCCTATCTAAAAGAATAATACTAATAGCAATCATGATAATAATGTGGAGAGATTCCAGAAGATACACAGTACCAACCTCTGGCCTCTATTTGTTTACACACAAGTACGTCTATCCATGCATACACATGTGTGCACATGCACACACACACACACACACACAGAGAGAGAGAACCATTTTTGCACTAGCTAAAGACATACTGACAACAACTGTTCCAAAACTCACCTTAGTTTTAGATTGTTCATATATGCAGAAAACACTTGGAGAATGCTCAGATCCTTCAGTGAGAAAATTCGCCACCTCAGTATGCATAATGAACGTTCATAGCATTCCTGTCTAATATCATCTTGTTTTATCCCCTGTTCTTTATTGTTATCCAAATTCAAATGCTGCTTTGGAGTCAGTGACCATGGAAACACTGTGTGCGTGGAGAAGACATGTGTGTTTTCCTGAGGTCTCAGTCTTCAGGTGCAATTGTATGAAACTGGGAAGGGTGTGTCTGCCACCAGAAGGTTAAATGCCACCTAAACTAGAGGTTTACAACTGTGCAATAAAGATTTTATGAAGCTGGACATGGTGGCAACCACTTGAAATCTCAGCACTCTGGATGCTGAGGCAGGAAGAATCAATAGTTAAAAGTTAGCTTGGGATACATGACAGGATCCTGGCTCAAATATACTAAAAGGAAAAACAAAACCAGACGTTCTAAGCTTTCTAAGCTTTTAGTGCATCATAACCTGGGTAAAGAGCAGCTATCCTACTGCGGTTTTTGCACATCGTGTTTAGTTTTGTGCTCTGTTACTAGGTAGCTGGAGCAATAAAACCAACATGAAAGTAACTGGGCAAGTTTACCTGGGTGTTACAAGGTTACACGCTGAGTTTCCTGAGGCTGCAGTCCATCATTCGAGATAAGGAAGAGGTGCATAGTGCATTTGGTTGGCTGTGGGAGAGATGGATTTTCACGTGGGTACTTCAGGTTACCCGCTCGCTCAACAATCATGCTTTCCTAGTTCTGGGTGTGCAGTGAAGAGCCAAGCTGGACGAGTCTGGAGTGACTTGTCGACTCCATCCAATCGCTTGAAAGGGAGCTGAGCAATTAGGTGGGGCTGGAGAGCACAACGTTTGACCCTCTGGTGGGAAGACGTGATCAGAGGATGCATGCTATGCATCTGGGACTTTAACTAAAGCCCGAGACAGCCGACTCCTAAAGAGAAAGTGTTTAACTGTTTATTAGCCTCACTGTTGTAGAGTGACTGATCCGTGACTGGTCAGCCCATTTCCTATGGAGCCTCCGAGGAGGTACAAAATCACAGGAACAGCATGTCTGCCATGCAAAACCACCAATCTCACTAGGAGCCAGGACACCAAATGAGTGAAGAAGGCTCAGGGGTCTATGAATTTCCTAAAGACCACCCACTAAACCTTACCACCTAAAGTGCCCATCACTTCCAAGTAGTGCCAAGCTAGGGACCCAGTCTGGACCTCCCAAGCCCTTTGGAACACTGTGTTAGACAGCTTTCCATAGCTATGACAAAATGCCTACGTCAGACACCTTATGAGGAGTAGGGATTTGTTATGGTCCATTGTGATTGGCCTGCTGCTTTTCATATGTGGCAAGGCAACATATCATGATGGAAGCCGTCACAGGGGGAGTGGTTCACATCTTACTCACCAGCAAGCAGAGAGGGGGAGTCCCCAAACTCCACTTTAAGGGCACGTTCCCAGTGACCTCACTTCCTCTAGCTAGGTCCTAATTCTTAAAGGTTCTACTGTCTCCCAATGGCACCAGTGGACTGCTGGGAGATGGACAGACCCAGTATTGGAGAGACCGAGCATCTAATCCGTGGGGTTTGTTTGGTGGGACACTTATCCAAATGATACCAGGGACCTTCCAGAGCCAAACCGCAGCAGAGAGTAACCTCAGGCAAGGTTGAGTCATAGCGAATGAGTGATCTTGAGGAGATCTCAGGGAAGAAAAGATAAGTATGGAGAACCATGATTGAGGAAGAGACAAGCACTATGTGTATGCGGGATGAGCTGAAAGTGAGAGTCAACACGGAGGAGGGAGACAGAGGCTAAGCTGTGCGGGTCTTTGGGGTGTTGAAGATCTTTGCCATGATTCAGCCTGTGATGCCAGGCGATGGGTGGGTCTGAAGCTGAGGAGCCGCATGCTCTCTTTAACAGCTAGTGATTTTTCTGGCTGCTATGTGGAGAACTGTGTTAGAAAGTTCTGGAAACAGGCAGAGCTGCAGCAATACGGAGGGAGGTCGGTAGCAGAAGTGTCGGTGAAGAGGAGGTGGATTTAGAACTGAATGTTGGCCGAGATGTACTGGAGAGATTTGTGGGGTAGTGAGTGGCATTGTCACCAGGATTTGCTTTGCTTATCCAACTCCATGGTTCCCTTCTATTACCGGCTCTGTCTCCTCTACGCAAAGTAAGCAGAGTAGCACGTGGCTAGGCATTGTAACATGAGCAGCTGGCTTGTTTGTTGTGGTTTTTGTCCTGCCCGGTACCCCACAACTGTTTAGGACCAAAGAAAATCACACATAGGTCTCTATAAATTATAAGCTGATTGGCCCATTAGCTCTAGCCTCTCACTGGCTAACTCTCACATCTTGATTAACCCATTTTTCTGGTCTATGCTAGCCATGTTGCTCAGTACCTTTTTCCAGTGGGGCAGATCACATCCTGCTGCTTCAGTGATCTGGGCAGCAGTGGGCAGGAGTTGGAGGAATCAACTTCCTCCTTCCCAGAATTCTCCTGTTCTCATTATATCATTTCTACTTCCTGTCTGGTTTTTCTGCCTATATTTCCTGCCTGGCCAATCGGCGTTTATTTATAACATGATTGACAGAATACAGAGAATTTTCCTGCACCACTTCCCCCTCTTTAAAAACAAAAACAAAGAAACTCTCCATGAAGCAATAAGCTCATCTCCCTTTCTATTCACAGGCCCAGGACCCTTCCTTTCAGCTCTTAGTTCCCTCTAGTCCATCACTTAAGATGCAGTTGTATATGTGCATGGGTGTATGCTTATGTAGTTGAGTGGATAAGTACATGTTCATGTGCACAACATGTGTGTAACAGTCATAAGAGAAGTTCTGGTATCAGTCCTCAGGTGCCTTCTACCTTTTGTCTGAGATTGGATTTCTCGTTGGCTTAGAACTTGGCCAAGCAGACTAGACTAGCCAGCCTGTAACCTTCCGGGGCTCTTCTTGTCTCTGTCCTCCCATCTCCTATCTATGGGGTCACAAAAATTGTTGACATTTTATCATGTGTGACTCATGGATCCTCTTCCCCCTTTCCACCAGGGAACCTGATCTTCTAAGGGTCTCCTGTGAGGAAATGGCGATGGTCTTGTCGTACTCAGAGGTCAGAGTTCTACAAGGGACGGGTAGTGAACAGGCCCCGTTTCAAAGCACAGACTTTAATACAACCTCCCAAAATGTCTGAGAAGGCATGCCCAGGAGAGATCATTACTGGACCAAAACCACTTTCTGTAGTCCTGTTAATGAACTGTTAGCTCCAGACCTCCCTGGTGAGTTTTCTTTCCAGCTTTTTTCTCTTTACTCTCATTCCCACCTCCTTTTCCTCCTCCTCTCTCTTATTTATATCTTTAGCTACCTGCTCGGAAATCTATTTCTCAACTGATTTGTGAAATAGAAATTGTATTGTTTTGTTTGCTGGCTTTGCTTTTATTTCTTAAGACTAATTTCCATATTAGGAGGGAAAGTGATTTGGTTCATATTTGCCCTGGAGGAGCTGGGCATCTAGAGAGAGAGGGTGGACAACTAAATGGGCATTGAGATGAACACATCATGGAGCCTCAGAGATGGTTCAGTAAGTACAGCATCTACTTCACACATGTAAGCATCTGTCTTTAGATCCCAAGAACCATGTAAAAAGCTGGGTGCTGTGGTGTTCACCTGTGAATGCAACACCAAATTTGAAAAATCTGCTATTATTATTCTCAGGATCCAAATTCATGACTGTAGGGAGATTCAAACTGGAGACTCTTAAATGGTGCAGTAATTGCCCTGTGGTGTATAATCTCAGTTTGCAAAGACGTGTCCAAAAGACCCCTTCATAGTAAAGAAAAATGAAATTCTAGTAGCCTAGTTTTAATGGTTATGTTGATTAGAAAATGATCAAATGACACTTCTCCTGGAATATTCTGACTTAAATTTTCTGCCTCAAATCATAAGGCTCATAAGGCCCAATTGTTTTTCCGAAATAAATCAATAAAAGCAGGGGAGAACACCATGATGCAGTAGGTTGGTCTGAGCCTCCCACTCCTATTTGGATCCCTCTGGAATTTATCTAGCTGGCTTTTGCACAGTTGGTTCAAAGTCACCCATGCAGAACTGGACTCACAGTCTCTATTTCCAGACACACCTCTAGCTTCCTGGGATCCCCCTCTGATCCCTTTTCAGTTCTTGTTAACAGCGCCACAATTCAGTGGTCACAGCGAGACATTTTCCTTCCCTTTCCTGCATGCTCTGGCCAGTCAGAAACAACTTCTTGAATGAACTTCTGTCGGTATTCACCTACCCAGGCCTCTTTCCCATCCTCTTTGAATCCTGCCTCCTGCCTGGACTATCAGACTATCCTCTGAGGCAGTCCTGGTGGATCTACCTAAAGCAAATGACAACACTGAGTGTATTTCCACGGACCTGTTCTGTTGACTTAATTCCAATGAAGGTTGGTGGGAAGCATAAGGCAGAGAGAGACACAAGTCCCAGATATAAGGCATTTAGAGCTTCTTGGTCACGTCTGTCTTTGATACCTCAGGATCGGCCCAGAGGCAGACACATGGGCTTTCTTTCCAAAGCACCCAGGATCCAGCTACTTCATCTAGTCACCAGTGATTTTATTTGGTCCAATCATTGTCACCTAAGTTATTGCCATAGGTCTAATTTTGTCCCTTTGCTTACATCCAACCCCCCCCCCCTGTTTTCTATACAACACTAACTTCATTGTTAGTTATGTTGACCTCTGTGAGTCCACACCTTATCTGGCCAGAAGCTATTTCATGGAGTGTCCTAGGGGATGCTCTCTGACCTAGCTCCTGTATTGCTCTCATCTCATCTCCTGATCTTCACTGGCCCATTGACCTTTTTGTGATTCCCTGGTATCCCATGCTCTAGCCTGTTTTTCATGACCACTGCCTGGAACATCCTTGCCTCTCTACCAGGGCCTTTATTTGTTGTCCCCCTCTCTTGCTGGCTTCCTGCTCACATGTCCCCTTACTAAAGAAGTACCTGATACCTTCCATAGACCTGGAATCCATAGGATCCTTGCAAGCACGTCCTTCTTGCCCCACTTCATTTTATCCACACCTACCATATTGCCTACTCTCTGTCCTCCCCACTGTTACCCTAGCAGAGGCCTTATGCCGTTTGCTGCTGTGTTTCCAGTGCTTTAGCGCAATGCCAATGGTAGAGAGAAGATTAAATGTTTGTTCTTAAATTGATGTCACTTTGTCAATTGCCATCTCTTCCTCTATTTGGTATGTTCTGGTCCCCAAATCTTTTACATCATGTTCTAAAACAGACACTAGCAGTCCAGAATATTGTGGGTGGCTGAACAGTGGTGATGATACTGGTGATGGTGGTGGTGGTGGTGGTGGTAATAATAATGATGGTGAAGGTGGTGGGATTGATGGTGGTGATGGTAAGTAGAGAGGTATGGAGGTGACAAAGAAGATGGAAAACCCCCCTCCCATGACTCCCCTTTCTCCATCCTCGCTCTCACTTTCCAGAGCTTCTAGAGAAGTATTCAGAGGAACGCCCGACTCTTTCCAGGAGAGCCTGCCCTCTAGCTCCATCTTATCTAGAAGATTCTGTATCTGTGCCCCAGATCCTGCCCCATTCATGCTCTGCTTCCCTGGTCCTCCGTCAACATAATCAGTACAGCACGAGATGTGATGGTTAAACATTTCAACTCTGGAGCTAGACAGCTTCATCCCTGAGAGCTTTACAGACTGTGGACAAAGTGTTCAGCCCCTGTAAGCCTAGCACGGTCATCTTACACATAATAAATGAATCCCAACTTCCTGGTGTTATGAGGATTGGATCCAGTCATTTTTTTTTAACATGTTTGCAGAACCCAGTCCCAACTTAAAGAAAAAGAAAGTTAGGGAAATGTTAGCCATTATTTTCACCAAATTTCTTTAAAGCAAATTTCATAAAATGAAAATAATCCTCCTATTTCTCAAAAACTAGATGTTTTTGATTTGATTGTTTTGTGTGTATTAGCTCCTTACCCTAATATAGACTGTCATGTCATCCACATCTTGGATTTGACTACTACATAAAATAAATATCATCTGACTATGTGAAGATTGTGTTGATCTACCCACCTCTCGCCTCCCTTCTGTGATCTAATTGACATACCATAAATTGCTGTTGCTTTATTATCTTTCTAAGTTCCTTGCAGGGAGGAACGAACCCTCTAATTAGGGAAATTTGCAGACAGAGCTAAGTGGAGAACATACTGCAAAGAAACCCCATCTTCAAGACTCAGCAATTATGAACGTAGTGCCAACCCTAGTTCATCTGCTTTCCCTCCTCCACTTTAAATTATTAAAAGCAAATACCATGACTAAGGTGTAGTCTCATTCCTAGGGCAGGCTCAGTGAATGTAATGGTCTAGATTCTGTTTCCAGCTGCTTCCAAAGAGCAGGTCCTCGATAGCAAGTTATTTTGCCCACAGATACTTCAATTTCGGACTAACTTTTCCATCACTGCCCAAATCTAATGAAAATAACACAGCTCCTTAATGCCCACTTCTACCCTGTCTGTGGTCTATTTAAATCCTGTTAGAGCAGGATTGCTTGCGTACTTAGTTCACTGTTTCAGCCCAAGCATATAACAGGCAAGGTAATGCTTAAATAAATGAATGAACAGTTATATTCGAAACGAATTTTAGGAGATAGCTTTGTTTAAAACAAAGTTTAAGTGATGCTTGTAGCCTTGGGCTATTGCTTTTTGGCTTTTTGATGAAAATCAAGCATGACTGATGTATAATGTAGGTCAGAAGACTCAGGTAGTAACTGAGGCACAATTGCCTTGTGTTGATGAACATCATGTAGATATCACTGTCACCCGGTTAGCAGAAACTTTCAGAGTGCCACCTCGGGATGCACTGTCCTTGTACCTCATTCTTGACTCAGCTTTGAAGTCCTCTCTGTTTTCCTTTCTTGAATGGGGAACAAAGGTCACCTGGCTCTTGCAGTCGACTTGGATAAGGTGTGTTTGACTCTGAACTGTCGACTTACTAGCTGTTTCATCACCATCAAGTGAGGGGTAATTAGACTACAAGATAAGATTGTTGTGGACACTCACTGATAGAGTGGAGGTGTTCTGCCCTGGTGTTTGGTTTAAGACGCTGCTTAGTGAACTATTATGGTCGTTTTCTTATCTCAAAGAAGCCACACGGTTGGGAGCATCCAAGGCAAGAATTGTTGAGACAGAGGGAAGGAACCCTGATGGAAGCTATCCCCCCAGCCAAGTCGTTTCATGGTCTCCTTGTTCTTGCGCCCAACTGTTTGTTTCCAGGGTGGCGCTTCAGGATTTCCCACAGTTGTGAGGATCTGTGTGACAAAGAGAGAGAAATGCCGCACTTTTCTGTCTGCTCTACCCTGCTCATCTGACGTCGGAGGAGTTTTTACTGCTCTTAGATTTTTAAAGCGATATTGTAGTTCTCCCTTCTTTTATACAGTAAGGGTAAATCGATTCTCTCATGCAAGTCAGGTGTGTTCTGCGTTATACATTAGGAAGGTTTCATCACCCCTCCAGAACTAGGTCTCTGTCCCTGTAGCCCCGAGTGAATGGCTGCACAGCACTACAGATTCCCATCTGAGGATGGTTGCCTGGCGTGGTGAGTGCTTCACCCACGCAGCCGTCCTAACTAGCTCATCAGGAGCACATTAGAATCCCTTTCTCAGGAGTTTGCACACGAGGTGTGCATCCCCTTCCCTTATTTCATTTAGAGTGCAGAAAGAAATGCCCTTTCGTCGTCCTGCTTTGAGTTAGTCATTCCGTATTTCCAAGATCACCGTTGATCTGAGGCAAATTAACTGATATTTGAAACAAATACCATGTTAGGTAATAGAGAACCTCAGCAAAACCCACCCCTTCTCTGTAATTGGTTGGTTTTTTACTCTTTGCTTTTTGTGGGACCCGCCACCCAGCTCCCAAAATAAATCACATGGAATCTTATTCTTTCTTATGAAAGCTTGTTTCTAGCCAGCTTTTCTTAACTTATATTATCTTGTCTACCGTTTGCCTCTGGACTTTTCTCTTACACTATTCTGTATACTTTTCTTTACTTCTTACTCCAGGGATTGCTGCGTAGCTGGGTTGCTGGCCCTCGACGACCCCCTCCTCTTCTTGCTCCTTTCTCTTTCTTCTCAGAATTCTCCTATTTATTCTCTCTGCCTGCCAGCCCCGCCTATCCGTTCTCTGCACAGCTATTGGCTGTTCAGCTCTTTTTAGACCAATCCAGTGTTTCAGACAGGCAAAGCACCGCAGCTTCAGAGTTAAGCAAATACAACATAAAGAATGCAGCACGTCTTTGCCTCATCAAGCAAATGCTCCACAGCACAAACAAATGGAACACACCCTAAAATAATATTCCACAACACTTCTCCCGACACTCACAGTGGATTCCTGACCCTGATAATGGTTCCACATCACATACCACTGGGCCCTTTCCCACATCACCTGTCTGCATCCTTCTTATCACCCAGAACCCGTAGAACAACCCACAGGTCTCCTTCCCAGTGTTCTCCCTCTGCCTCGTTTGCCCCTCTAGAGCTGGCACCTGCCCCGTTCTCCTGCATCAACCTCTACATCTTTCTAAATCTCCCTAGTAGAGAGCACGTACTGCGCACTTACTTAAATTCCCACAGCAGCAAAATTGTGTGTGTATACATATGTATGTGTGTGTATATGTATACGTTTGTGATGTGTGTATGCATGTATGTATTATAAATATGTGTATTTATATATGTATGCATATTTGTGTATATACGTATGTGTATATGTGTGTAATGTGTATATGTATGTGTATGAATATGAATGTGTATCTATTTATCTGTGTGAGTTCACATGAACTAGGATATATTTGAGAGGAATCAGACCAAAGAGGGATCAGAGTGGGCGAGACCTACTGTAAAGAATGAGATGTTACTGAAAACAGAGAAAGGGAGACTGGACAGGCCAGGCATAGGGAGTCTGGTATGAGGAGAAGAGAGCCGTGGAGAGCAAAGGGGTGGCTGGTTTGTCCTCTCTCCGAGATCTCATCAGCTTGCTAACCATGGCTTCCTGTTGTACCAGGGAGCAGCAGGTACAGGGTCGATGGGCTGCAGGTGTGCATGGCAGTGGGGAGAGGCTTTGCAGGTAGTTATGAATTTCATGTCCATGAGTGCATTGAATGTGCATAGTCATTCCCACATCATAGAGGAGAAAATTTAAAAGTGTACCAAAAAGGCACAAAAGTGTACATATGTGAATTCACAAAAAAAAAAAAAAAAACACCCAGGTGATCCATAGCAGTATTGATCCCATACCCAGCAGACTGGTGTAGATCCTGCGGTCTTAGGAGATGGGTGTTGGGAGTCAAGACAACAGGTGAAGGGGGGTCCAGTGGCATAAAAAGTAGAAATTAATATTTCCTCACAGGTTCAAACAAGCTCAGGGCTAGGAACTGACTGTCTCCATCAAAAGATCCAAGCCCAGGCCTGCTACCCTGGCCTGAGAAATGACACCTTGATTACGGGCAGACACAGCCTAGTTAAAATTAAGAGTTGTGTTACTGCAGATAGAAAGGGTGACCCTGTGGGAGACAGTTGTCTGGTAACAGAAGAGCAAAGAATCTCATAAGATGTGGCAGTCACGAGGCCAGGAGAGCCTGTGACCAGTCATTAGGATGGCCTCTCCAGGCCGTTTTGCACTGGACCTCACAGAAGTCCTCAGGACTTGGCTGACTTCTGAGATGTTTTCTCCTGGGGTTAAATCCACGTCTGAGATCTTTAACAGCTCCTGTTGAACTAAGAACTGGATATTTTCAGCCAGCACTTGGCTGTGCCAAGGACTCTCTGTTGTTGCCGAATTCAGTCCAGAGGGGAAATAATTGAAGACGCCAGTCATCATGGGCTGCCAGTCATTCATGGTGGCAACAAGAAGCACTTGAAACCCAATGTGCGTTCCCCATTTGGGTGACGTCAGGACAAGCTCACCTGACACAGCCCTGCAACCCCCAAACCGTACCCCACTAACCCCACATTCACATCGGCCTGATGAACCAGAGGCAAAGGCTGAATATTCTCAACCTACTATGATCGAGTTAAAGTGTTGGTAAATGCTGACAGTTAGAATTTCGGGTTTGGAGGGAGGGAGGTATGATTGAGTATTATTTAGAGAATAAGAGAGCGAAGAGCCAAGGTAAAAGAATGGCAATTTCACTTGTGTCTTTTCAGAAATGCTGGTTTGTCTTTTTTTTTTCTATTGCACATTCCCAGTGAATTGCAGGAAATTCTTGTGACGGGGGACCCTGTGTTTGGAGGGCTTGTTAGTTAGAAAAACACTCATTTGGCGGTATGCTTCTGGTGAAGATTATAGAATCCATTACGCGCCACTGATTTTGAAGAATAGCAATCCGTTTAATCACACTTGTGTTCATGGTGGCCCACAGAGGAATTAAAAGACTTCCTTTGAAAAAAAAAAGTTTGTGCTAAAATAGCACTTTTATCCTCACTAAAATTGTTGTTGTTGCTGCTGCTGCTGCTGCTGGAGTTTCAAAACCCAACTTGATGTCCTAGTGAAATTTGAAAGGCCTCAATCACTAATTAACCAGTTAATTGCTGGCATGGTAAAATTGACTCATACTTTTGTATGTACTGAAGAATCTCACATGGCCCTTGGGAGACTGTCTGTGTGTCTTGAACCTCTATACAGACTGCTCCATCTGACAGTGTTTCTCATAGAACTCAGGAAGGTTTGGTTGGCTTTAAAGATTGTTTCTTTCTGAGTTGTCTAAGGAAGTTTCACATCGCGATGCTGATGGTGAGCTGTGAATACAGCTACTGGGCTGGTCTAAGTCAGTCTGTGAAGCCAGGCAAGAGAGCCCTCCCCAGGGCTTCTACATGCAGGGGATTTCCTTCCATTCTCTGAGCGCAGACAAACCCACTGCAGCTAACCCATGGCCATATCAGCAAGCATTGTTTCGTGGACGGCCTGGGGTGTGGGAACAGGTCTGCAGGGGAGAGGGAACGCATTCAAACACGGGAGCAGAAGAAAGTGGATGCAGAGTGCAGCTGGGGTGGGAGTGAGGTCTGTGTGTGCTGTGGGATGAGTGTGTGGGCAGAGGAGACGTACATGTACATGCGTAAGGTTTACTGTAAATTACACTGACACATGACACAATTTGAAAATAATAACAAAAAGGGTAGTGATTTTTCTGGATACTTCTATGGATGTTTGCCCAACATGTATAAGTGAATATAGTTCTAATATGAATACTTCTTGGGGTTTTCTTTTACATTAATAAGTAAGACAAGAAGTTTGGGGCATGGCTTAATGGGTAGAGCACTTGTTTACTATGTATAAAACTCTGGGTTTGATTTTCAGTGCTGTATAAACCAGGTTCAGTAATACACACCTACAATCCTAGCACTCAGTAGGACCATAAGTTCAAAGTCTTATCATGAGTTCAAGGCTAGCCTGGGATACATAGGATCCCATCTTTAAAAAAGGCGGGGGTAAGGCAAAGTGAGACAAGGAAGATATGTGTTAGTGTGTCTCTCACTCATCAGCCACAGTGGCTGTCTTGAATCAGATCGTTAGTGTCCAATACAGTGTTTGGTTTCTTCAATATAGCAATTCATATGCTACTTTGTTTATATTTAATCTTAATCTATATTATTTACACTATTGCTTGCTGGGACATGAAGAAAGGGGAGGAGGCAGACCTATGCTCACTCAGGTCCTTGACTGGCCTTAGCTGGGAAGCCCCAGGTACAGACATCTGATGGCATTCTAAGCCTAGAGGAAATGCTCAACTTGGCAGTGGCCTGTTTCTGTGTCTTCCGGACACACTCGAACCAGCTCTGGAGGGTCCTGATTGGACAGAAGATTGCCTCAGCAGCCTGGGCTCCCCTTGGTTTCCATCCCCAAGCTCCCCTAGTGTTTGTGCAGGAGTGAAAGGGATCTGCATCAGTACTGCCATCCTCTTGGGGACCATTGTGTCTGCCCATCCCTTCCTAATGCAAGGGAGGGCTGGAAACCTGTTTCATGCATTTTTATTTGATGTATACATACATATATATGTATACACGTTCAAGTGTGAGTGTGTGTGTGTGTATGTGTGTGTGTGTGCGCGCGTGCACGTGTGTGTATGATAGTCTGGCTATGTTGCCTAGGCTGAGAGTAAACTCACAACCCTCCTGCCCCAGTGTCCCAAGTCAATGGGACCAGAATTGTATACTATATACCACACAGTTGGTCTTTGGTCGTCTTTGAAATGGCCATCTCTTTTTCTAATTGGCTTCCCTGTAGGTTTTCTTGCCCCCATGGGGTTCTGCTGTAGAGACATAGATGTAGGTTTTTATTCATTAAATTGCTACCTCCCTTCTTTTCCTCAATGAACCCATTCCTTGTGCTGGGCTGTAGGGCTGATTGAAACGTTGATCCCTCCCAGTGGGGCGTCTGCCCTGCAGGAGGCAGAGATAAACACAGTAGTAACTATTTCTCTCAGGAATAAAAATGGAGTGTGGTGAAGAATGGAGAGGGAATAAGTGAACATTAGAGAAGAGAAAGCTAGGCACGGTGGCGCACATATTTAGTCCCAGGACTCAGGAGGCAGAAGCAGGTGGTTCTCTGTGTCTTTGAGGCCATCCTGGTTTATAGAGTAAGTCTCAGGCCAGTCAAGGCTGCATAGTGAGACCTTGTCTCAAAATGAAACAAAACACAACAGAAGCAGCAGTGATTAGGGAAGAGAGCTCTTGGCTTTACCAATCCCCCTCCCCCCCACCACCACCACCGCTGTCAATGCTGAGTCTCGTGTGTTGCTGTGCAAGGTGGTTAACTGCTCATTCATTCTGCTTCTGCCAAAGAAAGGCAGTCCTCGGGCTCTGTGGATTGGATCTCAAAAGCCTCCGCCTTCAGTTCCCTGTCCCTTAGCTTTTAAACTTTAAAATAAATTAATAATTTTTAATTCCAAAGGTAACTTTTGATCTCTAATGATGCTCAAGTGTTTCTGACTTTGGAACACTTGGGTCTGGGGATCCCATATTTTCAGATTAGGGATGCACAGCCAGTAGAAGCCATGCCATGCAAAATCCAAAGTACAAACAGCAACACAAAAAGACCTCCAAAATCTCAAGCCACTCTGATCCGGATCATGTCAGCTAAGGGATTCTCATTCTGCAGTAATGAGTTTGTGGAGGAGCTAGGAAGAGTGATGACGTCAACCCCTGCACGGTGTGCAGCCAGCGCCTGGTAAGATGTCAGTCATCACACGTTAACGCTGAGTGACGATGCTAACTGGTGCCTTTGGCTAACCCAGAGGCCTTGCTTCAGAATGGCCAGTTCTTCTTCTGGGATCGGAAGAGCATGGTAATCTCTCGAAGCATCAGATTACATTAGCCCACCTTGCCTCAGAGGGTGTCTGTGTATGTGTGTGTGTGCATGTACACACTTGAGTACAAATCAGTCTGAAGAAAGAGAGCACAATTTGAAAACTAGGAAATGCTATTTGAATTAAGATTGTGTAATCTGGTAATATCAAGGGCCCAAAGCAAGCTATATGAAGCATCTAATTTTAAATGTTCTTCTTTGCTATAATGTCTATTTCCATTCTTGTGACGTCTTATGATCTGGCTCATGGCGTCTTGCCATGTGCCATCCCATCCTGCCATATTACGGTGGTTGACTTCATGTGACCCATGCCAGCACATTAGAATCTAACTCACATTTCAGTCTCTCTGCCCACCAGGACACAACTCCCTTTCTGTCGTTCTGTCTACCTCTTGGATCTGTCTGCATGAGCTAGCCAAAGTTTCAAATTATCTGAAGATGAGCAGGGATGGGGTGAGGGGAGGTAGAGTATCGTGTGGTCAGAAATGGGCACTTGTCAAAGGAAACTCATCTTGATAAAAAGCAGACCACTTCAGGAACATTACCTTCTAGGCTCTATTGCAGATGGGCAATGAGTGTCCATTTCAACCCAAAGATAAAGAAAAAAACAGTTAGTGTGTTGTACCACCCAACACCTCCAAAAGGAGCATTCTTAGCCAGGGTTTGCTATTGCTGTGAGGAGACACCATGACCACGGGGCTCACGTACCGAGCAGAGGTTCAGTCCATCATGGTGGGGAGCATGGCAGCATGCAGGCAGGCACGGTGTTGGAGAAATAGCCTAGTGTTCTGTATCTTACAGGCAACAGGAAGTCCACTGACACACTGGGTGGCATCCTGAGTATATGAAACCTCAAGGCCTGCTACCACAGTGACACACTTCCTCTAACAAGGCCACACCCATTGCAACAAAGCCACACCTCCTAATAGTGCCACTCCCTATAAGATTATGGGATTATGGGACCAATTACATTCAAACTACCACACCTAGAGACAGACTTGTTTTTGAAATTTATATTTAAAAAATGAGCAGAGATACCAAGTTGTGCTCTAACATGTGGGTGGCTCAGTGCATAACCCATCCTGTGCTCACCTACATCCCATGGGGCAATCTTCAGAGCCAAACTCCCCAGGCCCCAGAGTGGTACCCCAGGAGTCCCCTGCTGCACTGCCACTTTGAAACAAGTGAGGGCTGGAAGCAAGGGCCCTCTCTCAGAAAGACCATGGGCATCCCTGGCTATCCCACCCCCTGTATAAAACGAGCATGAGACTCTGATCTGTCTCCTTATCCCTCCCACCCAGTTCCCTTCAGGAAGATCTGCACCCAGGGTTTGTTCCATGTCTCCCCTGTCTGTAGCCCACCATCACTCCCGCTACAGGATACACACACACACACACACACACACACACACACACACACACACACACTGCAGTGCCCAAGACTGTGCTCGGGCCTTTTATGGGGTAGAAAACAAATGGGGACTTTTATAGGTGCACCTGACTCCCTCAAAGCGGAAAGCCTGGCTACCATGCATTGTTCCCTCTGTGTCCAGTAGACACGGATTATTAATTAACATCTTTATTTTTCCTGTGGGAAATGAGCGCGCGCCTTGCTGAGGTCACGTCTCTGCGGGTTGTGTGAGCTATCCCAGGTGTCAGGACACATTCTTGCAGTTTTGCTCTCCTTGACCTCAGACCTTGCTGCAGCACCACCCGCCGCTGGGTCAAATGACTCAGAAGTCAGAGCCGATGCCATCGTCTTTTAAGCCACACAGGTGCAGACAAAGAGAGGAAAACAGATGGGGAGGCTTCTTTTTTTATCTTCTGTTTTTTAAGTTCAATAACCTTGAAGAGATCACTCAACAACCTTCGTTGAGGCTGTGTTGTGGGCCCTCTGACAGTCCCATTCTTTAGCAGGCATGCAGAGGGATGGCTAGCTGAGGTCCTCCCTTGCCTGCCCCTCCACCCCCATAAATGCAAGCTCATCACATGACTGACAAGCATTGCATGCTTGGCAGGCGTCAGGCTTGTCTAGCTCATTTTCCTGCAGTGGTCTTGGAAGGCAAGAGGTGAGCTGGGAAACTGTCTCAGCATCAAGTGTCTTCAGGGCATGACAGTCATTGCAAACGTGATGTCATAGCAGCTCTATTTGCCTGCACTGGGTCTGCACCAAACCGAGCCTGCCAACAGCTAATCATTGATCAAGGAAGGGCTTATAGTGCCCCCCTACACACTGAATTACTGGCAATGAGTAGATTCCGGGGAGAGTCATTGCCTTCAGTTGTGTGCCCCCAACAGTGGTGTTGCCAGGCTTTAAGTGATAGAGCTAAACCTGTTGCCACACAGCTGTCATGATTAAAGTCAGAAGGTCACAATACAAAGGAAAACAGCACGAGTGGAGAAGGGTCCTGTGGAGGGCGTTGGGGGTGTGGAACTGACAGGGGCGTGCAGGAGTCTTAAAAGAGGGTAAGAGAGTAAACAGGAGCTGCCGTTAAACTTGTATGAAACTGTCAAAGAATAAGTTTAATCAATACAAACAGATAAGCAACGGGGGAGGAAGAGGAAGGAGGAGGAAGGAGGAAGAAGAAGGATATAGAAGCAGGGGCGGAGGAAAGGATGGAGGAGAAGTGTGGGGGGAGGGAGAGGACCAGGAAGAGGGAGGAAGAGGAACAGCAGCAGATTATCTTCACTTGTCACCTAGAGTGTGGGCCTGGCTCCACGTGGGGATAGACAGTCCTATCAAGCCAGAGCCACCGCAGGCCTTTCCTGTTTGGGTTTGTGTGCTCTGATCTCATCTGCCATTACCTCTGGCTTACTCTCCGACCCCGCCTGCCTGTCTCCTGACTCTCTTGGTCTGGGAGGTGAGCTGTTTTCCATCCTGCCCACTCTGGTTGTGTGCCTGTGTGTGTGCGTGCGTGCATGAGTGCATGCACGTGTGTGTGTGTGTGTGTGTGTGTGTGTGTGATATTTATCAACATAAAGTCAAAAGCAGGTTTTTTTTTAAAACTTGCATCTTCTTCTAACTAAGCTGAGGAAAGCCAGTGCAAGCTGCCCCAGCTGTTGAAGTGGATGGAGCAGCCTCAGTGGATGAGAACATCTCAGCAGTTTATCATTGAAGAACTCGTTTATGCACGGAGTGCTACCCACAGAAAGCCCCATGGGGGCTTGAGCCTAGTGGCTATAGAATTTCTTACAAATTTCTCACTTGAATCTTAATCCCTCTGAAGAGACCCGGTCTCTTCTTCCAGAACTTTCTCCCAGTCCTGCCCCATCACAGCCCTGTGTATGTTCCTGGCAGACTTCAGATGCTCAAATCTTGGGGGCAGGCTGGTGCCTTCACTCAGACATACTCTGATTTTGCCCATCTCTTCCTCTTGTCCCCATTTCTGCTAGGAGTGTTCTCTAGTCTCTCGTTCTGACCCCTGGGCCTCAGTTTCCCTCTTTGTGTGGTTCTCACAGCATTATTGTGGAGAATGAATTTCTTGAGTACACAGGACCTGTGAGGGTTACTCTTCATTGCCAATGTGAAAGAATTTAGAATCAGCACGGAAATGGATGCCTGGGCATATCTCTGAGGACGTTCCCACAGTAAGTTCACTGAGATGGGAAGACCACCATAAATGCAGGCTGTACCCTCTGCTGGATTCGGGTCTAGAACCAAATGAAAAGGAGAGAAAGAGCTGAGCATTCATCTCTATCTGCTTCTTCTCGACTGTGGATGCAGCATGACCTGTCACCTCCGGCGCCTGCCATCACGCTCTCCCTGCCTCCATGGCTTTTCCTTCAAACTGTAAGCCAAATGAACCCAGACTTTCTTACATCTGGATGGCCAGATGTTTTGTCAATGACCTAAGGAACCGATACAATACCTAACCCAAAGTGAGTGCCAAGCATCTCCTCCATCACCATAAGTAAAAGCTATTCGTGCTACGCCCATCCGTCTCCCCCAACTCCATGCATAGAAGTCTCATCCACCTTGAGGCCCCACAGTGTGGCTGCTGCCGGGCAGTGTCCATGAAGGGTTTTACTTTGCAAATGAAGATTGGGTACGATCATGGTGCTGCTGACAGGCTGCATGCTCGATTCTTCACGGCTGCTTCAAACACATTTCTGGGTTCGTGTTTAGGTTAAGGAGTGAGACTCGCAGACACCAAGGATGTTCCACGCACCAACACTTCCATATGCCTGTATTGTGCTCTGCCTTCACTTGTCATCACGATCAGCCTCACTTCCTCAGTGGCCAGCAGAGGTTCCCTGATGAGAATAAAGAAGCCAAGAAAAAGGGATTCTCTTCCAAGTACCTTGCACCAAGGAAGGACTGAGTATATGAAATGTTTAGATCAAAATTCTCAAGATGGCGGGTTCTCTGATGTGAAAGGGCCCCTTAAGCCATCACAGATGCTATGCCGAGAAGGACCAGCTTCTGAGACGGGTTCCCACAGCTACAAACATGAGGCTAGACAGTAGGAAAAAAATGTATTTCTTTAATTAAGATTTGAGGAAGGAAAGCCTGATTCTGTGCTGACCCCATGCCCTGTAAAGTGCCACGATTAGTTTGCTACTAGTTCACTAGAACCATCTCCAGAAAGGACCGGGGAGAGGATGGCATAAGGAATAGACATTTCTTTCTCACCTTTCTGCCCCTGGCGCGCTAAGAGAAAGGTGCCAGCAGAGCCTGTTTTTCTGCACGTCCCTCTGCTTAACTTAGATATTGAGTTTTCTTCCATCTTCCAGCGGCCTTTTCTCTGGGTCTCCATATCTCCCTATAAGGACACCACATGGTCTGTACTGGGGTCCAGCCTGATGAGCCCATTTCAATGGAATCACCCCTTAAAGATCCTACATTGTCATAGGGCCACTTTCTCAGGTCCTGGGGGTAAAGATGTCACATACAAATTTTGGGAGACACAGTGTAGCCTAGGACAAACAGATAACTGGAACTCTGAACACACTAGATATTCAGTGTAATACAGAATTCTTGCTAATTTCTCTACAGGTAGGAATGGGTTGTGGTTCAGTAGGAAAATGTCATTTGTGGGGTTCAAGGTGAAATATGTAGGGGGAATGGTGGAGAACTGCCCAGTAACTTCAAGTGTTCTGTGATAGTGATCACAGAACTATTTGTGGGGACAGAGAAGTCTGAAGTGTTGGGATGGAGCTATGGGGAGGTAATCAACAGACAAAAGTCATGGGGTAGGAGGAAGCTCATATCTATTTCCAGGAAGGAAGCAACTCAGAGGCACTGTGGATTGGCTGAAAGGAGGCGTGGCTGCTTCAGGGGATCTAGGCAGAGTTTCAGAGGTCCTTGGCCTGGCTGTGATCTCTCTTCAAGGCAGGCTGTCCATGCTACTCTGCGAAGCTCCGTTGGTGTCCGTGATCAGCAGTCAGTGTGCATTCGTGTACCTGGCTCCATTCCGCCCCGGGGCTCTCCGGTGAAGGGCACTATTCCCGCTGTAGAAACACCCGCTTCTGGCCCCGTGGGGCTGCGCAAGTGCTTTATGGGTCTGTGTTTTTTTATTCCATGGTTTTGTTGTGGAGCCAGCCAATCATTATGGGGGAGGTAAGCAGGGCTCCAGAAACAGGCATTATCAACTCCATTCCAAAAGACTCAGAGGTACATGGAGGATGAAAGTTCTTAGCTTAGGCTCTCTACAAGGAGCAATGTCCCACCAAGTTTTAAAGGTGTTCTGTGTTTCCTGAAATGGTAGATGTCTGTGTGTGTTTGTATTTTTACCCCAGAGTAGGTCAAGGCTGTAGAGAGCCATTTGAAGTTAACAATCTTTGCGCTTGACTGTCAGCAAACTTAGGAAAGCTTTTGAAAGAAAAAGTCATGAATAACCCTTCTTTCTGGTAAATGGAACACCCTGAGAAGAAAAGATGAGAAACCACAGTCTAGACTCTGGGGCATGGCCAGTTTCTTGTAATAGATCAAGAGAAGAGTTTGCTCTCAGCCCTTCCTTCAAGAACCGTGATAAAGCAGGCTAAGTCAGCAAGCCTCTACCGCCCTCTTTAACACGTCAAATTTAGGACAAAATATTTATTTGAAAGATAAAAAATATTTATGTCTTGAAAGGTTTTTTTGGTAGCACTCAGAGATGGAAACTTTTTAATCATCTTTCTTCCTGGGCTCTATTTACAAGATCCAGAATCTGTTCCTTCAGGAGCATCTGTCTGTGACAGGCTCCCAGGCCTCACTCGCTCGGCATTTTTTTTCCCTAGCTTTTGACTGTTCTCTGTGGTCACTGAATTTTTTTCTTTGTCCAAAAATTAGAGTATCATGGTTTGTTCCTTTAAGAAGAGGGAATACTACCACAGTCTGTGTAGATACCAGCCCCACGGTGAAGAGAGATGAAGTTCAGACTAACAAATAACAGTGACCTCTATTCTTTTGTAAGATTATTTACTTATTTGAAATCATGTGATGTGTGTATATTAATGCCATATGTTTTGGGGTGCCAAAAGAGGCCAGAGATATCAGACCCCCTGGAATAAGAGTTATGCAATTGTGACTTGCATCATGTGGATGTTGGGAATCAAACTCAGGTCCTCTGTGAGAGCAATAACTGCTCCTAACTGCTGAGCTGTTTCTCCAACACCCCCCCCCCCACACACACACACACACTAGTTTTACAAATTAATACCAACACAATTTTTAGAAGAAAGCTTAAGTATTTTATTTCCTTCAGAAAACTTTGCTGTTTTATTTTTTCAAAGATCTTTCTTAGCAGCTAGAGAGATGGCTCGGCCGTTTAGGTGTGCTTGCTGCTCTTGCAGAAGACCCAAGCTCAGTTCGTAGAATGTACATCAAACAAGTCCTGAATACCCATACCTTCAGCTCTATCACACCTTCTTCAGGTCCCCACGGACACCCACACACAAACATACATACACACACACACAAATAAAAACTAAAAATTGTTATTATCCTACCAGTAAGAAGATTCGCTATGTCCAACACTGGCAGGTTATTTTGCCAGCATTACGGTGCTGACGATGTTAGATGTGCATGTGTCCTTCCTTAGAGGAAAATTGTGAGCTCCTAAATGTGGCAGGTACATTTAGGAGCAAACTCTAATATTAACACACCTCTGAAGTGCCCCGTCCTTCTCTTCAGTGAACTGTTGATGAAATCTGAGCATGCCCAGAGGTGTTCCTGTCCGCCATCTTTTGACAGTCTGCACTTGCCCCAGAATGTTCCTTCCTGCCACTCTAACCTTTCAAACACATGCTCCACGGCCTTGAGCCAAGCACAACCCAGAATGCAACCGACACCTTTCATTCTTGGACTGTGACGTCCGACTGCGCGTGCTTGGGAATACACTCTTTAACTCTGCGTGCTTAGGAATGTGCCAGCTCCTGCAGTGTTCCCCTATATAAATATTTATAGGCTCCCTCCATAAAATCCCCACACTTTCTATGCTGAAGGACAACACTGCTTTGAAATACCTCCCATGCTCTCCCTGCCTGCCACAGGGGATACACCTATCTCCACTCATAAAGGAAACAACAACAATCATATAAAAAATGGCCTTTACAAGTCTGCAAGTATGAGCTTAGATTTACTGTATCTGACACTGACACATTGAATCCATCTGTTAGGACAGTGGGAAGTGCATGGGTCTTGCCTGGGGAGCGGCTGATTTCTCTCTGCATCAACCTCTGGTTCTGCAAGTCGGAAAGAGTTCCCCAGCCCATTGGCCTCGAGTGCTGTTAGCGTTTATTGCCACGTGTGATCATCAGAACCTCAAATCCACGACTCCAGAGATAATAATAAACAATTGCCGTGCTCCGGCTTTCCTGCGGTGTTCCTGTGTAACCTCGGGGAGTCTGATGGGCTGCCGGGCTCGAGCCTGTGCTCTCAGAAACCGTATGAAATGTCTCCGTAACCATGCAAAGAAGGAATTTTTATAGAGAACCCGTTGTTGTAAGAGTGTTACAAGTTGAACTCCTCCTCTGCCGGCCATATGGACAGCAGATTGAACCCAGATCAGTGTTTTAATGGCCTGGTAATCCTGCAGTGACCATCAGGGAGCATGCTGTCGCTGAGGTAATGACTCAGGCATCTGAGCTTCCACTCCAAAGCTCGAATGGGATATGGCTCTGGTCGTATTCTCCCCGGAGTGGGATTATTCTGTTTTGCAGTAAACTGCCACTACCACTTAATATGTGTGTTTTCTTGGGATCCGTTTCAAAAAGGATGTTGAGTTCGTAGGAAGCCGCTGGCTGTGAGAAGAGTGCGGAGTGGCGGCCGTGTGCAGCTAAGTGTTTAATCCGGGCTTCTCTTTGCAGTCTGCTGAGATCAGTCTTCAGAGTGCTCTCGGCAAATGGACATTGCTGAGGATAGTATGTAGGTGAGAAAACATGCAATCACAGACACATGTACACACACACACTTGCCTCATACACACGCCATTACCCTGCTCTATCATGCTATCCCCTGTAAATCAGAATTGTGTATTGACTAGATTAGAGGAACTGGGGGTTTGAACTCGTGTAGTTCAGTGGAGTTGGGTAACTTTCTGTCCCCACAATTATGATGATATTATAATTTCTCCGGGAGAATAAAGCAGTTCACAGATCATTTGTCCTGAAGGTTAGGAGTATATACTGTAACAGTGATCCCTGGGTGATTGACAAGCACCCTGGTGTGAGAGAGGCTATGCCCCAGGTGTGGAACACAGACAGAACTCCATCCTCTGTTCAGAGGAGGTCCTCCTGCCTAGCAGACTGGAGGGCAGTGGGAATGGAGACAGCAGTCTCTGAGAGAGAGGGAACATGAGGGGAGGAGGGCAGGGGAGAGAGCAGGTTGGGGAGGACATTCCTACTGAGACACTGAGAGTGAAGAAGCTGGAGGATTAGCCAGCTCTCAGGTATTCTAGAATACCGGCCTCAGAACTCATTTGATGTGATGGGTAGGATCTGCCAGCCCCTGTTTGGAGCTTGTCCCTTCCGTACAAGTGAGCAGAGCTTAGTGTGGCCAGTCTGAAAATAAGGACTGGACACAAGATTACATTGTGGCTTGAAATAAATCCTCCTGAGAAGCCATTTAAGAACTTGTTTCAAAGCCTCAAGTATGATGCCCTTTGACCTATTTTTCTATTTTGGGAAACACAGTAACCAAAGGAAACTTTCGATACACTTGTTCCTGCATATGGTCTTAAACCCCATAACATAAAAATAATCCACAGTATCAACTAGAGGATAGCACCAAGGTTCAGCACACTCAAGTTGGTTATGTAGAACTGAGATTTCCCAGGAGATATCAATACTAAAACAAAACCTTTAAAGTGTGTGAGAAAGTGCAAAATCAATATTGAATAACTCACAATTTAAAAAAAGTCAATATTACATAGGACGTCAATACTATCTAGAAAATAATAGTAGAAAATTGACCCAAAATAATGGTGTCTTTGGGATTTAACGCTTAATTTTTTTCATGTCTTTCTTCCTTCTTTTCTACTTCAGGATTTACATATTGTTTAGGATTTTTACAGTCAGAGAAAAAAGTTATTTATTTGCTCAGTACAAATTAAAGCTACTATCTGGCCAGCCTTCTCCTAGCAACAGCGGTTGGCACCATTGTGGTACGTTTTCTCATGTGTAATCTAGCATCCTATAGCCGAGTGACCAGTGGAAGAGGGGTACCCAGGGAATAGGTCCTGCTTAGCACCCTGGCTTTGCTCTGGTCTTCCTCAAAACTGGTCCCAGTGACCTAGTAACTTCCCGCTCTGCGATACATCTTAATGTTTTTACCAGTCCCTAGTAGTGTCAACCTGTGACAACTTTTACCACATAGACCCTTTGGTCATTACAGATCCGAACCATAGCAAAGTAGCTGGAGGGTGGCACACGGCCAGAGGAAAGGGAGCATGAAAGGTGTGGGCTGCACTGAGGGTGCACATAATGGGGCAACACCAGGAAACGGGGAATGGCGCTCTCTAAAAGGGGCTTTAAGAGGGAGGTTTTCTGCCCCAGGTGTCCTGGGGGTGGCCTACCTGGGTTGCCCACCACACTGTCTCCGGAGTTGCTCTGCTCTCCTAGCTCTGAGAATCAAGGCAGTTCCACGGCTTCCAGAACTTCTTGGTTCTTAAGACCAGTATACCACACAACTTCTAGGACTCGGGTCCCTAAAAAAGTGTGTGGTATTTCTGACATTCTTGAAAAATTTTTGCTGTAAGTAGCAAAAGGTCAGGAGTTGAAAGCTCTCTTGTACAAATGCCTGTGTTCTGATGTCCAGTGGGGTAAAAGGTCAGAGACTGCTGACATCTTAATTTCCCTTATAAATAAACAGGGAAAAGTCGAAGGAAATTACCCAGGGATTAAGCACAGTCATCTCATTTCTAGGTTGTGGTGGTGTCTCCTGGGGTTTCCTTAATCACTTGATCTTTTAGAGGGTAGAGCTATGGGGTTTTTTTTATGTTAAACGAAACCATTAAAGATTTCTTGCACAATTTGATCTTTTTTATCCATCTACCATCTATCTGCCTTGACAAACTGTTTGCCACGGGTGTCTCTTGTGAGTTTTAATTGCTGTGGTAGGCAGTCAAGCATGGGTATGAACTACACTGGGCTGTGAGGGGCAGAAAAGAAAAAGCTATAGGTACTGGTGCCCAGGACAGCCGTGTCTGTCTGCCGGGTTCATCCATGGCTAACTCCCAACAGCATGACCAGGGCATGTACTGACTGCTGTAGAAGAAAGTCCTGGGGTCATTATTCTGTAGGGATGTGAAAGTCAGGACTTGTGTGGAATGTCTCGTTCTATCTCCCAGTAGCCCCACGAAGCAGACAAGAAGGATGCTTCTGCCTCCCCGTTAGTTGTAAGAAGACTGGTGTCCAAGGGGACCACCTATTGTAAATTCAAAGCAGAGACAGACATTCTGACCCCTTTTGTGTTTACACTTATCAACAATGGGTTTCAAGGCTTTTTCGTCCATCAAATTCATGTTGGAACCAAATTTTATATAGGAAAATATACACAGATTTAAAAAATCAAGGTGAACAGTTTGAGACAGATAACAAATAAGGATTTGTTACTCCTTGAGGAGGAATGAGGTGGGAGACTCCTCTTTGCTTGCCAATGAGTCAAAGATGGAACCTATTGATTCAAACCACACTCTACTAGAAGGAATCAAAAGAGCAAATCAAAACCGATAATGTGTGTGGACAAAACAGCAAAGATAGGGGACTTCAGTCAAGTCTGGTGTCAGTATCAAACAACCGTCAGAAGCCTGAGCAAAGTTCATCATTGTTAAACATTGCAGAGAGTTAAGAGGATGGGGACCCAAATATGATATGAACTTGGTAAAAAGAGGTCAGGGCAAGGAGCTTGAGATTGCTCAGTGGTTAAGAACATTGGTTGTCCTTCTAGAAAACCCAGGTTTGATTCTCAGCACCTACACAGTAGCTCACAGCCATCTGTAACTCTAGTCCTGGGGAATTCAATATTTCCTCCTGACCTCTGCAGGCACCAGGCACACATGGAGAGCACAGACACGCATGCAGGCAAAACATCCATACCGGTAAAATAAAATTAAATCAAAAAACAATTTAAATAGGTCAACGTGAGTTCTGGAATTGTCTGGAATGGAAGGACACTCTGCTTAAGGAAACTGGTGCAGAGGACCTTGAGAACTTAGGAACCTTTGCCCTGTGTGTGTTTTCCTTTGCAGAGGAGGGGAAATAATTAGGCAGAAGGCCTAGCAGGCATTAGGAGAGTGTGTCCAAGCTGGGAAGTGATAAAGAGGACACTCAAGAATACTGGTTGTGCTGATTAATGGGGGTGAACGGGGAGATGAGAGGGTGATGGTCAACTGTCATTGTCATCTTGAGACGATCTAAAATCACCTCGGCAGTGAGTCTCAGTGAGGGGTTGTCTAGATGAGGTTGGCCTGTGAGCATGTCTGTGTGGTCTTGTGCATGGAGTTAACCGGGATGGGAAGCCCTGTCTGCTGTGAGCAGCACCATTCTGTACACGTCCATCCATATGAGGATAGAGAAAGTGAATCGAGCACAAGCTTGCGTTCCTTGATCTTTGCTTCTTGAGTGCAGATCTAATGTGAGCGCCTATCTCTGGGGTTTCTCCGCAGTGATGGACTGTAACTCGGAGCTGCAAGCCACAGTAATCCTTTCTCCCCACCTCCCCCACCCCCAAGCCGCTTTGGGGGTGGCGATAATTTCATCACAGCCACAGAACAAGAGCTAAGAGTACATGCTGCTCCCCTGCTTTCTGAAGCACTTTATTGAAGAAAGAAAGCCCTTCCCCTGAGAGGGTGTGTGGCAATAAGAGAATAACTAGAAGCTTTGCTGAGGCAAAGTCCAGGGAGCTCAGCTGATGGCCAGCACCTTATCTTAACTCAGAAGTGAGCACATCAACGGAAGGCTAGTGCAGAGGAGGAGACAGGCCGGTACTAAGGACTAAGTTTCGTCCATGTGTTGGGACATTGGCTTTATCTCCTTGAGTGGCCATAGAAAAATACCATGGGTTTGGTAGCTTCAGCAAGAGGAATTTTATTTCTCATAGCTCAGGAGGAGGGCAGCCTGAGAGCAGGGAGCCAACACTTCTAGTGAGGGCAGTGAGGGCCTTTTCCTGTGTTTTCCACCCTGGCCTCTAATGGCACAGGTGTGGTGGTGGGTACTGGAGTCGTGGTGGGGGAGGGTGTAAGCACATACTCCGATGTCTCTTCCTTTCTTATGAGGTCTGTCTTAGTTAGGGTTTCTGCTGCTGTGATGAGACACCATGACCATGGCATCTCTTATAAGGAAAGCATTTAATTGGGGTGGCTCACTTACAGTTCAGAGGTTCAGTCCACTTTCATCATGGCAGGGAGCATGGCAGCATGCAGGCAGTCCTGGTGCTGGCGAAGGAGCTGAGAGTCCTACATCTTGCAGGCAACAAGAAGTCAACTGAAACACTGGGCGGTATCCTGAGTATAGAAAGCCTCAAAGCCCACCCCACAGTGACACACTTCCTCTAACAGGGCCATACCCACACACTCCAACAAAGCCACACTTCCTAATAGTGCCGCTCCTTAAGAGTTTATGGAGGCCAATTACGTTCAAACTTCCCTAAGGTCATTATTCCAATTGTTTGGAGCCCCATCATCATGACCTAGTCACCTCCCAGTTAGTCTGCTTCTAAATACATACACATCAATCCACAACAGACATTTATGTATCTTTCTATCTAACCGTTTCCTCTGGCTGCTCATCATGAAGAATTTATGCACAGTTCCTGCAGCCTGTCATTGATCACAGCAACTGCCACCTCTTGCATTGTGTGTCTGGAATCTGAGGTGGAAGATGGTGTGTTTGTGTGTGAACCTCAAGAACTGATCCCCACGCTATGGTGTGTGTGTGTGTGTGTGTGTGTGTGTGTGTGTGTGTGTGTGTGTGTGATGGGCTTTTGTCATTCGTTCAGTTGGCATGCATGTATTGAGTCTCTTATGTATGCTCAAACCCTTGGCTCTCTAAATTTCAAAAGCGGCCAGTTCCTTAATTCTCATGTTAACCTGGTTACTTCCTGACCTGTTTTCTTTCTATCTATGCCTCTCTCTTCATAGCACTTGGCTTCTCAGCTACTGCTAGTCCTTTGACTAGTCTCCCTAGTCCCTGGTCCTAAGCGTGAGCTGCCGCTGCTGCCGCCTAGACACCAGGAAGAGCTCAATGAGCTCTTCTGAGGCTATCTCTAGGGCTCCGAGGCCTGAGAGTGGAAGAAGAACAAGAGCCAAGTGCAGTTCCACCGAAAGGGAAAGAGAAAGGGGACTGAGAGCAGCAGAGCTAGGATAGCAGCATCTCCATGGCTGTCGCTCTTAAGTTCTAACAAAGAAAGCAGCAGTGAACTGGGCATGGCAGCTCATGCCTGTCATCTCAGCACTCAGGAGAATTGCCGTGAATTCAAGACCAACCAAGGCTAAGTAGTGAGATCATATCAGCCTGGACTGTAGGGTAAGACCTTATCCTTAAAGAGAAGGAAAAGAAAAAGGTAAAGGAAGGTTGAAGAGATGGCTTGGCAGGAAAAGGCACTTGCCACTAACCCTGACAACCTAAGTTGAGTTCTGGAACCCATGCAGTGGAAAGACAGATCTGATTCCTATAAGTTATCCCCTGACTCCAACAAGTGTGTGTGCACACGGATACATGCACACATACACACACATACATATACACATACACACACCTCACACACAGACACACTCACAATACACAAATATGTACATTCACACATATACGCACCACATATACATATATTCACACGCACACAATTAGTAGATGGATTCTAAAGAAAGGGAAAAGACAAAGATCTCAGTGTTTGGGGTGCATGTGGTAGGTGGGATCTATAAGTAACATGCTACTTCAGATGCAGAGGTCACAAATGCAGTGTTACTATGGAGCAAGCCGGTACAGGGCTCCCTGAGTCACCTTGATTCTTCATAGAAATCACCCAGGGAAGTAGGTGCTGTTTCTGTCTTCCTGTGGCAGGGCTGAGCTGGATATGTCCTTGCAAGCTCCCAAGGGATGCCCATGACGCTTGTGGTTGAGTGGCCCTGTGAATAGCCAAGCTCTGTAGGCAGACACGGACCTGGGCTATGAGAGAAGATGATTGCCGAGAACAGGGTGTGTCTAGTTGTCTTAGAGTTACTATTGCTGTGATGAAAAGCCATGACCAAATGAACTTGGGAAGGAAGTTTACTCAGCTTAGACTTTCACAATCAATCATCAAAGGAAATCAGGACAGGAACTCAAGAAGTGCAGGAACCTAGAGGCAGGAACTGATGCCGGGGCCATGGATGGGTGCTGCTTAATGACTTGCTCCTCTTGCCTTGCTCAGCCTGCTTTCTTATAGAACCTAGGCCCACCTGCCTGGGGACAGCACCACCCTTAATAAGCTGTGCCTTCCCCCATCAGTCACTGATAAAGAAAATGCTCCATGGGCTTCCTAGAGCCTGATCCTATGGAGGCATTCTCTCGAATGAGGCTCCCTCCTCTCCGATGAGTCTAGCTTGTATTAGGTTGACATAAAACTAGCCAGGACAGGACAGGAGTCTTCATGGTAAGATCTGAGCCAGTCAGGAAGGATGGCCAACAGTCAGGACTGTGCAACTGAGACAGGGACAGAACCATGCATTCAACGCTAGCCTGGACTACGGTGTGAGACTCGGTCTCGCCTGTTTCCCCTCTCTGACTGAAAAGAATGGCTAGAGTTGAGATGAAGAAATCTTCAGGTGTGTGATGCCAGCAAGAGCCCTTCCCTGGGAGCCTCGCCTGGCAGTGGCACCCTTGGCTCTGACGTGGAAGTTGGGAGAACATCGTCATGTTCACATTCTTCACCCCAGCTATGGTGTATTTCTTTTTCTAAATGTCTCACAGTGCAGCTCGTTGACTTTAGTTGGCTTCTGCATTGAACCTCTATTATTTTGCTGAATAGTCACACTTCTGTTGGGGGAGAGTCAGTTTGAGACTATAAAGAGTGCATTATTTCCTGGGAAGCAACTTCTGCATGCTGGAAAAATACTGGCTATGAATACCCTGAACTTTAGACCACTTGGCTCTATGTGTCCAGATGTGAAACTCTGCTTTTCAAAGCGGTGATTTTGCATATGCAGGTATGTATGTATGTATAGAGCGTAAGGAATATTGGTGCTAAAATTAATTTAATTTAAATGTCAGTCCAATACTTTCACTTGGACCGTTAAGACACAAGAAGAACATTGAAATCCTGGGACTTGGTTTTAGAGGTTCTGTTGGATCTTCTGACATCTGAAGTATTAGCATAGCCCACACCATCACCTTGTCTTCACTGGGTGAAAAACTTCTGGGCTTAAGAATTGGGTTGAATTTAGCTTTTTCATAGCCACCATTTGTTGGTAGCACAAATGTCTAATCCTTGGCAGGGTCATCTTTTGCAGAAACGATACACAGGCTATATAGTATGAACTTCAGTGATTAAAAAACTTTCTTGTAATTGTTTTCTTAGAAACCTGTCATTATTACAATCTGAAAATAATTCACTTGTATGTATAATGCACATTTGATGTTCTCGCTTTCTTTTTGGAGGTGGTGGCAAGACTTTCAACAATCACAAAGGCACTGTGCACTTGTTTTAGTTAATCTATCTGGTTAACCAAGTGAGCTGATGAGAACCCCTGGCTCACTGTTCAGCAGTAGAGATAAAAAGGGCAAGGAAGGAAGCTCCCTTCTGGCAGTAGATGTGGGTAGATGTGACTCTCCCGCAGTCCAGAGGTCCAGATCCCATGAATGACAGAATCCCCATAGGTTCTTCCCAGGCAAGAGGAAATGATGTCCAGGAGAACCATCTGATTACAGATGCAGTAGCCACTGATCCTGGCAAGCATGAAGCCGTACATTGACTATGACAACCTCCCATTGTGCCATGAGCAGTTGTTCAGCGTTCTGTAATGTCTTTCCCCTCTTGTGAAACAGACAAGGTTCTGGCTCACATGTGTCTGTCCAACATGTTTGAGTAGTGCCATATGAATGGCACTTGGGAAATACCCCGAAGTTAAAAGTCATAGTGCCTTTTTCTAGCATCTAGAGCATGATGGGAGGGGGGGGTTAAGGATGTTTCAGTTTCTTTAGCAGCAGGGATATACTCATGATTAAATGACAAGGAGGGATTGTTAAAGAATAATTTATCTTCAATCTATAATTTAAAGAACACCTTATAGGACTATTTTCCAGGAAATTACACAGATTATAATGTCACTAGTTGTCGAGGTGTGCAGATAGAGGCCAGAGGTCAATGTCAGTTTCTTCCTCCATTCCTTCTCCACCTTAACGTTGAGGAGGGTCTCTTGTTGAACCTGGAGTTCATCCAGTTGGGCTACATTGGCCAGTGAGTCCTGCGGAGCCTCCTGTCTCGTACTCCCCAGCACTGGGATTGCACGTGTTTCCTGCCCAGCATGGCTTCTTTGTGTAAGTTCTGGGATATGGAGCCTAGACCATCATATTTGTGCCAAACTTTACTGGCTGAGCCCTTTCTCTAGTACCTTGTCATTGATTTTATTTACTAAACAGCTTCAGGAAAAACTGTCTGGATTATAAATTAGAGCATATCAGGCTGGATTTTGCATACATTTCTAGTAAGAATTCTTTTTTTTTCTAACCCTGTTGGTAGTTTGATGCCATCCCCACCCCCCCCTTAGAATGAACTATTCTATGAAAATAATATTCAACACCTTCTGTGAGGCTCTGTCCATTGTTATCAAGTTAAAAAAAATAGGCTTTGTGTCTGGAGCAGTTGAAGAATTAATCGCTTCCTTTGACGACTCAAATTCAGTTTAGCGTTTTAGGATGATGACCTTGGACCTGGAATTTATGACTGAGATGTGACTTCTGCCTTTGAGAAATTCCAGTTTCAATCAAGGAGTCAACCAGGGAAGCACCCTGCTCGCCCGTGTTGGGGCTCTCTTTGTAGCCAAATGGAAGCCAGATAATAAGAGAAGCACAAGCCGGCAGAGGCAACAGTGAGACAGTCTCAAGAAAGGGTTTGGAGTGGGCACAGCAGGCTGAGGCTTGAGGGAGTGAGTCATGAGTGCAGTGGCCAAGATCAGGTAGAATGGGGCTTTGCCCTAGCAGTGATTAGCCAAGAGCAGGGCCTGGAGCTGTTCTCCAGTCCCGGGAGCTCCAAGACTGAATGCTTTGGTTGAAGCTGTAGACTGCGGATGGGAACCTCAAGCATTCAGGAGCAGAGCCAGGTCTGATGGATGACGAAGAAGGAGAGGATCCACAAGGGTACCCTTGAGAAGATGTGGTCACATTGGGCACACCGTGATAGCCTTCCAACAGCAGCAGGAAGAGGAGTGGCCCAAAGATCTGCTTAGGGCAGCTGGACACCATCATGTGTGTTGGCTAGAGCAAAAAGCTAAGGAAAGGGAGAATCTGAATGAATGGGAGAGAGTGGTATGTGGCCATCCCTTCTCAGTCCTGCTCTCCTCCTCTGAACCTAGGGCGAAACGAGAGAGAGAGAGAGAGAGAGAGAGAGAGAGAGAGAGAGAGAGAGAGAGAGAGAGAGGCAGCCTTGGTTTCCATAGTTCCAGTTCTCAGGAAGTGAAGTCTAGAGGATGGCTCAAGGGCTGCCAGGGAGACATACTGAGAGCTTTTCCACTGGAGAGAGAGAGAAAGAAAAGGAGAGCGAGTAAGTGAGCAAGAAAGAGAGAGAGAGAGGGATAAAGGAAGAAAGGAGAAGGGGGAAGGGAGGGAAGGGAAAGAATACAGAGAAGAAAAAGGAGGGCGCAGACTTGGAAAGTTCAGGAATTTGAGTTTTCTCTCACTGGCTTCACTTTCCTCAGCATTGGAAGAGATTCTGAGAATAAAGGGGTGAAAAGGTTTGAATGGAGAAGTGGAAGTTATTCCTGCTGCAGAGACAAACTATAGAAGGGTTTTTAAACGATAACAGCCCAATAGTTATTTATTCAATTAGCACCGAAGACAACAAATGAATAGTCAAAGATCGTCGAAGAACTTAAGAACGTGGCTGACATTAGCGACCTGGCTTTGTCGTGAGGATTTCTCTCTGCCTATGTGGGTTGTCTGGAGTCTTCCTCGGCTGCTGAGATAAGTACATGAAAGCAGAAAGACAGACAATGATCCAGCCTTGGTTTTTTGTTTTTTTGACATTTGTCTGTGTTGGGCTTTTATGGGCAATTAGAAACTACAAGGATGGCAGGAAGTGGAGGATATTGTTGAGACTGGTGTCTGGGGTGTTCAGAGTTAGGCCAGTGGGAAATGGTGAATAAGTCAAGAAAGATACAGCTCACCAGAGCGAAGGCAGATTGGGGGGGGGGGGGGGGGGGGGGGGGGATGGCTCAGTTGATAAGACACTTGCCACACAAGCATGCGAACAGAAGTTCAGGTGTCTAGCACCCGGATAAATGCCAGGTGGGTGTGGTGGCCTGTCTATAATTTTAATACTGCTAAGGCAGAGGGAGGAGACCCAGGAGCAAACTGACTAGCTGGACTAGACATATTGGCAGGCTCTGAGCTTCACTGAGAGACCCAGCCTCCTTGATTAGAAGGAAGAGCAGTTGACAAAGGCTCCCGACCCCAGCCTCCAGCTCACCTGCTCACACACAAATCCCCTCACACGTGAACAGGCACACACACAAGCATGTATATCATATACACAGACAAATGAAGAAAGAAGGAGAGAAGGAAGGAGGGAACATAGATCACAGGGAAAGATGTTAGTAAGTGGCACTGTCCAGTTTTGTGGTAGCCATAATACATGCCATAATATATAAATTTTCTTTGTTTCTAAGTGATAGTACTCATTTATTGCTAATTTTACATTTTTTTTCAGGTAGAATAAGAAGCTGTCTCCATCAGCTTCCAAAAATAACAAAATTCAAATTCAAGGTCATAGTTGTGTGGCCATGAATGATGTCACTGGAAATTCCTGGTCATACTGCATCTGACACAGGTACTTGTGACGGAAGTCCCCATATCGGGAAACACTATCTCACGAGCCCTCCCCTGTGAGATATAGATGCTTCTGGATTTCCACACATTACATGAGCTCACTCAGGTAGAGGCCTACTTTGTGCAGGTCCCAGTGTGAGGTGTGACTCTGTGCTAGGTACAGGAACAGCAAAGAGGCAAGTGAATGACTGCCCAGCCTTTGTGGTAACCACTTGTTTCTCTTCCCCAGACATGCCTGAGAGCAGAAGCCCTTTTGATTTTGGATTTTCTTTCAAAACTCTTGGCATATACACATCGTGATATATCAGAGATGGGACCCAAATCTAGGCATGGAACTCATTTATGTTTTGTATGTATGTTATAGATGTAGCTTGAAGGTGATGTCATGCAATATTTCTGTATGCCTGTGTTTTCACTGGCCTGTCACATGAAATGTGATGTTTTCTCCTTGTGGCATCACGCAAATGCTCAGTGTTGGATTCTGTCATTTGGGTTTAGAAATGGTCAATTTGATAATAGTCACGGTAAGAGTAACAATGTAAAATTTGTGGCCTTGGATGGCCCAGAACTTGACAGATGTAGTGACATTTTATGCAGTAGTTGGAGAAGGGAAGGGTGTAAAGTTCAAAGGGCACATAGTGTAACCTCCATCTGCTATCTAGTACACCTAGTGTGACCTCCATCTACTACCTCCATCAGCTCTCTAGTACACCCTAACACATAGTGTGACCTCCATCAGCTCTCTAGTACACCCTAACACATAGTGTGACCTCCATCCACTATCTAGTACACCCTAACACATAGTGTGACCTCTATCTGCTGTCTGGCATCATATCTAAGGCTAGCTTGAAAAATGCATCCCAGGCAAGAACAGCACTCGGAGAAAGCTTCAAAAAACTAAAGTGGATAAAAATAAACATTTAATATACGACAAAATAAATCACTTTCCCCGTTGCCAGAGCAAACAGTTTAAATTCAGACATATGGAAAGATTTAGCTTTCAACCCCTGACTCTAAGCTTACTTCTGGGAGAAACCCATTAGAATAATGAAGTAATGAAACAATTGAACAATAAATCTTGCTCTTTTTTTGGTAGAGAACACAGAAAATGCTTGAAGGTACACCATCATCTCCATATTTTTGGGGCATTTCAACCCCGTGTCTTTGCCCATGAGTTATAGGCAGGCTGTGCTTTGTAAATGATTTCAGAGAGTGGATGGGCCTTGTTGAATATCATCCTTCTAAGGAGAGCTAGTAGTGTCGGGGTGAGTGGATGGGGAATGCAAAATTCTTAAAACACTCCAGGTTTTAGAGTAAACTGAAGGACACTTCCCTGGAAAAATAATTAGTTCAAAATCCTTTTGGATTTGAATATTCAATAAAGCTGTCACCGAAAGCCAAAGGGAATGAAAGTGAGGGCGGGTATGGCTCCACCCCTTCCACCCTCCTACCACAGTGCTCCAAATCCACAGAAATGTCTTTCACATCATTTCATCAAGCTTAGTCCAGAACCTTCCAATTAGTTTCCTGGAAAGTCAGTAAATTTTAGCTCTCTCTGGCTTTATTTTATTTTATTTTATTTTTCAGAGCTCTGGGAGCTGTAAATTTTGCTTTAAATACACACCAGTAAAGTGTCTTAACTCCCTGAAATAACTGCATGGGATTTTGGTAGTTTCATTCGCTAAAATTTCAGATGTGGTGTCGGTAGATGGATGGTCTAGCAAGGTCACCCTTGGTGCTTCTTGAAACTGCAGAAACTGTGGCTCACGTAGATGTGGTCTGTAGTCCAACATACTCAGAAGCAAGCACTTGCTTTGTCTTGTTTCTCATTTCAGGTTTTTAATTATATTTACTTATTTGTTTGTTTGTAATGGGGCAGGGACATATGTCACAGCATACGCTCGGAGACCAGAGGACAACTCGCGGGAGTCTGTTTCCTTGTGTGGTGGGGCAGCATTTGTAAGTGGCGGCAGTGGATGAACACAGGAAAGGGCAGGGACAAGCCACTGCTAACCTCTAGAAGCACCGTAATTTCCACAACAGGGCACTGGCCATACCAGTTCCCTAGATCATGTTACCATCAGCAACCCTAGGAAAAGCCAAGTCTGTCTGAGTTGAAGCTACTCAGGTTTGTATACTCCTCCATTCCTGTGGCTTTCAGAGCTCTGTGTACTAGTCTGATTTTTAAAAAGACAGCTATTAAACATGCTGTTTGGAGCATATACAGGGACTTTCAGAGGCCAGAAGAGGGCATTGAATTCCCTGGAGCTGGAGTTACAGGCAGTTGTGAGCAGCCAGGTGGGTGCTGGGAACCAGACGGCAGTCCCCTGAAAGAGCAGCGAGCACTCCTAACCCCTGCGCCACCTCTGCAGCCCTTTGTTGATGCTTTTTTCTGTTTTTTAATGTCTATAATCTGAGCTCTCCTTGCTCACAGGGCTGACATCTCACGCTTAACCAAGCTCCGTTTTCAGGATCTCGGATATCCGAGTCATGGCCATTCATACCCAGTGAGCTGCATGTGCGGGTTTTCTTTCCCTTTCGTTGGTGATTCAATGTGGGACATTTAATACTCCCAGTTGATTTAACCACTTTAATGGGAGCCGAAGGCATTCAGTCATGTTGAATTTAATTATAAGCCCCATACAGATTTCAGGTATGCTTTTAGGATGCTAGATGCACCTTAAAATACAGAAGCATAATAGATGTACAGTGATTTGGCAGGACCCATCAGGTTGTTAAATGTTTGAAGGGCCCTCCTTTTATGCAACAAGGGATACCAGAATGGATTTTGATTATATGCTCCGTAGTTTGCGATTTATGAAAGGCAGAACAGTAGTTTTTTTTAGAGAGATTGAAAATGAACATGTCTAGGTATTAGCAGAGGGCAAGCTGAGGGTGAAGACATGAAACAGTTATTATCTTTAGGTCTGAGTTATCATTTCTAGATAAGCTGGCGGCTTCCTGTGCAAATGGCTGTGGAGTCAGCACATTAGGATTTAAGCTCTCTGTGAAAGACACACAAAATTGTTATCAACAGTTATGAGTCCCTCTTTGAGGTCATTAGGCTTCAAAGTGTTAAGGCTCATGAAAAGAACCTTTGTGTTTTTTTAAAGAAAAATAAACAATTTTTGCTCCAAACAGCATGTTTAATAGCTGTCTTTTTAAAAATCAGACTAGTACACAGAGCTCTGAAAGCCACAGGAATGGAGGAGTATACAAACCTGAGTAGCTTCAACTCAGACAGACTTGGCTTTTCCTAGGGTTGCTGATGGTAACATGATCTAGGGAACTGGTATGGCCAGTGCCCTGTTGTGGAAATTACGGTGCTTCTAGAGGTTAGCAGTGGCTTGTCCCTGCCCTTTCCTGTGTTCATCCACTGCCGCCACTTACAAATGCTGCCCCACCACACAAGGAAACAGGTCTTCCTGTCCTCGTTTGTCTTTATAATCTTGTTCAAATGGAGCTTTCGGTATTTGTTTTAATTCCCCGTTTAATACTTTACGGTTAAGTCCGTGTGTTTGGAGGAGAGCATTGCTCAATTTTGGTGTATTCTCTTTGTTTGAAGTTAGATGTCTCATGCATAGAAGTTGTCTGCCCTAGACAGATATATTGTTTTAAAGCTCGAAATACATTGGGAAGAGATGCAGTCAAAGCAAACACCTCATTTCCAAGGCATACTCTCCTATGTTAATACTGGGATCATTGATTATTTCTTCTCTGTCGAGCTCTGGGTGGAACAAGGGAGAACCTTAACATTATTCAATTGTCTCTTCTTCCCTGGTTAGCACAGGACTTTCCCAGTTCTTTCCCTGAAAGCCCCATATCTGGAAATCCCCTGCCTCCAGGACCGTCGGTCACTCTACCTGGAACATTCCAGTTTTTTAGACTATTTTTACCGTGTCACAATGGAATACATAAATGATTTTTCGAACAACACATGTACTTTGTGTATCATGTTAATTTATACATAGAATGCCCTTCCATAGCCCCAAGCCCCTAGCTCACTCACACGGTTCCTCAGAATAGCACAGGCTTCTCTGCCCTCCTGTGTACTTCACTGTTGTCTTGCCATGCCTCCCCCTACAAGCTGTTCTGATTCACACCTCCTTCCCACAGATTCTAGAACCTTCCTCTCATCAGGAAGCATTCTTCTTTCTCCTTTAACATCCCCTGACTCTTGCTTGAACCTTTCTTATATTTGCTCTTCCCTTTTACTGAGGGTCACCCAACTATTTTGGATTCCTGAAATTAGGGAAAATGAAGGTTACAAGCAGAACATTCCAGAACATGGTAGGGAGAAGAAAAGGACTTCTTCTGCCCAGGTAGCAGCTCTCTTGCCAGGTAGTTATGTGTAAGAATGGACTTGATGGTTGGGGCTTAAGTTTCTGCCTTTTACCTGGAATTTTAATTTAATTGGATGAAACTTAATCTCTGAAATTATTTTATATTCCCAAAATTCTTCCAACTAACAATTAGTTAATAAGTGACCAAAATAGAAGCTATGAAAAAAAAATATAGCAGGAAATAGAATTATACAACCTGGACGCATTCCTGAAATTTCACCGTGGTTTGGCTTCAGTAAATTACCACTTTAGCTGCAGCTTAAACAATATATTTAGACTTAGCTTTAAGCGTGGGAGCCTCGTGTGTAAACACCACCGAATGCCATTCTTTTAATGAATGGGGGACACAATTTTCTTTTTTCATTTCCTACGGTAAGCCCATGTCTTCTGGGAAGGCTTAAACTTGCATTACCCAAACCTTAAAAAGCGAAAGGCATTCACTCAAGTCTATTTTAACTGAGCCACAGAATTCTCGCTGTTGACACGCAGATCCCAACGCTAGAGGGTACGCTGTGGGAAACCTAACCATCCACAGTGGGAAGGCCCGGAAGACATGCCCTTCACTCCTCCTGTAAAGCACAAAATGGGGAGAGAGCACCAGCACACGTGAAGACCTTCGCTGTTGCCCTTTTCCTTGTGCCAGACCTTAGGGTTGGCACTGCTGCTCAGCCGGGTGAGTTAATGTGAAGGGTTTAACTTGGCCCTGAAGTATCAGGGGTTAAGTGAATCCCACGGGCAACATTGGATCATAGCAAAAGGGGATCTTGTACTGAGAATCAATTTCCAGGCTGGAGCTAGTTTGCAGAGCCGGAACCCTTTGAAGGAAGGACAGCCAGGTCCTTCTGAGGAAGGAGAATTTCAGCGTTAGCCTTTCTTTCCCAAGTCCTTCCGCAGAAGGACCTACGGCATTTTACAAGGGTAGCTGTGTGCTGGAGAAAGGAAATGACCTAGGCCTTGGGGCATGGGTGCCACTCTAGTCCTGGGGAGACAGAGACAAGTGGATCCCTGTGGCTCACTGGCTACCAGCCTAACCTACTTGGCAAGCTCTAGGCCAAGTCTTTAAAAGACTCTGTTTCAAAAACAAGGTGGATGGTACCTGAGGAAAGAGACCCTTAATGTTGTCCTCCAACCCCCCCTCAAACACACATGTACACATATGTCACGCATATGTGTACACATGCTCTCTCTGCAATAAATCAACCACATTTTACATAGCCTGCCTAAACTGGCTAGACAGACAATTCTACCAGCTTTCTGTAAAAGAAACTAGCAGCATTTTGCAGACAGAGTGATCTGTGAAGTTGGGGCTCCCTGAGGTATGTCTGAAGTGATAATCATCTGAAATATAGAGCTGTGCTAAGAAACCTCCGTGTGCTCCTGTGCTAGACGCAGAGTTCATTAGAGATAAAGATCCGTGGCCCCAGGGCAGGTTAAAAATGGCAGGGTTTCCTTTGCATTGAGCCCTTCTTGCTCTCTTCCCTCCCTGGGAGTGAAATTCTTCAAGGTGAACATTTCCTCTCTTTTTGAAGTGAAAAATCTACATTCACAAAACCAGAGCTTCACAGGCTGTCTTGGTGGCTATGCGACCAAGGGCCATGGTGGCAAGCAGTGACTGAGCAGTCCCTGTGAGATGTTAGCAGAAGTCACGCCTGTCCATGTTTCCTCTTCCTCCCAAAAGCTCCCCGAAATCGCCTCAAGACTGATGTGAAATAAGTACTCGGATGTATTTGGTAGTTTACTTTTTCATGTCTGATATGTCAAATACTTTTTCTTTGTCTGAGTTGGGAAGGTGAAGGAGCCCTCCAAAAGAAAAAAATTACCTTCCTTTCTACAACATTTGTGGGTGATGGAGAACAGTTTTCCATATGTAGCCTGAATAACAGCAGTGTTTATACAGAAGCCTGCTTAAAAGCAAACCAGCTCCTCCTCATCAAATCCATAGCTAGATACAGACTCAGATGTGTGATGCCAGCTCCCTAAATATGATATTATTGGAAAGCCACCACAGGCGACTGTTTCTCTTTGCCGAGCATATGTTAGTTATGGTGCATGTACGTATGTGTGTGTTCATGTGTACATGCATGTGGAGGTCACAGGGCAACACTGGTTGTCTCCCTCAGTTCTTCTCCATCTTACTCTTCGAGGCAGGGTCTCTCCATGAACCTGAAACTCATCGGTTTGGCAGGGATGTCCAGGAAATGAGTTTCTGGGATCCTCCAATCTCCTGGCCTTGTTCCCCAGCACTGTGGTTACAAGTACATGCCACCATGTCTGGCTTCTTATGTGGGTTCTAGAGATCTGAACTCAGGTCCTCTGCTTGCATAGCAGGCATCTGGCCAACTGAGCCACCTCCCCAGCCCTGGGAGACTGAGCTTTTAGCACCACACCCCGCTGAATCTTAATCATTTTAAAGGACATTCACCATGTTTGTTACCATGGTTCCTTCTCATCCCTTGGCCACAGAGGTGAACTTGCTTCACATCATGGATCTAACTAGAGATGCTCTTGAACTCTAACTCCTAAAAGATGGTTCTTCTGAAGTGTCTGCTAAGAAAAAGGCTACCATGTTCTGTGGCTTTTTTCCATCTTATTAGGTGTAGACACTGTAACAACCTTCCTAACTGTCACAGCCATGTCCCTTTCTTTATTTGAGTCGGTCTTTTATCCCACAGCTCCCCTTCACTGTGCTACCAAGACCCTGGTTTTGATGCTGTGGTTGTACTATTCTGTGCATGGCTTCAGTTGCCTTGCACTTTGGGCTTTGCCTCTGGCTAAAATACTCTGACTGTCCCACCGGTTGGCGGCTCCCTTAGAAGTAAAGACTACAGGCGTCTTTACTAGTCCTTAATCTCTACCTTGACAAACCATCAGTGCTCAAATGGTGGGGATTCATGCATTTTAGGAGTCTGCCATGGAATGGCAGGACCAGAGAATTCCTGGAAGTTCCCAAGCCAGCTAGCCCACCACACTTAGTGAAAACAGCAAGAGACCCTGTCTCAAACATCTGGGCTTGTGCTCTGAACCTTCACATGTGTGCCATGAAATGTGATCGTAGACATTCACACACATAAGTGGATGTGCACATATATCCTTGCATGGTGCACATACACACACACGCACACACACACACACACACACACACACACAATTTTTCTCTAACAGCCTTCTTTGCTGTGAAGTGTGAAAATGAGAGCAGCTTGCGAGAAATCTGGAAAAGGGTCTCTTACTGGAAACCCCGATCTTTGATTCTACGTTTGAAGGAATAAACCCCATGGTAAGTCGGTTTGTTAACCATTAATCCTTTTGGAAAATAAAGACAGGATGGCAGCATCATAACTCATGAATAGTGTAGCTGTCTGCTTTTGCTTTCATTTTATATAAGCCTGCAGCCAGTGTACCATGAAATCTAGCCCAGGTTTGGGAAGCACCTCTATAGCTCAATTTAATGGCATTTAAAGAACCTCCGTCAGTTCTACTAGGTGCTCTTGAATGAGCCCAAGGAAGCCAGGAATTGTATAAACTAGGGCCTGAACTTGTCTTAAGAGCTCTACTCATTTCATGCCCGTTATGTATGCATCGCGTGCAGGGCCTGGCGAGACATGCCAACCTGATACACGATATCTGAACTGAGTGGCCTTCACTTGACAAATTGTTCCTAATATAGCTGTCAAAATGCCACTGAAAACAATCCAGTTTATTAAAAACTGCTTGATATATGTAGTTTTTCTAAGCACACATCCACTGTACTGGGCAGATGGACTCCTCAGAGATACTGTGCCCCCACTCGCTTGGTAATCCCCTGGGCCTGGCACCAGGCCTGGTACCCATAAGGCAGCCACTGCATAATTGGATTAAATTGTGGGTGAAGTTAATGGATATCCCAGGTAGGAGACCAGGAAATACAAGCTCTTAAAAGGTTTCTTCATTTTCTGTAGCCTCAGCCCCCAGGTTCTAGGTGGTTGGTTCATTAGTTTTAAAGTGATTGAAGCTCACAAGGTTTCTGTCACAAGAAGAGACTAAATTGAGCATCTAAGGAGAACGGTAGAGTCTGTCTCGGGATGGCTCTGTGTGCACAAGTGTGTGAGTCTGCGTGACAGACCCTAAGCACACAGCAAAAAGGAACAATAGCCAATTATAAAATAGCTCCTCATCTCCATGAATGAAGACTGCAAGCAGTTGCCAAATGTTCTTACCCCCAAAGATGTGATCATTTGAATTCCCTAACCAACTCCAGCCTCAGCTCAGTCAATGAGTTTCTACCGTGAATTCTGTAGCAGCTGGGTTTCCTTGTGTATATTCAAGTGATGGGACATAGATTGTCCAGAAACAGAGTTTCCTCCTATAGAAAAAATACTGACATCAGTGAACATTACAGAAGCAACAACAAGAAGATGGGAAAGGAGGGCATTCCTTGAATTCTACTTGTTTTTAGTTTGGGTTTATTTATTTTAGTCATAACCTTTGTAGGAAAAGCAGGATGACTGTTAGGTGGTGCGTGTGTGTGTGTGTGTGTGTGTGTGTGTGTGTGTGTTACTAAGGTTTGAATGTGGAGCCTTGTGTATGCTATGTCCAACTTTATTAACAATTGGAAAGATACAAATTTAAGGCACAGTAACCCCATTTTATACTCCTCTGAATAGATATAAATGAAACATTACGGTATCACATGTTAGCCATAATATTTGATGCAAAAGAACTTGCATGTACTCTCTGCATGGATTGTGGGCCAGTGCAATCTGTCTCGAGCAGGGTAGTGTTCAGTGTGTGCATTTTGAACAATCCAGCCCTTCCACCCAGGCAAATGCATTGTGGAATCCCCTGCCTGTGAATGCAGAGGACCTGTGATATGGGTTCCACTGGAGAACCCCTGAAAACCATCTGAAGATCGAAAAGACAGAGTATATACAGTCATGTCGTTGGGCCAGAGTCTGTCAACTGTAGTGAGGAACATTCATAACTGTGAAAGCTAATTAGAGTGTGTGCACACCCATTAGCCAGCTATGATGTTGCTAGCAGACCTGCTTGGGACCACTGTCCTGTATGGGGTTCATCATGGACAGAAATGTCAACGTTCGGTGTGCCTGTGAATAGATCACAGTTCATCTAGAGTTATAATTCACCCAGGCAGGCAGTTAACACCACATAAAGAACAAAACAGCACGAAGGCTCCTCACAAACAGGTAAAGCAAGTCTTGGTGTGTGCACATAAAATTATTCTGCCAGCTTACACATTAGATCAGTGTGAACTTGTACTGCATCGGCCCATCCCCAGGCTCCTCATGTGAACGAGAGTTCTGGACTCCAAATTCTCTCTTGTTCACGTCTGTGAGGAGCAGGGCAATATCTGCTTTCCAGGTGAGTTAACTGATCTGGCTGGGACAGTGTGACTGTCCACGAAGCAGTCACTATTATTAGGCGGATCAATCGTAGCAAACGCCACAGCGTATTTAATAAACGTCATCACACGTGGGCTAAGATCAGGGCAAGGAAAAGGAAAACGCTGGTTCATTCAAGGCCTATAATGGATAACTGGAGGCTGTGCATCTGTAACAGCAAAGAATGTTATCTCACCCGCGTGGTAGAACCTTGCTACTTGTTTTATGACCTACAGATGAACGAAGGTATCCAAAGGACCAATTGAAGCAAGGAAGTGTTGCTACGCACAGAGAATGGGAGACCTTGGAACACTCAGTCCTAAATGATAGGTCTTTATCAAGCCACTCCCCTTAGCGCTCAAGAAGCTCTGCAAAGGAGGGGGTAGAAAGGTCGTCAGAGCCATTGGGGATGGACGACACCAAGGAGACAGTGTCATCCAGACCCAGCAGGACTGACGTACCTGTGAACTCACAGAGACTGTGGGAGTATCCATGGGGCCTGCACATGTCCTAGCAATATGGGGTCCTACCCCTGGGAGGGGAAGTAGACACAAGCCCCCGTGCCTAACCAAGAAGCTATCTCCATTTGACATATACTTGCAAAGGAAAAATTAGTTTCCTCTGTTGGAGTCTCACCAGGCATACAAACCACACTTAAGGTCAGGCCCAATGCTTAACACCACATGGTCAACATAAAATGAACTCGGTGGTATTTTTTGGAGATTTTTGTCTCATATTGCATTGTTTGGGGTGTTTTGTTTTCATTTTTGCTTTACTTTACTGATCTTTCTCTTGTGTCTTATGGTTTCTGACTTTATGTTTTATGGGTTTTGTGTGTGTGTGTGTGTTTCTGTATGTATGTGTTTCTTGTGCTTTTCGTTATTTCTTATTCCTGTTTGTTTGTTTATTTGCCTGTTTGTTTTTTAAGGAAAGAAAAGGAAGGAGTGGTGTTGCACGGACGGGAGGCGGGAGGATCTGGGATGAGATGAGGGAAGAAAATCTGTGATCAGATATATTCTATGAAAAAGTTATTTTCAATAAAAAATCATAACGAAAGAAAGAAAGAAAGAAAGAAAGAAAGAAAGAAAGAAAGAAAGAAAGAAAGAAAGAGAGAGTTTCTCTGTCGCAGTGGATCAGAGTCCCAGCACACCTTAGCAGCATTCTCAGATCGAAGGGACAGGTGGGACATTTGTGGAATGGCGCCCCAAGATGGCAGGCCCAGGGAGAAGCAAGACTCTAATTCAAACAGAAAGCCTTTCAAGCTTTATGTCCTCAAATTTTAGATTGCCTCAAAAACACTGTCTTTGTCTACTTGATCATCCAGGGTTTTAGTTTTAAAAATATTTTCTAGAAACTTCGGAAGAGATTGAGAAAATTTTGTTGTTGGTCTTTTGCCTTGTTGGTTAACTGATTTAGGAAGTCCATGGGTTTTACTCACGGAAGTAACAAATCCATGGCGGGGTGGGGGGAAGGTTGCTATCTGTGGGGCAGCTATCTGTCAACTAAGTGACATCTTAGGAAAGATATGCATGCTGGAGACTTTGTACAGGAGTTATCCGAAGTAGAATTGGTCCTTTTAAGACCATGCATTGAAAACTGTTTCTAGCTAGTCACGTAACAATCCTTCTCGTGTCGTCCTACATATAAAAAGCAGCATTGGTTCCTTCCCTGGGCGATTTTGTTAGCATTCATTCTGGAATATCTAGACTTGATGCTGTAGCTGTTGCCCCAGCTCTTCAGCTTCTACCTGAATGTCACCTAAAATTAAAGGTGAGCTAGCTTATTTTAGACACTGGAGTTAAAAGGACATGGTGCTATATTGGACTTCATGTTTCCTCTTTATAAAAAAAAAAAAAACCAACCCTGACATTTTATTTATTTTTATACATGAACTCACATTACCTGGTTTTGCCTTTGTAACTGACTTTAAACATCGCCTTGCTTGCCTTCCAGACTATAAGCCTAGCCTTGTCCTTGGGCCAAAAGCAATAAAATGAGATTTGTTTTGCCATGATTCAGCTAAGGGTGATCAGCATTTTCTTGGCATATATATAACATTGATGGTTATTTTATAACATTTCCCTAACCTTCCTTCTGAAGTGTAATGAAGGTTCATTTTGTTTTTACATCGAATTCTATTTGTATTTAATGCCCCAAGCACACTCCATTAGTGGATTTTGCACTTAAGGCCAAATAATCAAATATTCTTGATTTTTTTTAATCCCATATTGAATTTACAGAGCAGCCGATGAGGTTCCCAGGTGTTCATCTATAAATAATCCCCGCTGCTTGTAAATGTTCCCTCCCCCACTTGCCTTGTATTCCTATCAGGCCAAAAATACCAGTGTGCTGGTTTACCTCATATTGAATTTCCTAACAGTATAGTGTTGCTGTTCTTCTGAAAAACCTAATGCATGTGTACTTTTCTCCATTTCTCATGAAGCAACTGTTATTGACCCCCAAATTGCTCTGTTACTGTCTTCTTTGTGTCTTTTATGAGGGTAATTTTTTCTGACTATGTCTCCTTGGTGATGATCTCCATTCTCAATCCCTTGTGACTAGACATGGCTGTTATTGGATAAAACCCCTTGCTTTTTGCATATTGTGCGTTAGATCGTTTCGTGAAATTGTGCACTTTCTTATCATTTATGATTTTTCTCCTGGAAGCCAAGTTGGGTGGTGATGAAGCCCATAATTCCAGCACTTGGGCGGTGGAGGCAAGAGGACCAATTAGAGGTCATTCCCAGTTATATAGTGAATTGAGGCAAGCCTGGGCTACCAGACCCTTTCTCATAACACCGTCCCTCTTTAAAAAAAAAAGAAAAAGAAAAAGAAAAAAGAAAAAACAAGAAAAATCTTTCTCTTAGGGTTGGGAGTAGAGCACTAGCCACACTCCAAGCATGAGGCCCTGAGTTCCACAAGCAAACAAACTCAATTGTGCTGTCTAAGTGTACAGCCTTGTCGCCTGCTCATGGTAGTAACTAGCCTGTATATTCCCTTTCACTATTGTATAGTGATCTTCTATTTTTTTTATTTTTCTGTATTTAAAGTACTTTATAAGACTATCAAACACCGTACTAGATATTGATGGAGCCCAGTGTCAGATGCTGAAGCTCTTCCTGCCTTCTGATAACGCACAGTGTCTCTATGCGTACCTATGTATACCTGTAGAACAGTCCCCATACTGATGTGACGTTAATTAGAAACTGGCTGCAGCACTCTCTGTTTAGGATCCTTGCATCTTATTTGAATCAAAGAAGTGCCTTACTTTTGTTTCTTTGTGTAGATTGGTGAAGAGTCTTCGGTTTGCTTCAGCAAGCCAATCAGACAGCCTCTTTTTAAACTGCAGTTTGGAGATTTTTAAAATAAACCATACTGGCTCATATTTCAAGCATTTCTATTTTGGGCTCAGTTCTGATCATTAAATATCAGCTTAGAAAACTTCTCACTGAGATCCTCACATTGGCCCCTGAAGATACTTTTCAATACTCTACATGTTAAAATCTTTTCCATGTCTGGCTTGCATTCCTTGAATAATTCTCTTCTCATGTTTGGTTTTAAGGCTACATTTTCAAAAAAAAAAAAAAAAAAAAAAAACAAGTCTCTGTGGTTCCATAATTTGCAAAGAAGCAGCTTTTAATTTTAACTCATTAAATTGTGCATTCTTCCTTATATCTGTACACACACACACACGGTCCTTTTCTAGCTTAACTGAAACTAAATATTTAGTTCATTCCTTTGCTTTCTCCAATTTAAAACTAAAACGGCATCACTTACTTGAGTCACAAGCAAATTTCAAATTCCTTTGTTTTGACTCCCCACATATGAGATAAAATTAACTTACTCATTTTAATGTGAGAGCTGCGATTTCATCTTTAGGTGGGACTAAATATTATAAAAAGATTTTATTGGGTGGATTTTTTTCAAATGTTTTACAAGTTTGCACTTTTTCGGACTGTTCTAACAATGGTCATCCTTCACCCCCATACCTCGCTTGCTGTGTTGTTACTCAACAAGCTCTTCTTCTCTCTTACATTCTTATTTTGACCCTTCCATCAGTCACATAGAATAATTTCTAGAATGTTCATAAAGATATGGAGTTGGGGGACTACAGAAATGGCTCAGTGGTTAAGAGCACTGGCTGCTCTTCCAGAAGATCCAGCTTCAGTTCCCCACACCCACATCGTGGCTCAGAACCTCTGTAACTCCAGTTTAAGGAACTATGCCCTCTTCTGGCCTCTTCAGGCACTGCATGCATATGGTGCTCATGCATACTCTCAGGCAAAACACCCAAACCCCACATGCATTAGATAAAAATATTTCTAAAAAAGATATACGATTGTTAAATTTCTAAGCACATTTGCTTTTCTTTTAAAAATTGACAACACTGACTTCACTTGGGCAGTGCGTATCTTGAAACTTTGAACACTGAGGTGTCTACGACTCCTCCTTTTCAAACACGGTGAAGAGACAAAACCAGAAATTCTATTCTTCTAGAGGCAAGATGGAAGACTCCACCTTCCAACTGCCTCATAGAGATGGAAGCTGAGAAGAATTCATGGGTAGAGACATGGAGAGAAACTCAAGGATCCTTGGCCACAGCCTTGGAGGCTGGATCTTAGAGATGCTGCAGCGGAGACTGACTGGCATCTTACTCCCCTCTTCTTCCCTGCTTTGTGGCCTCTGGGTTCATCCTCCCTTTACTAGGAGAAGCACTTCCGGGTTCGGGGAAAATGGTTGGAATTCTTGACTTTCAGAACTATCAAAAGTTCAAGTCTTGAATTTTTTGAGCCAAGAAGAAAATGAAAGATAAGTGGGCATCAGTGTCGTTTCAGTATGACCGCCTATAAGATTTGTGGGGTTTTAATTCTTTTTATGATTATTTTAGAATTGTTGTGACAGTTTCTTGGTAAATTCTGGCCTTGTGGCTACTAATCCTCACTTGTTGCTTTAAGTCAGCGCTAATATCTCATCCATGTTCCGGGGCAGAGGAGATGGCTCAGTATGTAAGAGCATATGTGCAAGCATGAGGACCTGAGTTCAAATCTCTGGCACCCCTGTGACCAGCCAAGTATGACCACAGGTGCCTAGAACTCCATAGCTGTGTGGGCCGGAAACAGGAGGAGCACTCTGAGTTGTTGATTCCTTTCTGAAAAGAGGGACATGGAGAAGGATAGGGCAGGACACCCGACGTCCTCCTCTGTCCTCTGTCCCTGTACACATATAACACACACACATGAAAACTAAGTAAATAAAGATAATTCTAAAAAGTAACATTTTAATAAATCAATTATTTTTTTTTTTTTTTGTCTCCACTATAGGTGAGACAGTAGGAGTCGTGGGTAAAGACGTCAGAAAAGCCAGCGCCAACTGTGAAAGTAAGCTGTTTCCCTTTTTCTCACTTTCCTGTTCTGGGTTTTCTCTCTTTTTTTTTTTTTGGCTACTTAATTATGAAATATGTGACAAAAGGTTAATGTTTATAATTTATGTTCATTAGATTTATATATTTTTATAGATTATAGACTGAAGCAATTTTTTTTATTTTTAAGTAGGTTCTTTAAAAACAGACACACTATTTTAAAATAATGCTTAACTCTCTTGCTATCCAGAATAAGAACTGTTGTTAGGAGAGTACGTGAAATGGAAGACAATGCTTGCTTCCCGGTAAAAGACACAGGGTAGACACAGGATCAGAAAGAATCTCTCCTCGCCTTGCCTGCTTCTTCCTGTTAGCCTGCTACAAGCCAATGAGTTCGTGTTCCTTTTAGATGCTTGTCATTGGTCAACGTTCTCTTTGTCCCTTTTGGCTGCTATTCCTCCAGTTTAGAAATCGCACTCTGATGTTGTGGTGATGGGGTCTGGATGCTGTCATAATGAAAAGGCAAAGGAAGGGACAGTTCCAGGCACGAGTTTGTCTGTCCTCTCTCCGACTGTCGGAGCGGACCCGACTCTGACCACAGCTGAGGCTGTTTGCCAAGTGATGAGCATTGCTCGATCCCACATCAGAGTTTCACAAAGAGATAGGAACTTTATCAAGTAAGCACACTGCTCTTACTTTTTTGTGCATGTGGATGTTTATACTTTCAATTTTATAACAACATGGAAAAAGATAAAAAAGAAAAAGGAACTGAAACCCCAGGATGGGTTAAAGCAGTCATTCTCTACCCCCCTGAGGCTGCGACCCTTTAAAACAGCTCCTCATATTGTTGTCAACCCCAACCATAAAATTATTTTTATTGCTACTTCATAACTGTAATTTTGCTACCATTATGAATTATAATGGAAACATTTGTGTTTTCTGATGGCCTTAGGCAACCCCCATGAAGGGGTTGTTCGGGCACCAAAGGGGTCGTGACCCACTGATTGAGAACCACTGGGTTAGACCTTCTTGGCTCAACCCACAAGATAACGATGCTTCGCTGGAGTGGAAAATGTTGGCTCTGCTGAGCTATTCCGGAAGAGTTCACAGCTGTCGCAAAAACCATCTTTCAATGAAGTTAAGATTCCTTGGGGTGTCGGAACTCATGGGAGTTCTGTTAACTGTGGAGACCTGGTTTGCTCCCTGCGGGTCTTCATCACAGCCAGGAAATGTACTGGAATTTCTTTTTCTTACCTGTGTCTATCTTGAGGGCTCACAAAACCAAGGGTTTGTGGTCTGAAGCCGGTGAAAAGCCAGTTTCCTTGCTAGACACAGTGCTCAGAGGTACTGCAGTGGCCTATGAAAATATTTTAATTTTAACTTATTTTCCAAGTATAAGAAAAATATAAATATATTAATGAATATATAGTATGTAATCCGAATTGCATCTATTTTGGTACTAACACAGTTAAGATAGATAATTTTAATAATTTTTTATGGAAGAAGGAACACAAGGGCAAATTTGCCAAACACTCCCAAGAGCCATGTGTCCCCACCTGAGCCACACTCAGACATTCAACATATTTGCAAGAGTTGGTCATTTGAGGTTTTGTTTGACACAAAGTAGGCATTTTCTTTTTTTAAAGAAAGATTTGTTATTTATGTGTGTGCCCATGTGGACTTATATACACCATGTACATCCAGAGGCATGTGGAGGCCAAAAGAGGGCAGATTCCCCTGGAACTAGAGTCACAAGTTGTTGGGAGTCACCTGACGTGGGTGCTAGGAACTGAGCCCAGGTCTCTCCAAAAGCAGTGAGCATTCTTTCATGCTGAACCATTGCTCCATCCCCTTCTTTTTTTTTTTTCTTTTTAAAGAAAAAATTATGTTCATTGTCAATGAATCTATACATTTTCTTCTTAGAGTGATATATGGCTATCTCTACAAAGAAAGAAAAAATGACATATTGATACGTTAGGTTATTATGATTCTTCAATCAGTTTTCCTAAAATCAAATAACTATTTTCCCTTCTGCACACCTGTTGTTGAGGTTTCTGTCCTGCCAGGTTCCCACAATCCTTAAGTCCCAAAGAAATCACACAGAGGTCTACATTAACTCTAAACTGATTGGTCCATTAGCTCGGGCTTCTTATTAACTCTTATACCGTATATTAGCCCATCATTCTTGTCAATGTGAGCCATGTGGCTCAGTACCTTCTTTAGCGGGGCAGTCACATCTTGCCGCTTCTGTAGTTAGGTCAGAAATGCAGAGGAATGGGCTTCCCTCCTCCCAGAATTCTTCTGTTCTCATTGACCCACCTCTACTTCCTGTATGGTTGTCCCACCTATACTTCCTGCCTGGCTACTGGCCAATCAGCATTTATTTAAAATATAATTGAGAGAATACAGACCATGGTCCCACACCAGACACCCATAGGTATTCTGTTTGCTTTGTCATATGATGCATATAGTAAGAAAAGAGAATAGGATTTGACTTGGGGACCCTTAGTTCCACTTAGCTATATGTCCCTGAAGGCTTGGGCTCTTTGGGAACTGTGGCCTACTGTGTCTCCTTGACAGCATTCAGGGGAAGGGAGCCCAGAATTGCAGTTCTTGTGATGTGGATCTATATGACAAAGTGCAAGGACTTTTCAGTGTCTGTAACTCATCTGCTTTCATTTCTTTTCAAAGCCTCGTCCTAGTTTTGTAGAAAATATTTTTGTTGGTCTTCAACATTGCTGACTATGAGTGATGCAGAGACCTCCTACTCGGAGTTACTTGTTGACTCAAAGTACATTCATTGACTTATGGGAGGTCTTCTTTCAAAGAGAACTCCCTGGAGACCAGGACCTTTCTGTATCATGTTGACTACTCTAGACCTTAGGAGAAAACAGACATGGAAGGGAAGCTCAAATGCTTCCTGGAAGAATGAGCTCACTTCCTCCTTTAGAAGAGTCAGGTCCCACTCTGAAACAGCCTGCTCTTGAGCGGGTAGGGAAGAGCACACTGTTCAACCTTTGTTCTCTGCTACCAAAGGCCTTCGCAGGCATGCAGAGGTGTATGTGGTCCCTGAGGAAAGAACAGGAGCTTGAAAGGCAGGGACTTACAAACCACAGTGCTGCCCACCTGAGGGTAGCACTTACATCAGCTTGTTCTGTCTGACAGAGCCAGTGGTTGCTACTTCCACAGACTGAGCGAGAAAGGTCCGGAAATTGTAGACAGAAGTGTTACCTCTTTCTAACTACTAAAGACCTAAGACTAGGGATGGGAATAAGAAAACTGACCATAATTAGCAAGATTAGGTTAGGCAACAAACCTACAGAAACTTCAAATATCAGACAAGGATAGGTCTGGTTTATACAGATTTGGGGTTTGTTCTCTTGAGGGCAACCAGAAATACAGAAAAACATGGTCTCTCTGTTGGTGGGCTTCTCACACTGGTTGGTTAAGATTAAGCAGAGTTGAGGCTGTGGTCCACAGTGCTTATGATTCCTCCTACACTGGGCTTCTCTCTGGAGCATGGCCATCTTTTCTTTTCTATCCCTGTAAGAGGTGACTCTCTGGGATGAGGAGGACCACTCACTGAACCCAGCCCAGGTCAGTAGCTGTCACTGTCATGTCTCAGAAGCAAATAGTCCTGCAGCTGAAGGCTTTACAGCATTAGAATTGTAGCTTTTTACCCCTAAATTGTACGCACAATTTGGTGAAACTCTGCTGGGAAGAAAAGAAACGCTACGCACCTCGTGGGTCTGTAGGTGACCTTGCTACTGTGTCACAAGGTCCTGTAAATTTCTGGCTGAGGGTTGATTGATTTGTCGGAAGTTAGCTAATAAAACAATAATCAGTGTCTACATCATTAATGATTCATATGATGAATAAGTAACTCATTGTATCAGACTAGACATTGCCGATACAACCATCCTGTGGAATTCTTGGCAAAGTGCTAGAGAACAAGAATCAGAATCCAGTGTGCAACCTTAAAAAAGCCACTGAAGCACTTTCCTCCCATCTCGCAAACTGCAAAATCTTCTGACTTGACAGCATCGTGATGATGATTATATATAATATAATATATGTGTGTAAATATAATATACACAGTGTAAATGTAGTAGTTAGAAAAATCCAGCACAGAATGACATCGTTCAGAAAACATCCAGGATTGGCTTTACCTGCACAGTGGGCATCTGTCTTTCTTTAACATGTACCTGCTGGAAGCTTGCATTCACATGCTGGGTTAGAGAGTAGGCACCCCTAAGTCTTCCCCATTGCAGACCCTTCTGGTATGGCTGGTGAAGGGTGCACTCATTATAGAAACAAAACCCATATGAGAAATGGAGACTTAAAGTTTAGCTCTCTCCACTCTGTTTGACTTTAAATTTACTGGGATCATTTATCCCCTTTTAGTTGTCCATTTCTATGCTTGGAGACGTTGGTCTTATCTCGTCTTGTCCTTGTACTTGGGGGAGTAAGTCGTTCATTACAAGTTTGCTGTGTCTCATTTGGTGGTAGCGCATTTGGCAGGCATGTACAAAGCATGCTGGCATGTTGAACTCCAGCAACAACAAAAACAAAATCCTTGTCTTTCCATGAGGAGATATCGTCTGGAATGAGATGCTAATGCCTCTTTCTGTCCCTTGCTTTGAGAATCAGGAATTATGGTGATAGGTTTTTATGCAGATCAAGCTAGGGGAGGAAGGAAGAGAACTTCACGGTCTGATGAGTGAAATATAGGTTCAAATCAGTCCCTTTTCCTGCTACCTCTGAATCACATGTGTTAAAAACAGGCCGGTATTTATTGTAGGAAAGGTTTCCCAGAACTCCCCCACAGTGCCTTCTTTTTAACCCTTGCTGTGCTGCTCTGGAGGAAATGGTTTGCTGAGTGCAATTCAAGGTCAAGCTTGAAAGTTGACCCAGAAACGGGCTCTAGGAAGAAAGGCAGATAAATCAAAGTTGTAACAAAGGTGGGGAATGGACATTGGATGACAAAGCTGCCCCCGGCAGCTACCTTTACTCTCTACCTGGATAACCAATGACAGAGCCCACCCTGTTACCTACCATTGACCTTATGCTCCCCATGTAAAATGTGAGGGGCATCTGGAAGCATTTAACTAAGCCACTGGCTTCAGCAGCGTGAAGGTGGCACTCGGCCATCTCAGATTCTAAGAGAAAGCGTCTCCTAAAATTCCTTAGCGTGAGTTGTGATGGACTCCGTGTTAGAAGTGACCTGCTTTACAATCGTTAAATTCCTTCTTTGCCTTGAACACCGAGTTAAGTATGAGAAAGATCCAAAGGCAAGGATGATGTTGTTCCTCCTTGGTGAACTTAGGAGGAAGCCCATGTTCACATGTGACCTTTCTGTGGAGCAATGTGTGATAAAAAGAAATTCGAAACAAATGCTGTTATGATACGGCACGAGAGACCTTGGCGGGTGGGTCCAGGCTATAGAAGGTATACACCATGTAGGCAGAATTTACGAGGGGAGTTTTATTGGGGGAAGGGAAGGAATGGGGAGGAAGGGAGAAAGAGAGGAAAAGAGACAGAGAGAGGTACAGAGAGAAGGAGGAAGAAGAGGTAGAAGGAGGCAGAGTTTTGACTTTTAAAGGGACAGGATGCTGCCTACCCTGCAGGCACTGTTCAAGGTCCACAAGGGGTGTGGCCAGGTGTGCCTGGATGCTAACAAATACAAGATGTAGACTAAATTAAAAATTAACATCGAAGGTGTTAGACAAGGACTGGAACAGTCTTCACGGTGTGAGTTGGTTACTGGTGAATGCGTTTGCCTTTGAGAATGAAACTGCTTTTCCGTTGGTCCACACAGAGCTGTGAGTTAAATCAGAATTGTTCTATTCTTCTTCCAAACATGAGATCCTTCTCTATTTTGCTCCTCATTCAGGAAAAATGGCCATTTTAGGGCTCACCTTGTATGAGCAGACTGTGAATTTTCCTTTTGTTTTCCCTCAATGCACTGCAAAGCTGTAAGGGAAAAGAAGTGAGCTTGTTTCTGCCAGATGCAAGATCTCTGCAATTTGGAAAACCAGCGAGAATGTCATAGCTCTGTTCTACATGGGATGGTGGGTGGGTCATTTGGAGCTTTCCTGTTTTTGGCATCTGCAAATGACAGTGACCTTGCACAGACCTGCTAAGACCTTGATGAATAGCCGCGCTAATAGGCACAGAAAGGTCATCACCTCCAAAGTCAAAAGACCAGATGCACTCACTGGTACCAGATCCGCTCCCTCTAGCTGGAGATAACAATTGAATCCAGGCCTCCAACAATGAGCTGCAATATTTGAAAACTTTGTGGAAGCACTGGGCCAGATTCCCCCAGCACTGAGAGTCAATAAAAGCAAAATTACCAGACATGCCTTTAGGGAATCAAAGCCTGTTTTGGGGGTTGAGCAAAAGCCAATGTCACCTCCTCTGCCACCGTGTTCCCTTTCTGCTCTCATTTGAGAACCGAGCTGCCCCTTCCCAGTGTTCCATGGGCACAAGCTTTTAGAAATGTGTGACCTGTTCCTTTCACCATCCTGTGCTTTCTGAATGATGAGGAAAAGTCTGTGCTGGAGAAAGTTTGAGTGGTTGGTCGGGCCTTGGTAGAGTTAACACAAGACGGTACAGCCTTCATTGTGGTCTAAGGTCAACAGGCGCGGGGTTGCAATTGATCTCAAGCCCCGTATTAAGTCAACTATTTTCTTTTAATATTCTTTGTTTCTTTAAAATGTGGGGTCTGGTTTCATCAAATGTTGTAACTTCATATATATGCCTTTGATTTAAAAAGCATGGTCATTCAGACGGGAGTGGAATTTAGTCGGTTCACAGGTTCTCAGGGATGGAATATCAGAGCAACCGCTTCTAGCCAAACCTTCCCCAACTCATGTTTCTCCGCTTTTCCTTTTTCCCCTAATCCCCTGGTTCAATTTCTAATTCTTTTCCGGGTTTTTTCATCGGCAATTCCCCCCAGAACCTTCTGGGATCATGTCTTCTCCCACCTGCCTCAATCCTCCACCCTCGTGTTCCAGAGGGTGAAGATGATTTGCAAAGCCTCCTTATTCAAAGCCAACTGTGGGTCTCCTCTCTCACTCTTCCTCCCCGCGCTCAATACCTGCGTTCCCTCCAGATCTAGGTTTACCTCCTCATCCTGCAGTTCCCATTTCCATGGCCTTCATAAAGGATAAAGAGAGCGTTTAATCACTACAAGCTATACACTCCATGTTATCTGTGTCTTTCAGCACAATCACTCACGGAGTGGTTACAGGGTAGGGGACGGAAGCTTTTCAGAAATGTATGAGAACAGTCTAAAATCAAATGAAGAGAAAGAAAGTGTGTGTGTGTGTGTGCGCGCGCGCGTGTGACTGAGTAGGTGTGTCTATGTGTGACTGAGCGAGTGTGTGAGAAAGTGTGTGTGTGAGTGTGAATGTGAGTATAAGTGTGTGAACGTGTGAACAAGTAGGTGTGTCTGTGTGTGAATGTGTGTGTGTGTGAGAGAGAGAGAAAGGAAGGAGAGAGAGAATTGTACTATGGATGGAATCCAGCACTAGTATATTCTAGGCACATGTTCTACCACTAAGTCACACCCCCAGACTCTGTGCTTATACTTTTGAAGGGAATCTGAGGTGGAAACACCCAGGTCTAACTCCAAGTCCGGAGTGCTCTTCTTGCCCTGGAGTGCTAACATCGCAGCCAGAATACGATGCTGCGTGCGTCCACGGTAGAAGTGGTTTCTGTTTCCCTTTGGTGTTCTGAACTTACACATCCCCTGACCATTCTGTCTACTGTCCTGGTATATCCTCAGTGCAATGTTGATTAATTCACGTGTCTGGCCTGAAATTCACAATACCCTGTTGTTACTCATTCCAACATGTCTGTCTGAAGTCTTTATGTCACCTCTTTTCAAAAGTGTTTGGCGTTTGTTGTTTTACTTTTGAGACAGGGCCATGCTGGATAGCCCAGGCTGGCCTAGGACTGCGTTCCCTTACTAAGCTCTCCTCCTTTGCTCCATCAGCACTGCCTTGGTTGGAGAGAGGGGCATTGTGCCACGAACATGGGGAGGGGGAGGCTCCGTGCAGCTGGACCTGAGTCTGCCTGTCTAGCTCCCAGTGAAGCCTCGGACAGATGATTGACCACTCTCAGTCCCAAGAGCTCGATAATAAACTTGCCTTTGCAAGCTGAAGTAGGAAAGAGAGAGCATGGTCTGAGGCCTGCTGGGGTGAGGATCTGGGCCTTGACGACTTCATGGGAGCTGTAGAATGGCCTCAGAGGCAGTAATGCAGCTAAAATGTATCCCTCCTTTCAAACTTGATCCGTTTGCTTCTCTGTTTGCCCTGACCTGATCTTATCCGCTGTGTCTCTGAGGTGATCTGCCATCTCTAGATCACTAGCCTCTGGAGGAGTCATTTGGCAATTTTAATAATATGTTGCCACCCGTCTCTTTAAGAGCTGACCAACCCTTCTTGAAATGTCTCCGAGTGGCTTCTCCCCTTCCTGTCCTCGCGGACTCAGGCCACTGAATGGCAGAGTAAGGCCCTTAGTAGAGCACATAGCCTAGCGCCTTCTGTGTAACTCTTCCTGTCACGTAAAATATATTTTAAGATACCAAATATCCCAGGACCATCATAGGTAAATACCTGTGAAGCCTAGATCTGAAGCTGTCAATTAAGAAAGGCATTCATACCTATATTACTCTACACTTTAGGGTCTTTGTGAAATAGATTTTTAAAAATTAGGTGTGTATTGTTTAAATTTCTGAAAATTCCATTTGTATCCATAAGAAAATGATAAGCTGGTTTTAAGTGCAAGGCCATTCCAGGAAGATGCTGATGGAGAGTATAATAGCCCCATTTCTCATTCTTTGTCTGGCAAGTGAGAATTCTGCAGAGCAAATATCAAGCCCCAGCAACTGTACTGTCCAATGTTTCTGAGCCAGCAATATTTTAGGCACTGGGTGACCATCACATGTGGCTATATTTGTAGCCATGTGTTCTCAGAGCCGTTCTAAATTAGATAATTAATATTCTGGGTTTTTGTCATTGTTATCTTCCAGGATTTTCTTCCCAAGTAGATTTCTGTGGCTCTTTTTTGGGCCTCTTTAATCCAGAAACCTTTCCCTCCCTTCCTATCCGCCTTATTCCCGAGAGTCTGGTGGGGAAGCTGGTCTGGAAACATGTACCCCATAAAGGTAGGCTTTTCTGTTTCACATCTAATACAAAAGTGGTAGCGGTTTCAAGCTAAAACAATAGTGTTCTTCATTAGAGGATCCATGGCTTCTTTAGAGTCGATGTTTAGAATCCCAGCCTTTAGAATTCTACCAAGAGGGTCTGAGGCTCTCTTGATAATCAGTGTAGGAATTTGCTGTAACAGTCCACGACCAATGGTAGCCAAGTTTAAGATGCTGTGGCATGTGTTCCTTTCTGAAGTCCACAGATTTGAGCAAAGTCTATTTCTAAACAAAGTACTTTTTATTAACTTCAAAATATTTTGTCTCTATAGAAAAGGTTGTTTGTTGAAATATTTGCCTGAGGAGAGTAGACGTTCCCTTGATCTGCCAGGCTTAACATTGCTAAATTGAACAGTGCTGCAAGCTCCTTCACGGAACCCCTCCCTGGGAAATTGCTTCCTTTCTTATTGGGGTCAAGGGAGAAAGTGAAACCCTATTCCCCAGTTGTGGAAAGATGCCCTCCTCATGATGAGGGAATTCCTTGTGTAGAGCCCTCAGCTGACTGACTCCCTGTGAGCTTCATGCACATAAAGTCTTAGAGTGCAGATAACAAGGCTGCCTGACACTCACCATCATTAGACACCAGCAAAGATCTCACTCAGTAAATCCTGGGGTGGGATGGTTCAGTGGGCAGAGGTGCTTGCACACAGACCTGAAGACCTGAGTTCAATTCCCAGATCCCACGATGTGGCAGGAGAATACCAACTTCCAAGAGTTGTCTTCCAACGTCCACATGTGATCTGTGGCATGTGCATGTCTGCACACACACATTCACATGTGAGCCCTAGCATGTGCATGTCTGCATGCACACATAAGTAAATGAATGAATAAATAAATAATAAAAATTTAAAAATACAAACATTTGGAAAGGTAGTTGCATATGCACTTTGAAGATTCTATAGGGATAATCGGGAGATAACCATGATTCAGTCATTCGAACCATGGATTTACATACCATTAGGTGATCTTCAGTGTAAGCCAGGGCTGATTTCCAAGTGTTCCATTTGCAAACCATTTTGGAGTATATTAAAGCTGTGTGTAGGAAGTTCTCGGACAAACTAAGACCAATTAACCGTGCCATACCTGAAATGTTGTAGACCTGTGAAGGAGCTTGGAGTACCCTGTTATTAATGGTCTCTGTCATCGTTCTATAGGCAACTGCAGTGCTGGCATTTGTGGACTTCTACAGAGTGTGGCATAAACATTTTATATTACACTCTAGATCTTGCCGTTGGAGTTGAGAGATCACTTATTATCTATGAAATACTGATTTCCCTCTGTATACTGAGATTACCATTAATGAATAAAGAACTTCTATGAGTCTATAACAGAGCAGGGCAGGGCAGAGCAGAGCCAGGCAGGAGGACTGGACTAAGTTCTGGGAGGAAGAAGGGCAGAGTCAAAGAGAAGCCATGGAGCTGCCGGAGACGGACACTAGGAACTTTACCCGGTAAGCCACAGCCACATGGCGATATACAGATTAATAGAAATGTAAGAGTTAGCCAATAAGAAGCTAGAGCTAATGGGCCAAGCAGTGATTTAATTAATACAGTTTCTGTGTGATTATTTCAGGTCTAAGCTGGGAACCAACAAGCTGCCCCCTACTACAAAATACAGTAATGTAGAAATGAGTGACCCCCATGTAAAAATAATTCAAAAGAGCCTTGCCTACAAGTCCTAGCAATAACAGAAGCACTTTCTAATTATATAGCACTTTAAAATTTTGCAGATATATTTATGTGTTGGTCTGGTTTCAATTCTGAAACTCTCTTACGATCTAGACCCAAATACATTTATATACTTAGGGGCAAAAGCTGAGATGGGAGGCTTTGATATGAATGGTAGGATAAAGCTTGAATCTTGACAAGAAGCTAAGGGTACAATCAAATGGCAGCCTCTAAGACCATCCATTTAGTGAAGAGAAATATAGGTCAGAAGAGCATTGTGCTTACTGCAGGGGTAAGTTGAACTTGGGTCAGGTTTCTATTCCTGTAACGAAATACCGTGACCAAAAGCAAGTTGAGGAGAAAGGGGTTTATTGGGCTTACACTTCCACATCGTTGTTCATCACTGAAGGAAGTTGGGACATAAACTCAATCAGGGCAGGATCCTGGAGGTAGGAGCTGATGCAGAGGCCATGGAGGGGAGCGGCTTGCTGACTTGCTTCTCATGGCTTCATCGGCCTGCTTTCTTCTAGAAGCCAGAACAACCAGCCCAGGGATGGCAACAACCACAGGACAGCCCTCCCCAACCAATCACTAATTAAGAAAATGCCTTATAGCCAGATCTTACAGAGGCCTTTTCTTAATTAAGGTTTCCTCCTTTCAGATAATGCTAGTTTGTGCGTCAAGATGACATAAAACCAGCCAGCGCAGTCCCCATTCACAAATCCTGCTACAGTGGAGACTTTAAGTGTCCCCTACAGTTCTACGTTGTTAAGACTTGATCTTTATGGAGGCACTATTCATTGGGGACAGGGAGCAGTGCAGAAATTTAGTATGTGAAGCCTAGATAAAGCCCTTAGATCTTTGGGATGTGCTGTTGGAGGAATAACGACATCCCAGCCCCTTTCTCTGTGGCTGCTTGTTTCCCTACATCCTCCTGTTTACAAGGCGCTGCCTCACACAGGCCTTAAAGCCCTGAAACCAATCCACATTGGCACCTCTTCCGAGACGGTTAGCCAAAACACACTTGGCCTCACTGTAGCTTGATAGTCTTAGGTACCCTCTGTAGTGGTAGAGACTGAACCAGCATGCATGCCAGTGGGAATACAGAAATGATGGATAATGTTAGCTTGAGAGATGAGGTGAGATCTTTGCCTTTTTCTTCTTGGACTCCAAATCTTCCTGGTTCTAGTAACTGCCTAAGGTACTGCTTAAGTAATCTGTGGTTAGCGAGGTAAGAAATCTGTGCTCTCTCTCTCTCTCTCTCTCTCTCTCTCTCTCTCTCTCTCTCTCTCTCTCTCTCACACACACACACACACACACACACACACACACACACCATCTGGAACACGTTTTTCTGTATAATCATTTACCAGGAATCCTACGGAGTATCCTCCATTTCAACATTGATTCTCTCTGTACTGTTGGCTAAGGAAATCTGAGAAGACACGGTGAAGTGCCAAGTCCTCATGGGGGTGAACTTTTTTTCTTTGAAGTTTTTTGTACTGTTCTGTATCTAGAGAGAAGTCTCACGCGTGCATTCCTTAGACTAAATGTTTTTCAACTTGCCGCACTTTACGACTTCTTTGTATAAAGAGTTTTCCTACCTGAGAAACTTGAAGCACTTATGAGAAAGATGCTCATGGGATCAGTTTAGAGAACAGAAAGTAGTTAGTAAGAGCTGACACAACCCACTAACCTCCTGTAATATGTTAAATATGAACATTTTTTTTTCTTTCCCATGACCCTTCTTCTGACGATCTTCAAAGACAACAAGGAAATCTTTTCTTCCAGTTATTTTTGATAACTTCTCAGAAGCCTAATTAAAATTGACAACTAATTAGAAAATTTATTTACACGTTGGGAATACTGGCCTGATTTTAAACATCCCAAATGCTTATATGAGGAGAATTAACTCACTCACACTTTATTTGACTTTCGCCTTCAAGGCATGTTAGTTTTATTTATTCTCATATGCAGTTGGCCATCCACACCCAGGTTTGAACACATGGATTCAAACAACTATGGATTGATAATATGTCTTTAATTGGACTATACAGAGCTTTTGGTTGCTAATCCACTGATAATATGGTATAGCCACTATGTGTATAACACTTGCATTGTATTGGATAGTATACATAAAAGATGATTTCAAGTATATAGACTGATTGTATAGGTTATAGGTGAATCCCATGACATTTTTATGTAAGGGGCTTGATCATCCTTAGACATGAATTCTAACAAATGATTCTCTAAGCAGATGTTTAGTAAATGGACCAAATGATGTGGTCTCTTGATTCAGGAAATATGGCTCACAAGTAAACCAGCAAGAGTCAGAGCATATGAAATACTTATGTCCTAAAGAGGTTTTGAGGTTTTGTGAGCTGGAGATTGCTCAGTGGTATAACACTTGCCTAGCATGTAGAAAGGCCTGGGTTCCATCCCAATACCACAGAGAGAGAGAGAGAGGGAGAGAGGGAGGAAGGGAGGGAGGGAGGGAGGGAGGGAGAGAGAGAGAGAGAGATTTTATTTTTATAGATCACTAAATGTTCAGGAAGAAAGAGCTAGAAACCTGAAAAAAACACTTTCTAACCTAATATTGAGAGCAAATTTAAGCTCCTACTAAGTGGATGGTGGATTATAAGGCTTACTGATTTAATGACTCAGAAATATCACTAAGGATTCCCCCTATTTTCCTGCTAAGCCAAGCTTAGAGTCAACCCCTTTTTTAGATCACCTCCCTTATATGGCCATACAATGGCTGTAAAACACAAATGAAATAACACGTTCCCAAGTCCATCTACACCAGGAAAAAGAAAGTCCTTTCCCTGGACACAAAGTAGGAATTCTCCTTTCAAACTGAGGGGGCTGTAACAGTTAAGAAGCTGTGCACAGATGCGCTTAAGCTAGTCACGGTCCACACAAAGGGCTGGGAATGGGGTTAACCATGCAGAAAGGATGAGGAGGTCGAAACCTCAACATGACGAGTGTCAGGAAGGGAGAAATGGAGCATTAGTGCCATGTGATCAACCAACAATGCCCCTTAAAGTGAAGTCATTGTACTTAATGGTTGCCTTCCTTTTATTTCTAAATAAAACATGATACTGTATACACTCTGTCTGAATATATATATATATATATATACTGTTATGAACAAGTATGATGTCACTGTCCTCTCATGATCAAAGTAGCTGCAGGCTCCTTGACCAGATGGTACCCCAAATCTAGCTGTTGCTATATCCAGAACCAATTGTGCCAAGAGCCTGGTCCAGGCCAGTGGTGTTTTGTTCTTTGCAGTCCGTGCCAGAGCCAACCTATGTCCCTTGCCTACAACTGCGATGCTTTTCTTACAGGGAGTTCTAGATGAAAATCACTGTCAGAAACGCACTCTATTCATCTATTTTTAGGATTTGGTCGTAGGCCATGGGGATAGGGATCAAGCAGAGGACACATTATGAAGCGGCTGAGGTTGGTTGGAGGCCACTGGCTCAGCTCACCAGGCAGAACTAGGTTGTAGCCCAGGGCGGGATGATGTGGGATTCAGTGATGGGGACAAACAGACCAGTGTCAGCAGCTTGGGACCCTATCTATCCTGTCTAGTGCTCTACTGATGGGAAGATCCATTCCAGACCCCAGACTTCAAGTCTGGACACACAGTGATTTAGGATACGGTCCTGCAGGTTACAAGTTATTTAAGAAAGCAGCTTCCCGGGCTGGAGCGATGGCTCAGAGATTAAGAGCACTGACAGCTCTTCCAGAGGTCTTGAGTTCAATGCCAAGCAACCACATGATGGCTCATGACTATCTATTAAGAGGTCTGGTACCCTCTTCTGGCATTCAGGTATATAGGTTCTAAACAATAAATATAAAGTTGAAAAAATTAAAAAAGAAAGCCGCAGTTCTTCACACTCCTCCATAGAGGACAAAAGTCCTTGTTGTCCCCCCCTTCCAACAATACATACTCTTAGAAGAAAAAGTGCTACTAACTGAACTTTTCCTCCTGCCTGTCAAAGCTACAATGCTTTGATTTCGTCCCTAAAGTTGAGGCTGGGGATTTGGCTTTCTTCCTGATGGACCAAGTGTTCTCAGTTTCCTGAACGGACTCACATGGGCCATTGCTGAAAGGCTGTTATTGCTCTTAGTTATGAAATACTGATAAACTATCTGACTTTTCTGGTACTTGAGATTGGCAAAGGAACAGTTAAGCCCGAAGGACGCTGAATACAGACATCCCCATAGGCTCTCTGCTTCCATATCCTGTGCAGAATGGTTCTCCAGTAGGACCAGCACCGCTCATCTTCCTTCCTTTGAAGTCAGAAATGGTCTTATCCGAACAAAATCTTTCTAGTATAAAGTAACTATAGAGGCTGGAGAGATAACTCAGCAGCTAAGAACCTGGGTTTGATTCCCAACCTTGGTTCCCAACACCCACATGGCAGCTCACAAGCATCTGTAACTCCAGGTCTAAGGGATCCAGTGCCCTCCTCTAACTTCTATGGGCACCAGGCACGCATGTGCTATACATACAAACATGCAGGCAAAACACTCATATGCACAAAGTGAAATAAATGAATTGTTTTAAAAAAGCAAACAGTGCAGCAGAGATGTGTGGCCCATTCTGAGTCGTTCCCCTATTCTGGACTCAGGGTTAAAAAAAATAATAACAAAAATTCCCAGCAAGTTATATAAATATCATGCAGCTTCCTGAACAAAATGTATTAAAAGGGTCAGGTGGTCCACTTTCTGCAAGTTGATGGAGTTGTGGTCATCCAAAATCAACCAATGCACTCAACCAATGTTGAAGCGGTGCCCAGGACAGGGAGTTTAAGAACAAGGGTAAATCCGACCTTCTATCAAGCCATGATCATCATAGGCCAACACAGGTTTCTCTACAAGGGCCCCTGCAGTCTTGCTCTAACTGGCTGTTTTCCTTCCTAGTACCCTCCCTCCTCATCTGTGTCTGTTAGCCATCTTGCACTGTCTTCCTCACCAGGGCCTGAATTCACTCTCCAGACAACCCGTGAGCCATTGTGTCTGTGCTCACCTCAGCCTTACCTAGGTGTTCGTTTCTGACACAGGAAAGACCTGTTCCTAAGCGTCTTGTATTTCCTGTGGGAGGAGTGAGGTCTAAGGAAATTAGTGATGCTGTGGACAGATGAGCTGGGGAAAGGAGGATGCAGCTCAGTTTGTAGGGTGCTTGCAGATCTGTGGAAAACTCTGGGTTCAGTCCCAAGCGCTACACAAAGTAGCGTGGTAACCTGTGCCTCTGATTCTAACACTTGGCAGGTAGAGGCAGGAAGATAAAGACTTCAAGGCCAGCCTCAGTTATATAGCCAGTTCAAGGCAAGGCTGTGCTACATCAGACCCTGTCTAAACCTAGGATACTTGTCATCATATAACTGCATGTACGTTATAAAAGGGAATATACATATAATGTTTGTAATATGTACTTATCCACACACACCCCATCACACTTATTATTTAGTAGTGAGAAATTTAAAAATGGGTATGCTAGCTTCATTTATAAAGCATTGACTAAAAAAAAAATACCCTGACAAAAAGCAACCTAAGGGAGAAAGGGTTCATTTTAGTTCACAACTCCGGCTCACATTTCATCACTTTGGGAGTCAGCCCCAGCAGAAAGGCACACAGGCCAAGACACTCATCAGGAAGCACCCACAGCCAAGGGCAAAGATAGAATGAATTCACCACTCCCTGTTGTTAGTTGTGCTCAGCTTGACTTTGCCACTCACATTGTCCAGGAGCTCTTCCTAGGGAATGGTGTCACCCACAGGCAGCTGGCTCTTCCTATGAATTGGTTAACCTCAGAAAGCCTATCCACAGGCCATTCATGGAGACCATCCCTCATTGGGACGCTTCTCAAGTGATTTGAGGTTGTGTCAAATGGATGATTATAGCTAACCGTCACAGTGGGTTATTTAGAATCCACCAACTATCTCCGTTTGTAGTAAAGTTGGACTCCAAGCATCGAAGTCATATAGCATGAAAACGGGGCCTGATTGAACACACTTTAGGGCTGGTTTATGTTACTGTTGGTTGTCTAACACATGGATTTCAGGCTTTTCATATCCTCCAAGTATTTCAGGACTATGTGTTTCTAGAGACACCTTTTTCAACACAGAATTTCTATACAGGAAATTCTTTTGATTGATGATCGACGAGTGGTGATGGGTGGTGCCATGTTATCCAAATAGGACACTCTCGTGGAGTTTGGGATAGAACAGGCTTTTGTTTACAGCATATAACCTGACACCCTTATAGGCACATCCAAAAGAGTGTTTCCAGGGTGATTCTTAATCCAATCAAGTTGACAGTGAAGATTAAATCACCGCAACCAGTTGTCTGTTTCTGTAGTAGAAAGAGATGTAAAAGGCAATTAATTCTTAAAGACTGCTCGTACACAGGATGTCGCCATGGAACCTTCCAGAGGAGGACAAGTAAAGACTGATGCTGAAGGCCTGATTTCTGTGTTTAAAGTGCATTTTTATTGGCTGTGTGAGCTCCTATGCACGAGGAACACTCTGCATGCCCAGGAATTGCTGTGTCTTGGAGCCCGTGTTAGGCTGGCCAGCCCTCATTGCTGTCTGCATCTGCTAAGCACAGATGTGAGACATTGGCTGGTCTGTCTGTATCTTTTTCAAACAAAGAGAAAAAGTGTGTGTGTGTGTGTGTGCGTGCGTGTGTGTGTGTGTGTGTGTGAAGGGTGGAAGTCAGAGACAGACACATACACAGAGAAAGAGACAGAAACACGAGAGAGAGAGAGAGAGAGAGAGAGAGAGAGAGAGAGAGAGAGAGAGAGAGAGACTTTCTTGGAGAGCCCTTTTGTGAGTTTCTGGAGTGTCTATATGTTTCTGCACATGTGTGATAGTTTGAGATCTTCTACAGTAACCTTTAATGGTCCTCTTGAGGAACTGTACCCTATTCAGCCCAGTTTCTATTATTGGGAAGTCTGAGGCAATTCCTAAGCACGAAACTGTCCTTTGATCTGTAGAAACAGTGGTTTCCATGGAGCTGTGCTGGCGAATGACCAAGCTGGAGTTCAGCATTCCAGAAAGCTGGGTTCTGTGTTCCTAACCAGGCCTGTCCTGAAGTATTTGCATAAAGACTTTAAGATCGTCATGTTTTGTATGTGAGTGCTGAGAATAAATTGATTATTTGGGGGGGTAAAAGTATGGCAAAGCATTCAAATTTTTTTTCATTTATCTAAATGCTAGCTAATTTCCAGAAAAGAAAGTATTTTAATCTTTTGATGACACAGAATACACATTTTCCTAATATTCCTATTTTGTACAAAGTAACGCAAAACAGACTTTGTCTTATTTGACATTAATTGTAAATAAAAATGAAAGCCAAATTATTGTGACCAATATATTCCCTACATCTGGCAATACTCTTTTCTCAAAGCAATTGTTAATCCCGAGTTATTTTTAGACATTTTAAGCTGAGTCGTCTTCTCTGGGCTTCTTTCTCCCCCACCCCATTCTGCAGAGCAGGCTGCCTAAGATGCCTGCCAGCCCCAGCCCCAGCGCCAGTGACTGTGACGAACCCCACAAACTCGTACAGCCATGCTATGACTTCAGGAAGGACAGATGGAGGTGCCCAACAACATTGCCTGCCCTCTGACACAGGGCAAAGAAAGTCTCAAAACAATGGTAAAGAAAACAGCTGTCAATAAGTGGACAATGTTTCTACTGTGCAGATTAAATAGGGGTCAAGAGAAAAGACAGCATTGGCCTGAGTAGACTGTAGCTGAAAGGCTTTGGTGATGACCTTTGATTTCTACAAAAGCCATTCTGTGATGGTTGGATGCATGGCTCCCTTTTAACTGCATCTAAGAGTATCCAAGAGGCCTTGGTCTTTGGGGACAGTTAACCCCTTTGCTAACATGTAAAATAACAAACAAACAAACAAAAAACCATGAAATACTCTCTGGGGCCAAATTTGTTGTGTTGGTATGGTCTTGCAGGGTATCCCAGGCTGACCTCGAACCTTTAACAGTCCTCCTACCTCAGCCTTTGGCTCTTTCGTGAATCACCATATCTGGCTTCAAGCTAAATGCTTACCTATTTTCACCACCTTCTGTGATATCGAGGTCCGGTACTTACTTAGTCCTCTCAGCAGCACTCTCAGGAAGCCCGGAGACTCTCAGCCTGAAGTCACCCTTCTCCCCTTTGCTTGTCATGTGGGTCTGGCTCTAACTCAGGTTGTGATCCTAAGATGTGCTTCTGATTTCCTTTCAAACCATTCCTGGAATAACCGAAAGGTTTTGCATTCAAGGGAAGCATTGACATTATTTTTCCCCTGATCCCTTAATGAGATATTTATTTTTGTTCATATATCTCATAGATTTTGATGGAAGAAAAATACTGGTTTTTCATTTGTGTTTTTACACATATTTATGTGTCCAAAATAAATAAACAACAAGGAAGAAAAATCCATTTTCAAAAATCAGCAGTACTCTGGGGGAGGCTCTAATAAAAACTGATTTAAGTAGATTCTATTGTCATAGATTCTCACTTTTCTTTCACTGACTTCCTTTCACTGATCCCTTAAATCATGTTTTTAGGATATGTAGGACACAATGCTGGGTTTGTAATAAAGAATAAAACCTCAGAGCAGCTGGGCGAATCATCCAGAAAGAGCGGCTATGAAACACCAAGCAGAGCTACCTCCAGCTGTTCCTAACTGTGTGAGCACTTTCTGTGCACAGAGCCTGTGAGTGGCACCCTCTGGAGCTGTGTCACCATGTTAGCACTAGGACTGAGGGGGTCAAAATACACATCTGCATGTCTGTGTTCAAAAGTTAAGTGAAAATTTTGGGTTCCCTATTCACCCTAGAAATGGTGGGGAAACCCGAGTCACATAAGCACACAGAGCTCATGACCCTCCAAGCTGCGGGTATGAGATAGTGGGTCTATTTGGCTGGGGAAATGGCACAGTGCAAACAATTCCTCTTGCTATTTCTTTTCCCTCCATCTGCAGGGGAAAGAGTAGGGATAGTGTGAAGGCGGGACCACAGTCGTGAATTGGGCGTGAATGACCGGAAGTTGGGAATCAGAATCTTCATGTACTCAGTCAGTCTTCCTCACGAGAGCATTGGTGAGGGCTCCATCAGCCAGGTCCTGTGGTAGCTGCTAAGGACAAGTGAGTCACACAAAAATGTAACACCCAAGGGGCATAGAGTCTAGTAGAGCTAGAAGACAGTGGCTTTAAAGTCATAAGTGTGTGATTGACTGCTTTGCTATGAAGAACACAGGGATGGTCTTAAGAGATTTGGGTTGGCAAGAGTTTGGCGATGGACCGTGGGACATCAGTGAACAAAAGAATGAATGGGTAAAAACAGGCAGAGCCCACAGTGACTGGGTTGGGAAGAGAGAGGAATCTCTACTGACTGGCCTGGAGGGCCATGCTCAGGTGCTCCACTTCCATCTGAAAGGCAGAGGCTGTGCTTACAGGCTTTAAGTAGGAGAGAAATGAGTCCAGGTCAGCTTTTTCTAGGTCCACGGTAGCTATTGGGTGGTTATATATTGTCTCTTTATAGATGTTTCAATGAATTGCTACCCAGGAGGTTTTTACTGGAATATGAAAGAAGAATGCCTTTATTCACAGTGGGGAGGACAGATGAGCATGCGGAGGGGGCAGGGTATGTGGAGATCCAAGGTTGACACAAGGAAGTCTTTCTTCAGTCTCCTCTCCACTTTATTTTCCAAGACAAGGTCTCCACTCAACCCGAAGATGAACATTTTGGCTAAACTGGCCAACCAGCAAGCCCCGGGATTCTCCCATCTCTGCCCGTCAGTGCTGGAGGTACATGTGGCCACCTCCATGCTCACTTTATACCTGGCATTCTGAGGACCTGAACTCAGGACCTTGTGCTTGTGTAGTGAGCACTTTACCCACTGAGCCATCTCCCTGGCCCAAGAAGTCCCCGTTTTCCAAGTGAGGTTAAGAAAGAAGAGCACCGTTTATGGACAAAGGAAGAAAGCAGTCACTAAAATAAGGAGCTTCTTCTTCCAGCATTCCCGCCGTGTAGTCCCTCAGTGTCTCTGCTTCTGAGCAAGTCAAACGAAGTATTTCAGCACTTTCTGCTGTACATCAACTCTGTCTGCTTATTTTCCCCCCTCAAATTACATATTCTGGCAAGATTTGCACTTGTAAAGCATTTAATTATTGTGTTTGGCAGTCGTGGCTGGTTGCATTATGTAAACAAATGCCAACTTCAAACACTGAAGCTGAGGTTTTTTTTTCATAGTCTGCCAGAAAGCAAGACTATTTGATGTGCAGTTCGGATGCTCCAGTTTCTGATTACGTAACATAGGTGTGGGAACAGGAATCTGGCTCGCCTCTAAGGTCCTAACGCCACAGAAAATTAGCCTTTAGCGTGCCCAGCAGAAGTGTCAATCACACGCATGCACACGTGCACACACACACACACACACACACATACACACACACACGTTCCAAAGACACTCCCAATATATGCTCCACTTAACTGAAAGTCCCTTTTATCTTCAAACGTTTGTGCGAGCACTACAGTATTTTCAGATCTTCCATGTGGTTTCTGAACTCGGCAAAGTGGAGCTAACTCACCACCATCTCCGGGATAGATTCCCAATGGTTCCCGTGAAGGGAACACAGCTAATTGCCTTAGAGCTATCTGCAGGCAATGATCACTCTCTAAAGTGTAAATGTGATCAAAAGCACTTCTCAGCTCAGTAGACTCTAGAATAGTCTACAGTCCTGCACAGAGCTAATGAAGAACTCTTATTGAGCAGGGTGTTGGAGCATTGAATCAGTAGGTAAAGTCCTTGTCACATGGCATCTTGAGTTCAAACTCCACAACCCATGTGCAAAGCCAAGTGTGAGGCAGACCTGTAATCCCAACACTGGACAGTGGAAGACGGTGGGACCCCCGAGGCTCGCTGGCCAGACAGCCTAGCTGAGGAGCAAGCAACAAAATTTGCTGTGTCAAAAAATGAGGTGGAAATGGCAAGTGACAGAAAAGGACAGCTGACGTTAGTCCCTGGCCGCCACACATGCGCATGCACCTACACACGTGCATTCACACAGTCACACATACACGAAAAGAACTAGTGTTTTCTCCACTCCACTGATTAAAAAAAAGTATCCATCCCACTCTTTCCCTCCTCCCTAGAGTATGAGGAAGTGATTTAGGAAAGAGTAGAAGCCTACTGTGTTTCACCCCTTCAGCTCCTCCATATGTCTTCCTGGAGTCCAGCGTCAGACTCCTCGTTCATGGGGCTGATCCTGAGACGGAACACATCAGAGGAAGGTCAAATTACAGTTTGGATGCCATGCTTACTTATGGAAGTGAGAACTTGTATGACCCGGGTTAGAGAGAGAAAAAAAATAACAGGGGTTGAAAGGGGATTTTAGGGTAACCCTGATGTTACCAGAAGGTTTAGGTAGGCAGATCTTCTCGTTTCTTCAGGGGTCTGGATAATTGCTGTTTTATTCTAATAGTGATGACAGTGATGAGCTCAGAGCCCAGCCTCGCTCCCCTCTGAATTTTGCAGAACCAGCCTGCTCCAGGGAAGGGGATGTGGATTCAGGTCTTTGTATAAGAATGGATTAGCTGCCAGGATGGAGCGAGGTTCCAATGCTCGCTGTCTGTGGCCTTAGATGGGTAGGGAGGGAGTTGCCTGGTCTTCACTTTTATTTCCAGTTGCAAAGCTGGGCTCTACCTCAAACACTTCCTCCAGAATGTGCATACAACTTGGGAATGGTTTGCTGCTTGAGAACCCTGAGGTGAACTCAAACCTTACGTGTGAATTGGCATAGCAGAGCCTGTGAGGAATGTGTAGTAACTGCAGGTGGCATGCTGGGCACCCAACATGTTAGCCAGCAAGGGAGGGAAGTTCTCTGTATAAACCTAACCTGACAGTTTCTCCTCTCCCACCCAATAGCAACAGCTCCTTGGTGAGGTTTTCCCATCTGCCTTACCGGCTTCCTTCCCTTACTCCTGGCGCCATTTATTAATACACGGTTGGTGAAGCTGTAGGCTGCAGAAACTTCCCTAAGGTGGCACACACGTGAGCAGCAGAACCAGGGCTGGAGGATGTGACACACAGCACACCTGTGATGCGCACTGCCCCAGGCTGTGTGCAGCGTCAACAGTGTCCCATGGGTGGGTTTGGTGGAAGGCCCTGTGCCTTCAATGTCACCTTTCAGTTTTTCTTATTCACAAAATTACAGGGAGTCTTGACTCTCTTCATAGAATACTTTTACGTTGATCTCTTATCTCTAAAGATTAACTTCATTTTCCTAATGGGAAGTTAAGCATTAAGAATTATTTAAAGCAAGCAAGTTACTAGCACCCGATATAATATAAAAGAAAAGCTACCCAAGGTTGAGACTGATGCCCCAGGTGGGAGGCCTTGTATGTGCCCTCCACAACACCTGGTGCATCCCCTGTGTAGAAAGCAAGGACAATAGAAGAGGGGATTCTAAATCCTGAATTGTGGTACCCGCACAGTTTCTTTTCTACTTGAGTTGGGACAAAATTGTTTAGCATGTTTAGCACCTTGATAGACCAACAGAATGATGTCTTCTTTTGTTGTTTTGTTAATTTGTCTATCAGAAAAAAAATGTCTACATTCCCCTTCTTCTGGTTTGGGGACTGATGTATTTGAGAGCCACAGTAGAAAAGGGGGGGGGCTGTAGACCATTGGAGATCATAGTGAAGTCCTGGTGAGAATTTTCCTGTCTGGGATTATCTAACTTTTGTTCGCTAGAGCACTCCTAGCCAACTGTTCATTAATGGAAATGTCCAGTAGCAAATATTTTAAATAGGAGTAAAGGAATATAAGAGCTTTCAACTTATCCCCTACCTTAAATATTGCCTGAAATAAGGTTCTTATGGGCGCTCCCTGCTGCAATAAGTCAAAATGAAGCCCCCGCACCAAGAAAAAGTAAGCAAGGGTTCCCACTCTTTGCTGACCAATGTTTTTAAACCACTCCTGATGGAACTTGAATTCTCCAGTGTCGCTTCAGTAATTCCATAAAGCAAGGAAAAAATAGACCAGCTCCTAGTGCCTTAAATAATCCTCCACACGTAAACAGGACTTTTTATATTAGGTCCCGCCTGAATTACCCATCTTGACCCAATCTAATTGATGTAAGTGGTAGGAATTAATTTTGTGCAGGCAAGGAGAAAGGCTAACCCCAGTCAATCCGCGCCTTGTAATTAATCCACATACTCTTAAAAGAGAAAGAGAAAAGTTGGCACATTCTCTGGCCTACAGTTCTCTACCAACCTTCCACAGAGTTCCTGGTTTTTATAGGGTTCAAATTTCAGGGTAGAATTACAATTAACAAAGGTTTGGCCAGAGCAGATGGCTCTTTCCAGCTGCCAGATATTGAGGTCTTGTTTGAAATCTGCTCTAACCATGAGAGCCAAAGGAGTATTTGAATCAAAGATAAACATTTTCAGATGCCTTTCAAATGTGGCTGAGCAGGTGGGTTTTAGCATTTGGGGACATCATTGTTGTCTTTGAAACCCTAAGTCACTGAAACCCACTGAACTGCAAACCAATAACTCACTACCTTTCATTATTGAGAAAATAAATAATAATCCTCTGGAGGGGGGACAAAAATATTAAAGGATAGTTTCTTTCAAAATCAATGTCAAATAAATTCTTACCAAATTTTATATATCAGTGAAGATGACATAATATTACATAGTTTTTTCCTTTGTTCTGGCAAAGAAAATGAATGAAAATAATTTTTCTAATATTTTAGGGGTTGGCTGTGAGATAGCTCCATTCATGGCCATTATTTCTAAATGTCTGTGTCTTTTTAAAGATTTGTATTTACTGCTATGTGTGTTGGGCCTGCATGTAAGCTTGCGTACCATGTGCATGCATGTGTGTGTACAATGTGGAAGCATGTAGGTATACCATAGGCATGCAGGTGCCCACAGAGGTCAGAAGTAGTTATAGACAGGATGAATCATCTAATGGAGATGCTAAGAATCAAATATTCTTAACCACTTAACAATCTCTCCATCTCCTTTATATCCTCAACAAGAGGAAAATTAAACAGTTCTTTTATGTGTTCACCTATGTCTTGATCTTATAATGAATCTAAAGGCACAGTTAGATCTCACAAGCTTTATGGCTGTGTCTATCGATGCAGCACTTCTAGGGACAGAGAAGACGCAAATGCTTAATCCAAGTTGGAGGTAAGTGTGGGCGTCTCACATCCTGCCTCAGCTCTCTCTTTGAAGAATCCATACGATAAGGAAACATCATAAAACAAATCCTGTTTTCCCATGGGAATGATTCGACATTTGTGGGATTTCCAGAACTTAATATCTAATAATAATAGTTTTTTTTAATTACAACACTGATAATAAAAATATCTTATTCACTAATTATACTGACATCTCCAGGGCATAATGGTTGTTCATTCATTTAATTCAATTCCTTCATTCGTTTAGTCCACAAATTTTCATTGACTAGGTACTAAGTTCCAGGTCCCGAGCCATATGCTGGGAAGTTAAGGTGGCTAAAAATGTACTCTCACTGTGGGGGCCTAGTGGGGGAAAAGGCTGGTAACCAAATAGTGATTGTAAATTATAAATACCAGGAAGAAAACGTGCAGGTATTGTTCTGAGCAGGTGACGTCAGAGACAATTCTGACAGATTAGCAGCAGCTGACGTAGGTACCTTAAAGTGATGTGGAGTGACCAAGAGCCCTAGGAAATCCTTGAGAGGACTAATGGGCCTGGAAGGTATTTGGATCAAAGCTGGGAAGGCTAGCAAGGAGGAATGGGTTGAGACACATTAAAGGTCTTGATCATTATCCTAGAATAAATGAGAAGGCAGGGAAGAGTGTCCAGGGTGGGGTGGCATCAGCTTTGCAATTTGGAAGACAGTGGCGCAATAGTCTGTCCCATCCAGGAGGCAGTTACTAGGCCATTCTTCTAGTACAGACATGAGATAGCCTGAGAGAGATTAAGGGACGGCTTTGTAAGAGAGAATTGAGAAGTGGAAAGCTTGGGTGGAGGCGGCAATGATTTGACTGTCTGGAGTGAAGAAGAAAAAGTAAGGTGGCCGGGGCACCACCATGGTGGTGCCATTCGCTGGCTGGGGACGTGGGCTCTGAGGATGACTGTATTTCATTCTGAGCATGGTGGGTCTTCGTTTCCTGTGAAATCTCGAAGCTGGCATATGGGGCAACCACTTGGCTATCCCGGCCTTTGTGCTCAGACACTAAAGCCGACACTATCTGAGTCATGAGTTCCGGCTGATGCTGCAAGAGAGACTGAGAAAGAAGGTCGGTGGAGGTAGGAGGAGAGCCAGGTTACAGGGACACTGCTCCAAGAAGAAAGCAGTGGGCAAACATGTTAGACACTGCCAGGGAGTGACGTGAGAAAGAGACTAGTAAATACCAACTGGATTAGGCAGTGACATCCACAGAGAACTGTTGCGGTGGGAAAGCCCGACGGGATGGAACTGGGAAGAGAAGCGCTGACAGCTGGGAGATGCTGTACGGAGTCAAGGGGAGGTAGGGATAGATGGAAAAGTCTGGTGTGATGGGCACATTTTCCCACCACTTGGTCTGTAGGAGAGGAGACACGTGAGAGCAAATGAAGAATGTTTATCTGTGAGAGAATCTAAATCCTAAATGAACTCGCGAGTGACATTCCCTTCCCCCCAGATTGGTTCAAGTGAGCAGAAACTGTGTGTATTACTGTCGCCTGTGGTTTTTCACCTCTGTGTGACCGCTCAACATTGAGGGCCAAAACTGTGTGTTGCGCCTATAGGAGACAGGGTAATGTTCAGGCAAACGTTGCACTGCACCCAGTTCAGGAACAGTTCAGCCCAAGTGTGCTTCACGCTGACAGACAAGAACTAAGCCTCATTCTTTCCATTTCTCTCTAAAAAAGAAAAAGATGCTGTTTTCTTCCCCACTCTACATGTTGAGAATCCCACAGAACAATAGCCGCACCGCTCGTTTAGAAAACAGAATTATATCCTAGACCCTGGAGCAGATAGGGATACAGCTGCCGTTGCTACATACAGTCCTGTGCTCATAAAATCATCGCCAAATCCAGAACAGAACGTCATCGAGAGAACTCAGCAAGCCAGGCAAATGTGTGGTCCTATCGTGCGGGGAAAACCACAGCTGTGGGTGCACAGCAGGAATCTTGATTTCGGGCCTCCTCAGTTTCTTCCTGGCCTTGAACACAGAATGGACTCCAGAGCTATCCAGGCACAGCTCCATAGGCCAGGCATTAATCGTGTAAAGCCACGAGTTCGCTGTAGGATAGGCAGAGCTTGCTGCTGCCCTGCCACACCTCCCGTCGCTGTCTGTAGAGCCTACTGGCCTCAAGACTCCCTTGCATACAGTTAATGCTTTCTTTCAGCACACCTGCTCCCCAAATCCCACAGCAGTATAGATCAGGGGCCACTCAAGACCACCTGCCTGGTAGAGTTACCTATATATCCATTATTCGGCCATCATGTCCTTGTGAGACCACCAGCCATGTGCTTACAGGGCAAGGACTGAGCCCTGTTTGGGAGAACCTTGCATGCCATGCAAGATGTTGGAGAAAGAGCCACTCATTCATGTCAATGTCATCATAAGCTGAATCCTCTATCAATATAATCACTGCACCAACGCTTCTCATAACCATAATAGAAGCCAGCTGCTAGAATAGAAAAGCTTGCTGTAACATTCAGCCATTCAGTATAGACTAGCAAGGTAAAAACAAATGGTCTGTGTTTACTAGGCAGCGTCAGTCAGAAGCGTCCATCTTCAGGAGTTATTATGTTCCTCAAAATAACATGTCAAGAAGCCAATTTGTTAGATGCCTAGTGTGAAAGCATCAAAGACAGTTTGGTCTAATTGGGTTTTGAACCTATTAGAGAACTGGAAAGTCAGAATCAAGACAGGCAGAAATCAAGCTCTCACCGTTAGCTTTGGAGGTCATGTCATGCCTGTCCAACTCTTGATTAAGGCCTCCAAGAGATGTGTGTGGGTGGAAGAGGAGGGGTTAAATAGAGACCAGGAGAGGCTGGAGAAATGGCTCAGTGGTTAAGATCACTGACTGCTCTTCCGGAGGACCTGGGTTCTATTCCCAGCACTCGCGGGGTGGCTCACAACCATCTGTAACTCCAGTTCCAGGGGCTCTCCTGGCCTCCTTAAGTACCAGGTGGGGAAAAGGTGCACAGATAGACACGCAGGCAAAACACCCATAACACATAAATAATAAGATAATTTTTAAAAAGTAGAGACGAGGAACTCACGCAGTCCAGATTCAAGGGAAATCAAGTGAAACATCAGTAATGGTTTCATCTCTGTGAGCCCCTGTGGACGCAGGTTAGTCGATTCTGTTGGCCTTGCTCTTGTGGTCAGCCTAGATGATGAACGTTGCACCGCATCTAATTCAGGAACAGTTAGACACATACAGACAAGAAGCGATTAAACTTCATCCTTTTCATTTCTCTCTTTTAAAAAAAAAAAATGCTGTTTTCTTCCATACTCTTCATGTCGAGAACTCCACAGACCAGTAACTGCACATCTTGTTTAGAAAACAGGATTATTTCCTAGACCCTGGAGCTGTTAGCAACACACAGCTATCACCGCTACATGTAATCCTTTGCTCAAAGACCATTGGCAAGTCCAGGGCAGAACTTCATTGACAGAGCTCAGCAAGCCAGACGGCTCCTACGATTCTCCCTTTCCTTTTACAGGATCCCTGAGCTCCTCCTGATGTTTGGCTGGGGGTCTCTGCATCTGTTTCCATCAGTTGCTGGATGAAGTCTCTGATGGCCATTGGGTTAGGCACCAATCTATGAGTATAGCAGGACATCATTAGGAATCATTTCATTGACTTGTGTTTCCTTTCCCCAGTCGTGTTTGGTTCTATTCTGGGTCTCTGGGCTATCCGGCCTCTGGGTCCTGGCCCTCCAGGCAGTGTCAGACGTAGGCTGCTTGTATGGGACTGATCTAGGCCTTCTGAATATACGTTACAGTTGTGTGGCTTGGTCTTCCTGTAGGACCAACAGTGGGAGCAGGGGGCTGACTCTGACTCTTTTGCCTGTGCTTAGGACCCTACTCCTCCTACCGGGACTCTTCATTCAGCCTTAATACAAGGGGATGTACCTAGTCTTACTGCAAGTTGCTATGCCGTGTTTGACTGATATTCATGGGAGACTTGCCCTTTTCTGGAGAGAGGAGGAGTGGGAGAGGGGGTAGAAGAATGTAGGGGGAGGTACTGGGGAGAGAAGGAGGGAGTGGAAACTGAAATGGGGTGTAAGAAATAATTTTAAAATAAATTAATTAATGAAAAAAATCAGTACTAGACTGGAGAGATGAGTGTTTTTCCAAAGGTCCTAGTTTGGATTCCCAGCACCCACATGGTGGCTCATAGCTCTCTGTAGGGCCTGTCCAAGGGATCCCATGTCCTCTTCTGATCTCAACAAGCCCTGCACACATGCGGTGCACAAACATACATGCAGGCAAAGCACACATTCTCATAAAAATAAATAATGTTTAAAAATCAGTACTGAGGCAGAAATATACCCCACACAGTCCTACCCTCACTCCAGCAGCCTCTCCTGGAAAGAACGGGAGGAGGTTGAATATTTGCTAGAGATGGCAAGCCTACTTAATTTAATTCCAGCAGCTTAGTGCACACTTTCACGGTGGCAGTCAGTCATCCAGGCTGAGCAGGCCTCTCTTCAATCAGCTTTTGCCAAGTGTCCCCTGGTGCCCATAGTCACAGTAAGTCCAAGAGGCACATGGCCTGATTCAGCTCTTGTCCCCTGCAGAGGATGTCCAGTACTTGCGTCTATAAAATATAAAAGCCTGTGACTAGCTCGTCGTCACCATAAGAAGTCACAAGCAAATGCCCGCAAACGACTGTTTAAGAGACACTGAGTTCCCAGCCCCCTTTAGAGTGATTCTTGTTTTCTAGTTATTCTGTCTAGACATCACGCACGCACGCACGCACGCACGCACGACGCACGCGCATGCCTTTTGCAAGGGGCAGCCAGAGTGTTGGGGGAGAATGATCTCACGCCCTTGCCCTATATCTTGGCGGAAGAACACAGCTCTCCTGCAGTGTGACCTGTTTAAGGAAGGGCCTTTGTATGGACTGGGAAGGGTGGAGCTGACCCTCACAGGCAGGACATTACTCTACTTCCTCTTCCTGTCCCGGTTTCTCACAGTCGTCACGGCCATTGCTCAGCTTCCTGCCGGGAAAACTGTGCATATTGAGTGTCCATCTGCTGCCACCAGCAAGTGGGGGACAGCATAGTGCGGAGGGCTGCTGTGTAATCCGAGCCGAGTTTACCCGTGGGTCCTTCCTCAGTAGTGTTGAGAGCAGCTCTCTGTGGGGCGGGTGGAAGAGGCAGGACAGTGTGGACAAATTGTGTTCTGGGCCAAAACATCACAGGTAAGAGAACCACGAGAATTATGAAGGGAAGTGGAACTGATCAAGGACAAGTAATGCCACCAGGGTGGTCCCTGAGGTGGAAGCAAGCGAGGTTCGTGGAGAGATAAAAAGGATGTGTGTAGAGACAAGAACTGTGTCTTGTTGTTGCACACTGTGCTGGACAAAACAATGATAAAGGCTTTGGGCCCTGACTTCTTGAAGCAATTATGAACCTCCTGGCATGTGTCAAGTCATGACCAGAAAAAGCACTTTCAGGGAAAGTCCTGAGAAGCCAGGGAGGTGTTTCTGAGGCCCACTGGGGCTGTGGGATAGCCATTGATTGAGACAGATGGAACAACAGCTAAGGGGAAGTTCTGTGATTGGACAGCTCGGGAAGATGAGAGCGCAGGGAGTTTGGGGACGTTGGGTGGGGGTTAGAAAATTGTATTTGCCACATCCTCTGTCCTCTCTTGCCTTCTTCCTCACGAACTTCCCGGTCCCCTCTGGTGGCTGTCTGCAGTGGCTCTGCAGGGACGTGAGTGTCTGAATTTGGGCAGTTTGCAGCGTTTTCAAAATGGCCTTAACCAGAAGCCCTGTGTGTCCTATGCCCTTTGGGGATGGACTTTCAGTGATATGGCGGCAGTTGTGATTAGAGAAGTTCATAGGAGGGCGTTGGTAGTGCCTTGTGTGCTTACTACGTAATCCTTTGCTTTTGGTAATGCTGTTGTCTCTTGCACGTCACCCTAAGGAGGGCAAAGGTGACTTCTGCATGTGTGGACAGAGGCTCCTCTATAATGCTAACCACTCTTTACCCAGCCTATTTCGCCCCTTAAAGTTGGATACAAAGAGAAACATCACCAAGTAATTCACAGCCATGTCTCTGCCTCCTTACTGGGTCCCCTGATGAGACTCTGGACCACACCTCAGGGCCTCTGTCGATGCCCATCCTGGCTCTATGTCATCCTTCTCCAGAAGTCACCCCACTTAAGCAGGGAGTAGCCTCATCAGAAGGCAGGTTGAGCCTGTCTTTGTGAGTCTGGGTGTGGTAGGATACAGAGCTCCCCGTGGCCTTTGGTGCCCTTTTCCCTGTAAGTTATAGAGCAGTGTCTCTTAAGTAGCTCTGTCTCCGAACCTCCCCAGCTCAGCTCATCCCTCGGTGGCCAGAGCTGCTCATGGGAAAGGGAAGAGGGAAGCACCCTTCCATAAAAGAATGGAGATGTCCCCCCACCACAGGGGGACCAGGACCTGGACTTCCTATCATGTACCCCTTTCCACCCCTGCGTGGGACTGATCTAACCCTGAGGTGTGGTATGAATGAACTCCAGAGCTTCTGGGTTTCATGCTACTGAAATTTTAAATATCTGAATCCCTACCCTCCATGCCTACTGCCCTTCTCTGCAAATGATACCAACGTTTTCTTAGATTTTGGGGAGGATCACACAGAAACGGCACAGCAAAAGTTAATGTGTGTTAGTGATTCTATTAAAAGAAAATTGGGCAGTATTGAGTGAGGGTCGAAATAGTAGGGAATTGTCAACCAAATATATATATATATACATATATATATATATATATTGCATATGTAAAGTGTGTGTCCTGATACATGGCTGTGGAAACTATAGCCTTTAAAAAAAAGTCTGTGATCATTCAAGACATTTGTGTAATTTATCTACCTTCTGAAGATGCAATCTTAAGTTTATTTAAATTAACCAAGATGTATCTTGGGAAAAGAGAAGATGTGAAATTATATACATAGATCATTCTAGTAACTAATCATAAAAAGTCACAATGACAGTAACTATCAGTACCTCTGTGCTACCTGCCTTTAATCCAGTCTTGGTCTTTTCCACCTAGGCTGAATAGATATAGGATCCAGAGGTACTGCAGGGATTCCAGAGCTTTCTGGAACTTCTTGTTTGGTCCCCTCCTCCCCAGCTTTATTTAGTGCCTTTTTTTCTTCTTCTCTCACCTGTGTGTACCTAGTGTGTTGACAGTAGGGGGCACCTGTGAGCAGCGTGCGCTATTGGGGTAGCCTCCTCCAGACTCCCAGAGGCCGCTCTAGCTAGCTCATAAAGTGAGATAATTAGACCATGGCAAACAGCTCATTTTTGGAAACTCTTTGAGAATACACATGCCTGTGAACTACTAAACCTTGTAACCTCTCCATCCCCACAAACTGATGTAAAACAATGCTTAAACACTCAGATTGCGAACGAGTTCTGTTGCGGTAGAAGCATGGTCCCTAGAGAAAGGGTTAACCGCAAGTGCTTCCGGTGTGGTAGAGAAAGGTACACTGAGGCACACTGGCACAAACTCCACCTCACCTCTCACACAACCATTTTTCAATGTTGAAATTTGTTTTTAGAGAAAAAAAAATCAAAAGCAGCAATTCCGTACCTAATCCATAAATTGACACCTGTCTGAATCGGCTGTTCGCGTCCTCACTTGCCTCTGTTCCAGTCTCTCGTCTGTAGTTTCTGCTGCTGTCTAATTTTTCTTGCCTCGTCTCCCTTACTTTCCCCGGGCCTCCTGAGGGAGGTCTCGTGACACAAGCAAGAGAGGATGTGGGTGGAGGACGAGGTGGGAGGAACTGCCCAGGCCTGTCTCCCTTGGGTGGAGCACCTTCCAGGAGGACGTGATCCTCCTGCCGGCGGCAGCCTACCAGGCTGTCCTCCACCCCAGCAAGACCACAGGAGCATGCTCTCCACCACCATGGTGGGCACACTGGTCAGAGGGTGGAGGAATCGGAGCTCCACTCGAAGAGCCGAATCAAAGCTCCCTACCCCACAGAGGCAAGGTGGAATTCGGATTCAGGGTATGTTGTTAATGCTTTGGTGTGGCTGGATAACTTTTTAAAAAGGACGCGGGGAGATGGTCACAAGCTTGCTTGCTCTACAGTCTGTTTTTTCTTAGCTTATATAAATTCTGGCTGACTTGCTTGTGGAGTGATGTATTTCTTTTCCTCATCAAAGACTGAGGAGCCTTCAGAGGACACAAAGCAAAACTATTTATTCCTGTACCCCTTTACTTCAAAAGCTTCTGTTTGAAAGTAGAACCTTGTTCAGAGGTTTGGGCACAGAGAGAGAGAAGGGACAGAGCTGGCTCCCGGCAGCTTTTAGCCTAAATTCTATGACTTTGTTACTTCTCATACGGGAAATTGGCAAAGTACTTAACTCCTGGTTTCCCACTAATTACTTTTTAATATTTAAAATATTTTTATTTCATTTCTATTGCTCTGAGACACGGGCCTCATATTCACCTGGTTCAAAAGTTCTTGTTCTTTCTGAAGTAAACTTTCAGCGGGGGAAAAACGCTTTTGGAAATACCTGACCTCATTCTCTTCTGTCTAAACCTTGAACTTCTAAAGATGCTTACTTAGAACTGTTTGGTCTTTCTGGCTGACCTATGGAGAGGCTGGGAGCCAGCTGGGGAAGTGAGTTGGCACCCAGCAGTAACAACCTCCCAGGAGCTTTCAGAGCTGGCTGGCTGCCCCTCAAAGGGCTTCTCTCTGAGTCCCCAAACTTCCTAAGCAGTAAATGGAGTTTTTCTTTCATCCCAGCGCATGTTGAAAGCCAGGGACTTCCAGCTGTTTTTTCCTAGGCACTGTACACTCTTGATCTACGTAGCTCACCTACTTATTTGGTTTTAATATAGGGTCCCTTGAATTTGTTAGGTAGCCCAGGCTTACCTCAAGTTCAAGATCTTTGTCTCAACCCCTACTACCGCTCATCTCCCTGCCCTAAGATTATGAGTGTGGGCTATCAGATCCTATCTAACTACCAGTTTAAAGTGGTTTAAAAATTAAATGTTGTCATTTGTAGAGTTGTGGCTTTGTCCCATGTTCTTCAGGCTAACTAACTATATGCGCGAAGATTCAAGCCAGGGCTTGGAATGTAGCTCAGCTGGCAGAGTCCTTGCGAGCACACAACAAGCCTTGGGTTCAGTTCCCTGTACCACATAAGTCAGGCACAGTGGTGCATGCCTGCAATCCTTGTCCCGGGAAAGTGGGACAGTTCATCTTCAGGTAGTTGGATGCCAGCCTGGAGCACATGAGACTCTGTCTCAAGAAGAGGAGGAGGAGGAGGAGGAGGAGGAGGAGGAGGAGGAGGAGGAGGAGGAGGAGGAGGAGGAGGAGGAGGAGGAGGAGGAGGAGGAGGATCAAACTAAGAAACTTTTTAAAATAGTCTAAGTATATATATTGTAGGAGGGAAAGTAATTTATTCTTTTAGCCAGGTATCCGAAAGATGGAAGGAGCTAGAAGGCCAGTCACATTCTAAACTGCTAAAGGAGACCCATTAGGGATGTGAGCCAAGGTGTTTCAAAAGCTCAGCACCTGCCTCTGTGGCTTTGTCCCACAGCTCAGGAAGCAGAGCTCAGGGGAGGAGCCTCAGGAGCTATGGCCTCCTTATAGTGGCAAAGTAGGGCCTGATGCGGGGGTTCTCACACTCTGGGAGCAAAGTTTTCTCTCTTGTCCCTAACTCTCCTGGCACAATGGTAACATTTTGTAACAATATTCCAGCCTTGTGAGGCAGCAAAATAACAGCTAACTTGTCAAGAATTGGGGGGCGTTTAAAGGAATATGTAAAGATATTTAATTTTTAGGGGTATTTATTTATTTATTATACATTATTCTGGCATGGAGGGTACCAGATCTCATTACAGACAGTTTGAGCCACCATGTGGTTGCTGGGAATTGAACTCAGGACCTCTGGAAGAACAGTCTATGCTCTTAACCTCTGAGCCATCTCTCCAGCCCCAGATATTTAATTTTTTAACTATATATTTGTATACATGTTTATGGGTACTGTGTGATGTGTTCGTGTATGTGGGCAGTACATAGTGGTCAGATCAGGCTGGCATAGCTATCACCTCTGTCATTTGTCATTTCTCTGTGCTGGGGACATTCACAATCCTCTCTGCTGGCTATTTTGAAATCTGCACTTACATGTTGTTGATCACAGTTGCCATACTGTACAAGAACATTCAAGGTTTCTCTTTCTACCCAGCTTTGCCCTGTACCTGTTATGGGTTTGGAGCAGTCTTATTGAGGCATAACTCATCCATTTGGAGTCACTGGCTTCTGGTATACAACATTGTACCTTTTTTAAAGTTGTTATAGAACATGCCAAGAACATAAAATTTGCCATCTTAAGTATGTTTAAGTGTAGGTACTGTTGAGGCCATCAACATTCATATGTCCAAACCAGGGCGTGGCCATCACTGTGGTTTCTCAGGGTGTGCCTTATGTATGCTGTCCTGTCTATCCTCGGTTCACTATGCCTTGGGTACCCTCACATCTGCTTCTTGTCTCTGAGTTCATCTGTTCTAAGTGTTTCATATAAGGAGGATTATCCGATAAGCCTTCCTTTCTGACCCGTCACTTGGGTTGATGTTTTCAAGTCATCCAATAGAGATCCTTTCCTCTTCATAGCTAGCAAGTCAGACTCATGTAATTCTCTTCCGTTTTATTTTCTCCCCATTAAGCATTCTTTAATGCCCAAGCTGATCCTAGCCGCCTTTGGGTTGGTTTTTGTTTGTTTGTTGATCCACGAACAATTTTTATATTTAAAATGTAAATATAAGAGGCTCTTTATTTTCGGTTAGTTCTGTAAAGATAATGACCACAGATAAATCATTTTTAGTGTGCATGTGTGTGTGCATTTGTGTGTGTACGTACATGTGTGCGTGCGTGTGTGTGAGAGAGAGAGAGGTATACACATACATGTGCGTGGGTGGTCTTGCCTATGCAAGCTCAGGTGGCACTCAGAGATCAATGGTTGATTCTTTATTCATTAATCTTGACCTTGTTTTGTGGGGTGCAAGATCTTTCGCTGAACCTGGAGTTACGCTGGCTGGACAGCAAGCCCCTGGGGATCAGCTTGTGTCACGCCACTGCCGCACTGGACTTTTATATGGATTCAAGAAGTTGAACTTGGGTCCTCATGTTTGCACACTCTTCCTTTGAGCCATCTCTCCAGTCCTATAAATCATTTCCTAGACTCTTTTCTTCTCTTATGCCTGGTCCAGAAGAGGCAACATATTCTTTTGAGATAGATTGAATATTTTTAAATTTTTATTTACTTATTCTTTTGTTTGTTTGTTTTGAGACATGTTTCTACTATGTAGCCCAGGCTGTCCTGAAACTCTATGTAGACCAGGCTGGCCTCCAACTCAGAGATCCACCTGCCGAAATTAAAGGCGTGCCCCTTTATACTGGACTAGACTGAATGACTTCTAAAGTCTCTCTTAGGAAAGGGATTTTAAATGAAAGTGAATGTGGTCTTTATGTTTTCATGCTGTTTCCTAGAACAGTGATATTTTCTTATGACATAAAATTGTATAGTGACAGTTGCTGTCACGCTCTGCAGAGTCACTAATTTATACATCATCAGCATTTCACTACATTATGTCAGAAGTCGACCCAAGGGCTTGCGACAGCTCAGGGCTTACTGCTCTTGCAGTTGGGCAGCTCACAACTGTTTGCAACTCCCGGGCCAGGGTCTCTGATGCCTCTGTCCTCTGTGGGCACCTGCACTCACATGTACATGTGCAAAATACACACACACACACACACACACACACACACACACAATTAACTATGAAACAGATCTTAAAAGATCAACTCAGGAAATCTCTCAAGGTCTGGTGCATTGCTTTAGGAGCTAGCATGGCTGGCTGCGGAGGATCCGGATGACGGACATTCCAGATTCTAAGCTGTGCTGTTTGACTTGCAGCAAGCTCTTTAGCATCATAGGTGCTCCTGGCGCTGTCTGCTGGTCGTTCTTTCTCAGTGCTAGGCTCAGGAGCAGACACACTGGAACATAATCTACTACAACTCCGGGAACCCTTTTATGCCAGCTGGAATTAGGAGACTTAGAGTGTTATTTCAGAAACTCTGTCTCCTGTCCTCAAGGTGGCCTCTTCCAGGAACCCTGGCTCTAGTGAACACCCAACTGGGCTTGTAGGTTCTGTTGCTCAGTTTTAACGTAGCGTTTGAAACTTGCCATATTTAGACCTCCTAGTGTGCCCCCACCCCTGCTTTATCTAGCTGATGAGCCCAGCCAAACCTCTGTGGCTGGATAGTGTCTAAATCCAACATGGCCAGCATCCCACCAGAGTGGGCACACAGTAGGCATTTGAGAGCAGAGGCTTCAGGAACAGAAACGTGAGGCGAAATCCAGAAACCCGGAAGCGTCGATGACCTGTGTGCTGTCTTGACACTTTCCAAGTCTCAGCAGGCACTTAAGTTATTAACGCTTTTGACATTTCAAAGGCTTGCAGACTACCATCGGCCCAAATATAAAATAATCATTTCTGTGCTTACAGTCTGTAGTCAGGAAAAAAGCCCTTCCTTCCTCGTGTCTTAGTGACAGCCTGTAATCACGTTGGAGCGATTTTTGAGATTTTTTTTTTCCTCCTCTAAACCACTGTTTGCTTTTCTGGCAGCTGGGAGGAGCTTCTCCGTTTCAATGGGATGGTTCTCCTTTCCCAAGCCCAGCCACCCACCTAGGGAGGAGTGGTTCTAAATCTCAGCTAAGTCAGATGATAAAAATCAGTTGATCCCCAGATGTGTGCGAGGACCTAGGAGATCCTCATTAGCCGAACGGGGCTGGGAACCTTGTGCATTCCAGCAAACCCTGCGGCTTCCTTCGGGTCCAGGTAGGCTTGGAAGAGCTGGGACCTGGGGATGGTCTGGGATCCTGTGAATCCAACGCCAGCCCATTTTCTTCTTCAGTCCTGGGAGCTCAGTGAGGTAACCTGCTTTAGACATCTACAAGCTGACTGAACTGTTTATGCTTTTAACAGATGTCTAGGAATGTCAGACATAGGTGAAAGACAGAAAGTTGTCTGATTATAAGCTGATACTTGGCTCGTTTATAAGCTAGAAGAATTTTTATCTTTGCAAACCAAAAAAATTAAATTAGCCCAATTTTATAATTAGTGGTAATGAATAATGCTTCTAAATAATTTACTGTATCTATTACTATTTTCTGTTGGAATTTAATAGACTTATACTCTGACCTGTACTTATTTTAATTAGTTTAAGCCTAGCTATATAATTCTTTTCCCATATTTCTCATAATTAACTGTGTAATTACCATTTGGTAAGGGCCCTTTAGTTTAATTGGAATAATCATGGGACTCAGAGTCAGTAAGTATTCCTGAGCAACTGCTGGGTCTAAGACTAATGGGCCTGGAGGAATCCTTAAGGTTTACTTTATTCCTCCCTTTGTAGTGTTTGGGACCCAGAGAAAACAGATAGAAAGACACATATACAAATATATGTGTATATTTAATATCTATGGATATAAGCATATTACATATATTTATTATATACTCATATAATAGATGTTAAATATATGATTGTGTTTAGATACTTATATATTTAAATAATATATTTTCATTTAGTAATATATTTATAAAACTAAATATGTACACACTCATATATGCAACTATTATATGAATAAACCGAATTAAATTGGTGTTTAAATGACTATCTAGGTAAGAAATTCTTTTAAGAAACTGCATAGTTTTCCCCAAGCAAGTAAAATTTGAATTTGGCCTTCCAAATTATTGAGAATACTATCAATTCTGAGATTGGAGCCAACAAAAATTATATATTTGCTCTTGTCATACTTTTGGTAATTTTTGAACTCATAAACGTTCTATACCCTACTGAAGATTTTATATTAATTTGGCTTTTCTAGTAGGACAGTGGTAGGACTAGCCCATCGGCACATTCCAAGATTCCAGCTAACTGGGTGGTTCTCGCGTTTGCTGAGTGTTAATGATTTCCACATTTGCAGGGCATCAAGGGGGGCATCTTCGAGACTGGCAGTGTCATGAGCAAAGGTGGGGTGGGGTGAAGAACAAAGGGCATTTGTGGGCAAAGTCGAGTTGTAGGTTCCAGGTCAGAACCTAAAAGGCCTAAGCATCAGTGCAGGAGCTTGGATTTGATCCCTAGACCTCGTGAACTCCATCAAACCACCCTAGCAAAGTAGCTCACATTTGGAGTGTTGGAAAGCAGCTGTGTAGAGTGGTAACCTAAGGGGCAGGAGACTAGACAGGCTTCTGGGAGGAAGCCAAAAGAGACAGAAGACACAAAACTGATGGAAGCAGGGATGGAAAGAAGGGTGGGTGGAAGAGGCATAAACAAACAGCGGGCTCTATTTGGTGGCCTAAGGAAATGTGTTACGGCTATTGTTTATTACCTGTGGGTTTGGACTTGCGGAGGAGACTGAATAACAAATGGAGACTTTAATGATTTGAAAGGAAATTTTTATTACATTTCTCAAGAAGATGGGCCATAACATACCATGCCACAAAGGGTCACTTTCTGGTCCCCAGCATCATTAAAGAGGCTGGAAGGATCTCGGGAAAATTTCTACTCAGCCAGAGCCTTTATTTATTGGGACTTCTGGGAAAAAGACATGGCAGGGCACGTGCTCAGCTTAGGAGCAGCTATGGGGTGGTCACTTTGTCACTTGCCTGATACCTGGCTCTGGGTTGGTTTAGGGTAAAGGAAATGTGGGCTGGGAGTGAACCCGGAGATGTGTCAGGGCTTGGTTTCTGGGTGGCAAGGGAAAAGGAAGCTGTTTGGCCGTCAGTTTGGCTCTTTGGTTATAGGCACCAGCTAGATAAATACTGAATCTGAAAAGCACAAGGCAAAGTAAAGTTCCTGGGTCACAGGCTGAGAACTTTACACAGCAATCCTCTCAGCGCTCCGATCAGTACTAAAAGTCCCCTTTCACCCCCAGTCACTTCAGCAGTCTGTCCAAGGTCACGAGTAATAGAGATGCTTGGAGTCAAGTTCAGCTTTTGGAACAGCTCATGATGAGTCCCTTCACTAATCATAGTGCTTAATACACATGGCTTTCTCCGCCTGACTAGTCTTCCCTAATCTAAACTCAGTATGAATCCAAAGATGTCCAAAATGGGCTGTTGGAAACCCATAGAAGCCTCCCCAGGGCTCACAGGGTCAAGGAGTGGTGGCCAATGCATGGGGTCTGCCTTTCCTGTAAATCCTCAAGGTCTTTCTTTTTCTTTTCCCTTCCTTCCTTCCTTCCTTCCTTCCTTCCTTCCTTCCTTCCTTCCTTCCTTCCTTTCTTTCTTTCTTTCTTTCTTTCTTTCTTTGCCAGAACAGCATAAAATGTATGCAGATACTGTGGCCTGTGTTGAGCATGTTTGAAAAACCAGAACAATGAAATATGTAACTTAACCCCTGTCCCCTCTCAACTTTTGGCTTCCCTCTCTGATTATTATAGCTCTGAAACTTGGATGCTCTCATGTCAGCAAACAAAACCCAAATTACCCAAGCCTCTGAGCTCCCTGGAAGAGACTCTGAAGCCTTGCATCTCCTTGGTCATTCTCCAGCATAATTCTTTGATTTATGCCAAATGCCCCCTGTGTGTTCCACCGCCTCAGCCTGGCTTTGTTCTCTCCACGTGGCCACCGTTGAGCTCTGTTTTCTGCATGTATTCAATGTTCACTTCCTCTGAGAGCCTGCTCAGCGCTCCTTAGGTCCGTCCATGTGTTCTAAATCACATGTCTGTGCCTATAGAACAACTATTTGCATAGAACTACGAGGACTCAGAACCACAATGTGGTCCAGCTCAGGCGTCCAGAGACCTTGTGACTAGATTGAGAGGCAGATAAAAGGGGCAAACAGCCCTTCAAGAGCATATATGCTGCGGTACTTGAGACTCTAGAAGTCATCCTGGCCAGTTATACAGGCTCTATGGATGGTTACTATCTCGCCCCCCTCTGTCTTTGTGTTCCTTGTAGTCAGCCTAGGGGCTTTGAATCTTTCTCTAGACTGAGAACATCACCTTGAAGGAGCCTCAGCTAAAGGTCTGCAGCAGAAATTCCTGTTTTGTTCTACCATTTGTGAAGTTCACTGGGGGCAGTACCTCTCCTTGCATACAGGGCTCTACTATAGTTCTCAACAGAGAACTCTGAGGCTCAAGAGTTGGCCCATTAGAGTTCAAATACCAGTGTCACCACTTAGGTGTTGAGTAACTATACAATATACTTCCTAGGTAGGGCATGCCTTTAATCCCAGTACTCAGGAGGTAGAGGCAGACAGATCTCTATGGGTTCAAGGTCAGCCTAGTCTATGTAGCTAGTTCCAGAAGAACTAGGGCAGCATCGTGAGCGATCTTGTCTCCAAAAAAAAAGTTATTTCCTGTTCAGTCTCATCTTTCTCAAATACAAACTAGAGATGATGGTAGCACCTGCCTTTGGGAATGACTGTGAGAATTAAAATGAGTCCATGTAGAAGGGGAAGAGTGGAACAATCAAGGCTGCATAGGAAGTACTCAAGCTGTGCTGGTCCCGGCATGCAGCTGTCATGATACGGCTGTCTCTGCCCTTTGGGTGTTTCTCTAGCAACTGGAGCCACTTTGCCCTTGAAAATTACTATTTATTTATTATTTTCTTCAATTCTGGAGACCAGTTCCTCATGCTAGACAGGAACTCCACCACTGAACTGTGCCCGAAGTCCGTTAGCCATTTTGCTTATGTACCCGCGAAATTCTATAAAAGGTTAAATTCCCCTGGAATACTAAAGCCAGGGCTATTTTATTATCCCTGCACTGACATTTTAATAGACAATTATGGCTTCTAAAAGAATTGGGAAGATACGTGGGCCTGTGGGTCTCCACCATGGAGTTCCTGTTGTGTTTTTTGTTTCCGTGTGAACCCTGGTTGTTGTTGTTGTTGTTCTAAGTTTATCAGCCTTCTGCTCCACAGTGACATTCACCAACTAGTTTCTGGTCCAAACAACAGAATCTGTCTCCTTGAAAAATCAGCCATGATTTCTATTTTCTTTACAAAATGATTACTCAATGCTCCATGCTTCTGGGACTTAAATTTAGCTCTTAACAAGCCTCATTTTTCATATTTGATCGTTCTGAAAACTTTGATTTCAATACCAAATTGCCATTAGGTGGTTCTAACTTCAGATAAGGGTGTGGAATGTATTGGGAATGGATCGGAAATGGATTTTAGCCCTTCAGACTAGGAGCCTGCACGGCTAAACAAATGTAGGACGTGAGTTAGGACACTCACACGAGAGGAAGCGGACTTGGATGGTGAGCTGGCTCCTCCCCTGATGAATCCTATAACCTTGAACTTGTGACCTAGCATGCTGAGCCTCCACCTGCTCATCTGTACAATGAAGACTTTCTTCTGAGGACTGGATGTACCCCTGCATATCAGCTGCTTATGCTGGTGCCCACACAACCCAGTACCCAAATGTTCATTAGTATCATTTTTGCAGAGATCTGACACCAAAGGTTCTATTGTGAACAAAAGATCTCATCATTGCCATTTTGTTAGAATAAAATATGCCCACCACGAATGGAGGGTTTGGGCATAAATCTCTAGAAAGTGATTAAATATGCTTCTTTAAATCACCCACTAGGAAAGAATCAGAGGCCCATAAACATAACTCAAACTGAGAATTATGGCTTTAAAATGTGCATTTATTATTATCCTTAACTGTTCACAGCAAGTCAGCATGGGGCCATTTCTGTGTTAGTTCTGCTTTGAGTACAAAAAGAAAACCCTGCCAGCCTCAATTAGTGTCCCGTGTCCTGGCTGTATGTCACGGTTGCAGGGAGGGACAACTCCAGTCACAGTGTGCCGGAGCATGCCTTCCTTCCGTGAACATGTTTAAAGTCCGTATGTCCTGTAAGTCACTTTTGACGGCTTAAATGGAAAGTCCCAGGAAGTCTAGCAGAAGCTTTCAGTGAAATCAAGAAACAGACACTAATGCCGCGAACAGGGGGAAGTGGAGTGCTTCTGGCTGGCATCATTTTCCCTGTCCCCAAAACCCTGAATCAGGGCTGGAAGGCTGCCAGCTCTGGAATAAAATCTTCAGCTTTTAATTTGAAGCCATAAACACTTGCTAATCATGCCTTAGACACTTTGAACTGATCACACACACACACAACCACACTCACACACACACACACACACAACCACACTCACACTTTCTGCCTTCTTAGGAGATCACAGTGGCAGTAGGGGCAGTGGTGGCTTTTTTCTCAGCCCTGCTGACCTGGCTTTGTGGGTGTGTTTCAGAACAAGACCATCTCTGTGGAAAGTGTACCAGTTTCATCTCTGAAGTTGACGAATGAGCAGCTAAGTCATGAGCATAACTTTGCGAGTGCCTCAGGTCCAGAGATCTAACAGATCATCTGTTAAGAGGGAACGCGTCTCAGAGCATCTTTCTATGCATAAAGCAGGGTACTCTGAGACTGAGAAGCTCTTTATGGAGAGTGGGTTGTTTATTAAATATAAGTGGATGTCTTCATTGTATCACCAAAAAATATGAAAACTTGTGTTATGCCCAATAAAAGGGTTTGGGGTTTAATTATATTTGTTGTTTTAAATATATATTTTATATGTCTAAAATATTATACACACATGGTGTATATGTTTACCTGTATATATGGGGAAAGTGAGGACATGCTGTATACAGAAAAACATATATACATGTCTATATATGTGTGTGCATATATATATATATACATACATACATACATATGGGGAGATGAAGACGTGATGCCTTTGGGTGAAGGTTGATTGAAAAGCGTGTAAGCATGCCCCTCCGAGAAGTACTTTTAAATATGTGAGTATTTTTTAATGCTTTGAAATATCTCCAAACACTGACACAGAATACATGTGATTACTTGATTCTGAGTCAGTGGAGACCACGGCCTGTTGTTGGCAATGGAAAGAGCGCTGAACTTGGGCATGGGGTAGAGCTCTTGTTAGTTAGCCTTAGGCAGCTCGTTTTAGCTTTCTGTTTTGCGGGACTCTTTGTAGGGTGGCCCAGCATGGGGCACCTGACCTAAAGGAGAGAACCGTGAGTGGGGACAGAGCATAGGATAGACCCTAGGACACGCAGATGGGTCGTAATATGAATTTAGATCCTGGGGACTGGGGAGGTGGCACACTAGGGTCCAGGACAAACCTCTATTTCAAAATCACCTGGGGCTGGCTCTGGGATGCAGAGCCCTTTTATAGGAGTCATACTCGGTCATGGAGAATTCAGATGACCGCAGCAGGGTCTGTCAGCTCTGTGGACAGCTGGAGGGGAGTTTGGCTTCTCCACCCATTGAGACATCTGTTTACCCTGGCTAGTCTCACTGGAGGGAGAGGATGCAGACAGTCCCCTAGAGTGAAAAGGGACGAGACTGTGTTTTGTTTTCTAATACCAGGGCAGCTTTCTTATAAGAAGGATCAAAAATATCCCCACATTGGTGTCTGCTTAGGAATGTAATCCCAGAGCTTTTTATAATAGACTCTTAGACTCTTATGATCTGATTCTTATGAACTCTCAAGGCATTTTGTTCTTTTTTTTTCATTTTTTGTCTCTTTAATATTATGTAGGTCAAGACTAAATGTTTATAATGCATTGAACAGATTTCTGAGAATTCGGGTAATTGGAATTTTGTTATTATATCCACTTTCTAATTTATAAATTGCTTCTAACAATCCTTAGTGGCTCAGAATAAAATTCTCATATAGATTCTGTTTTAGTTCCTAGAGAAATTGGAGCTCGATTGTGAGAGACCTTAGCATCAAAACCATCAATTTTGATCATATTATGTCAGTGAATTTTTGTTAAGAAATTATTAGAATATTAATGATTGATTCTTTAAACTGATTATGTATTATGAAAACAAGATATACAGTAAAATCTTACTTATTCTAGCTCATTAAAGTATCCAGTTTTGTTATTCTTATATATGCACATACAGATGCACACACACAGATGCACACACCCACACACACGAGCATATACACACATACACACACACACTCACATGTAGCTGGCATTGTCTTTAGGCCATCAACCAGCTCCCAAATAATCACATGGGGACTCATTATTAATTATGAATGCTTGGCCTTAGCTGAGATTTGTCCCACCAGCTCTTTTAACTTAATCTAACCTGTTTCTATTCACCTCTGTTTTGCATCAGGCCTTTTAACCTTTCTTTCATTCTGTATGCCCTACTTTGCTGCTTCCTCTGTGTCTGTCTGGCCACTGGCATCTCCCTGTTGTTCCTTTTTCTTTCTTTCTCAAACCTATGTTCCTCTCTGCCCAGAAGTCTCGCCTAAACTCCCTCCTTCACTACTGGCCCTTCAGCTTTTTATTAGACCAGAGAGGTGCCTTAGGCAGGCAAGGTGAAACAGCAACACATCGTTACACAATTAAACAAATACAACACATCTCTGCATAGTTAAACAAATGCAACATATATTTGCATAGTTAAATATTCTGCAGCATAAACAAGTACAACACACTTTTACATAGTAAAACAAGTATTCCACAACACACACACACACACACACACACACACACACACAGAAAATCGGAGTATGCTCCAGGAAGCATGTCTTATATAATTTTAACAAACTGGTTGAAAAAAGAAACATATAGTGAATGCCGTAGTGGTAATTGCTAAAGATTATTTGGAGGACTGTAACAGCACAGAAGCACCTGTAAATGCCACTAGAAGTAGGACAGTGTGCAGAGTTCTCAGGCCCTTTATCTGTTCTTCCCTGACAACTGTGTGGGAATGGAAGTGGGAATAGACAAGTCTAGACCCATGCGTCAGATCTTGGGATCGGTCCTCCAAGAGAAGTGAAGTATTTTTCCCTGGTCACCCTTGTACTTAGAGATGTCTTGGAAACAAATTTACTTGATCCAAATAAATGATTTGATCATTATGATCAAGATTGGCCTCTGCCCTCCTCCCCAAATTAAGTGTATTTCAGGCAATCTTTTTCCTGTAGTTGGTACAATGGCACATTTCAAAGTAATATCAGATGATAAGAAGTTGGTAACGCTGCTTGCTGCCCATTCCCTGTCCTTGTCATTACCCACAACTAAAATGCATCTGACATCCCAGCCAGTAGAGAATGGGTGTGCCCTATGAACTGGATTGTCACCAATGCCTACCATCACATGTTAGCTCTGTACGCTGTCATGTTTGGGGACACTGAGTGCAGGGTCTAGGAGATCCTTGTACGTCTATGGCTGGTACATTTTTTGGTTGGGGTACGTATTTCTCTCTGCTTATTTAAAAGCAAAAGGTACTAGTCAGAAACTATTCTCTAGAACCTTTACCTGAGGACTTTGATGCCTGGCAGACACTCAAGAAAAGACGCTGTGACTCAATACTAAACACTACTAACATGTTTGCAGTCCCAGGAGGCTTCCGTGCATCAGGTAACTACCTGGTAGATGTTAGTACTTCAGAAGCATTCTGGGATGCTGCCCTTTTTACATCCCTTCACCATACAGGAGGAGAGGTTTGAGATTATGAAGTGGTCTACCCAGCCAGATTCAAGCCACTTGACTCCTCCCTAGTCAACCATGAAAATACCCAAGCCCCGGTGACATTCTGTGAGTACTTCATATGCGCCAGGCTCAGTATGCCTTCTACTCGTTAAGTCACGAAAGGCTCAGTACATTCCTCAAGGTCACAGGAAACCAAACAAGGTTAGATGTAGCAAGCTTAAATAATAATTAGAATATTCCTGTTTTTAGAATATTTTATTAGGGATCTTAATGAAGGCAAGGGACCTTCACAGCTAACCAAATAAGCAAAAAAAAAAAAAAAAAGCCTTTTGATTTGTAATGTAAATAAATGAAAACTTTGAAACCGTCTGATTTTCCTCCCCTTCTGAGGATGGATACTGGCATTTCTCCACGGCCCCTGCTAGTTCTGCTAGCTCTTATGTTTAGCATCGAAAGAGCCAAATTTTAGATCACAAGTTTTGATAAATAATAGCTCCTAGTGAGAATAATATTTATCCTTGACAGTGAGCAGGTTTTTATTGTTTCGTGTAAACTGTGTGCTGGGGAGGACGGAGAGGGTCTTACGAAGGGCCAGCATAGGAGTGGGTTGTCATAGGATGGAGGACCAGAAGGAGATGTCCCACGTATGTCACCCATGGGAGCGATAACTATACTGGCTCTTCAAAGTGCATTCTGCTCAGCTGTCCTCTCCCCATGAGCATGAAGGCATCCGCCTTCTCCCAGAGCGATGCCCCTGACTGACATGGCCCTCAAAGTGTATCCCTAGGACTACGGATGCATCAGCCTTCTGGGCATTTGTTAGCAGTGCTAGAGTCCCCACCCCGGTCCCATGGAATTGCAGGCGCTGGGATGCGACTGTCCGTCAGCCAGACTTCCTGGGCTTCTGATGCCAGCGCAGGGTTAAAACTAAGAACCAGATGACCCAGGATGACCCTTTTCCCAGACTTCAGTTTCTTTTATAAAATGAAAAGTTTATAGTAATTATGGTCACTCTAAGACACCCCCTTCCCCCAGAGCCCTCGGGTTCATGTCCCAAGCTCTCAAAATCCAGCATCTGTGATACAAACTACTGGCAGCGTTGTATAGTTATTGAGAAGACAGACTCAAATCTGACTGCCTTTGTTCAAATTCTTTTTCTTCTTGCCCTACAGGTCTTTTGATTATACATTGTGGTTCCTGATTTTGTGTTTTTATGGGGTTCTGTGTTCGCCAATGTATGTTCTCTGTACTATATGTTTCATGTTTTTCTTTGTTTTTGTGTTGGTCATATCTTATTCAGATTTATTTGTTTTATAGTCTTCTTCTTCTTCTGTGGATGCTCGCTTGTTTTCTAAAGAGAGGGAGCAAGGAAGAATATGGATTTAGGTGGGTGGGAGGTGGGGAGGATCTGGGTGGAACTGGGGAAGGAGGAACCATAGTCCGAATATAGTAATCACGTAAAGTTGCTGTGTACTGAGCTCTTGTTTGTTGGAAATGATAGTGCCGGGGCCTAAAGAAGGTTGTGAGGGTTTAGCGTACAGCACACAGAGCCCCGCCCCCCCCCTCCCGACGCTGCGGCGCATTCTTGCGTCGGCTGGGCACGTGGGCACTTTTCCCCACAACTAAAGCATTGGAGATGAAAGTCACGCTTCGTGCGGCTTTGTTCCCCATGATTGTGTGGCATGGTTTATTATGTAATAGGGGGCTGGAGAATCAGCTCAGCGGTTAACCTCACCTGTTCCTCTTGCTGAGGACCCAGGTTCGATTCCCAGCACCCACAGACAGTTCTCACTCCAGTTCTGGGGGATTTGATGTCTTCCCCCTCTTTGAGACGAGATCTCTCACTGGCCTAGATTTACCAAGTAGGTTGGATTGGCAGACTACCAAGCCCCGGGGATCTGCCTGTCTCTACCTCCTCAGCGCTGGGAATGACAGCTTATGGAACCACTCCCAGCCTTTCTGACAAGGTTTTGTGGACCCAACTCGGGTTCTTCTGCTTGTTTTACCCACCGAACCAGCCAGCTTTTCTCATAGGAACAGCTGTCCTGTTGGCTTAGGGCCCCACCCTGGTGACCTCATTTAACTTGAATTACTTCCTTGGGTGTCAAGGCTTTGACAGCAACAATTCAGTCCACGGAGGGTTAGGTCATACCTGGAAGAAAGCAGATAGGAGTGTGTGTGTGTGTGTGTGTGTGTGTGTGTGTGTGTGTCTGCCATTGGAAGTTATATTCATCAATCATTTGGTCTGCAGCACCATCGCAATAACTGATGTAATAAAATGTCTAAATAGATTAAAATCTAAATGTCTATGATAGAATGGAATGCAAAGTCTATTTTGAACACGCATTTTGACAGATTATAAATGGTTCAGCTCAACTTTAGGAAACAAAGTCACAAAGTGATATTTATCCATGTGGAAGACATAAAGAACTCACCAGCCTCTAACTTTTTCTTGGCCATGGGGTTCCCCGAGGCGCCTGAAGAGCGAGCATGTGCAGAAGGCCAGGCAACAGCCTGTGCCCATGCGCACTGAGTGTTGCTACTCATCCTTCCTTTTTTCCTCTCTTACTGGGCAATGCGGTGTCCAGGCTCCCTGGAGGAGGTGTGTGGGAGCCCTGTGGGCTCTTAGTAAACCTGTGGGCTCTTAGTAAACCTTGGGGTTGGGAAGAGAAAGTGCACGCGCAGTAAACAGTCTGAAGTCAGACCTGTACGATCCGTGGCAGTCTGGAGAAGCTCTGGGGTCTGTCACACCAGCTTTAGGGGAAAGTGGTCGGTTTTGTTTGTCTACCCTTCCTCTCCCTCCCTTCTGCCCCTCTGTGCTCCTGAGGGAAGATATCACATATCAGAGAGGGTCCTATGACTGAGAATCCTCTCAGGCCTCTGTGAATTTGAATTTTTACTTTCAGGGTTCAGAAAGGAAGAAACACTGGTGTGGGGGGCAGGATGGGGCTTCTCTGCTTTCTAGGAAAAACGCTGATGACGAACTAATGCCTCTAGCCACCCTCTGAAATGATGAGAGTCCAAACTCGCAAATGCTCCTCCAGGTCAGAGGGCCTCCCTTTCCTCCTTTCTCCTTGCCCAGACGCCCAGCTCTTCAACCCTGCTTGTTTGGTGGAATGCAAATCTCTAGTTCTAAGTCTGAACTTCTATCCTGTTGTTTTTCAAAAGGGACAACAAGAGTCTTGTGAGCATAGACTATGGCATGCAAATTCTGGCATTTACAGCTAGTGGGTCTTGGCTTAGTTTTCAGAAGAGCAACGAGACAAAAACGCCCTTAGGTCCTTCTGTAAGGGTGCCTAAAGGGTCAGACCAATTCACCTCCCTGTCCCCCAGAGGTCACCGACCAACTCAGTGTCCCCTCTGTGGAGACTCTGCTTTTGTCTGCTGTTCTGAGGGGGTTCCCCCCTTTTATTTACTCACGTTTGTTCTTTGACAATCATTTAATGTCAAAAATGATAACACTGAGTTATCTGGGTATAGCCAACTCACTAACTAAACTGCTTCTTAAATCTAAATCCCTTCGTGGAAACCCGGAGCCCACTGAATTTTGATGAAATTTTGGTGTTTCAAGCATCCGTAGGATAAGAGACTCGTGTATAATGAAGTAATGGAAAAGGATGCAATATTATTGCCCATTATTACAGTTAATATCTTTCCCACTGTCAAGAGTCCCTCTCTCACCTCGCTCACCAAATCTTTCCATAACAGGAAGGGGGAATAATTATGGTTCTCTGTTGACATTTTGTCTGAAGTCACAAGTCAGGCTTTCCTTGTTTTTAACATTTCATTTCCACGTGGCTTACGCAGTGAAGGGAGATTAACTGGGCCTTCCTGGGTCACGCCGTTGGGGATTTCCGAAGCCACTAAGCTAGCCTACAGTGCAGTGCCCAGATGTGCCCACATGTGCAGTGCAGGGTCACAGGTCACGGGCCAGGAAAATTATAGAAAGAGAAGGGGGACAAGATATGCAGGTCTTCAGTTGATACTTTGCCCAGCTTGAAGTCACAACTTCTCATGGGGGGGGAAGGGGGATCCTTGACTACTCTTGGGCCTATGGGAACAGATGACGGCCAAACTTGGTCAGCTCAGCTGTCACTGCCATTGGTACAGAAACAGAACCTTGCTTTCCTCCCTCTACACCCAACAGCACCTCCAGAGGCCTCTGCTCCAAGATACTGCAGACTTCCACTCTCTGGAGGAGTTCTTCTGGTGGCCACCAAAACTCTGAACAGGCTTTGGCCCACACAGTCTTCTCTTTATAGGAACTGGTCCCTGTGTTCTTCCACTAGACAAGCAGATGCCATGGCTAAGTTGACTGTAGTATTACTGTCACAGTATTCCTGTGTTTCCTTTGGTTTTTCCCCGTTTCGCTACCAGTCTCTTCTTTCTCTGTGGGGTACTCACGGACTTCCACATTGCCTGGGAGTCCAGTTTAGCGCAATGTGTACACCAGACAGAAATGAGTGCTTCCCTGACCCTCAAGGCCTGTGCCCATCCTGTCTGCCATGCTGCCTCCCTCTCCCTGATCCTCCCAGGCTCCCAGGGCCCTCACTGTTATCACACAAGCTCCTTGGCAGCGTCACCCCAGCCTCCCACACAGAATCTCTTATATGCGCCTAAACAAAAACTCGATGCCTCTTTCAGATACTGTCAGAATTATCTTTCCAGGGGACACATCAGTCAGGCCCCTTATAAACCCATCAGACAACCAACTGAGCAAGTAAACTGGAGTGGGAACAGCTACAGAGAGCCTTCCTGTCTCGCTCACCAGGCCCATGGGGGTCACCTTGTTAGAGCCATCATGCCTGGTGGTACTTGAAGGGTATGAACTCCTTGGAGGATGTTGAGTCAACCACACCTTTTACCTTTTAACAGCATCCGTTTTGGTTTGTGGGCTGTGTCTAGCACAGCTCCAGGGACATACCTGACTGGGAGGAAAGGCAGAGAAGAAAAGCCAAACACAGGACATACAGAAAAGCTGGGGCTGGTAGCCTGGGCCCTCTGATGGAGAAGCTACATTCCCCCTGGACATTCGGCATGTTTATTATGTGCAGTTGAACAGGGAGGAGAGGTTGCTTCATACAGCTGAACCAGCAGGTGTGGTTATTGCATCCAGACAAACAAGGAGGCAGGGTCATTATGTACACGGAACAAGGAGGCTGGATGAGCTCATTACCATAGGAGCAGTCTCTGTAGGGAGCGGTCTTAGGGCTGTACACATCCGGGGTGGGGGGGAGTATACAGTGGACGTATTCTGCACCCACTAGCAACAGTGGGGACAGCTTTGTCATTTTCCTAAGAGTCTAAGACCCTGGAGTCCTTGATATGGCTGTGCCCATGTCAACAGCACACATTCACTCAGGACTTCCTCTGCTGCCTGCATTTGTGTTCCTGACTATCCTGGAACTTGCTCTGTAGATGAGGCTGACTTCCAACTCACAGAGACCCACCTGCCTCTGCCTCCTGGATACTGGGATTAAAGGCATGCACCACCACCACCCAGCTTGTTTTGTTTAATTTTTGAAACAGTTATGGTAGCTCAGGCTGGCCTCCTGTTCAGCTCCCTAATGCTCTGTGCTGAAAGGAGCTCTTTTTCTAGTCTCCTGTATCATGTGGTTTTCATGGCACCATTTTGCAGTTGTATAGTTGGTTCAATTTATTTCCTAAGGATTTATTTGGGAGGAGGGGATGCATGCCACATGTATGTAGGTGCCAATGAAGAGAGCATTGGATTCCTCGGACCTGGAGTTACAGATGGCTGTGAGGTGCCGGTGTCAGTTCTGGGAGCTGACATGGGAACTTACATCTTCTAGAAGAGCATCTACTGCTCTGCCCCCAGTGAGCCATCTTTCCAGTCTCTGATTAGTTCAGCATCTGCATTTCTGCCATCCCAAGGCTCTACACAGCAGGTGTTTGGATGGGGATGGAGCCACAAACTGTGACAGTTCCCCTGTGCTAAAAGGAGCTCTTTTTCTAATCTCCTGTATCATGTGGTTTTCAGAGCACCATTTTGCAGAAAGCAGGATGATGGGAGGGAGCAGCAGAGCTTTACCTGAGTCCCAGAGATGTCGACTCTGAGATGATGCCACAGCTTTGGTCCAGTGGTTCTCAGTCTTCCTAATGCTGCCACCCTTAATACAGTCACTGCTTGGAGTGGCTTAATCCACTGAGGCTCCCCCTTTTGCTATGACTAATTCGTATAGACCCCTAAGTCAACGTTCTGTTCAAAGCCATACTGACAACTGGGAAATTGTCTCCAGCCTCAGGCCCCCTACTGTGCTATTGCATAGCCATGTCACCTCCCCCTCCATCAGCCCATTCTTTTGTGACTCCTTCTTTTAGGTCACTGTTCATTTTCCTCTGACTGTGCCTAATCAAAGTGCTGGGTAAGGAAATTTCCATTGTGGTTTTTATTATGAAAAGACCCCATCCCACCGGCCAGACAATAACTGAGTCACGGTTACCGTCCATGCAGCTCTGCCGAGGGTTAGAATAGGAGAAAAGACAGATGAGAGGAGAGGATCACTCCGGAGTAGGGAAGGACAGCTTCTAGGCAGGGAACTGTGAGAACAAGCGTTGTCGCTAATTGTGCCGTGTAACTGTGTGGTGTTTACACACAAGAGAAAAGCCTAGGTTGGGTGATCACAGTGTGTGAGCAGGGAATAGAGCATCCAGGACAGATGGGTCTTTTTTTTTTTTTTTTAATCCCCATCTGGGTCTCCTACTTGATTCTTCTCCGGTTTCAGGTGTTAGTTCTCATATCCCTTCCTCAGGTTGCTTTCCACAAGCCCCACCCCTTCTTCTGTGCGGGACACCTGTGCCGCCCTCACCGAGGGCACTTCTCATGCGGTCACCTGCAAAGACGATGGTCTGAGTCTGGCTCCCTGGCCGAACTCTAGGTTCGCAGAGGGCAGAATATTTATTACCTAGATGTTCTCTTTAGAAATGGTATAGGGGTAATCCGGCCCGAGGACGGTGATGGTTCTAAAAAAGACCTATAGCGGAAGTGATGGGAAGGCTTGAGACACATGGGGAAGGTGGCCAGTGGAGAATTTAGAGGGAATATCCCAGGATCCCCAGAGCCAAAGGGTGCAAGTCTTCTCCTTGTTCCTCACTGTGAAACCCTGCCTCCAAAGTAGTTTCTAGTAAATATGTGTATTAAGAAGTAAATATGCATAGAAGTCTGAGAGTAAATCTCCAGTAACTAAAGAATTGCATGAAGAGGAACAGGGCTGCCCTTAGTTTTTCCTGTCGTGGTGGGCTTCGGCCCACGGTGAGAATAAAGACTACAGCTGAAGACTGGGGAGAATGGCTTAGTCAATAAAGTGCTTGCTGTACTAGTATGAAGATCTGAGTTAGGATCTCTAGGGCCAAGGTTAATAGCCAGCACGTAGGTGCACACCTTTAATCCCAACCTAAGCAGTTATCATCCTAGCCCTGAGAAGGGGTAGACAGGAACGTCCATAGAGTTCATTTGCCAGCTGATCCTGCTGAGTCAGTTCCAGATTGAGAGACCTTGACTCAAAAAACAAAAGGTGAATATCAATAGCGGAAGACTCAAAACTAACCTCTAACTTCAACATGCTCTCACACACACATGTGAACGTGTGTGCATGCATACCCACATATGCACACAAACACACCAAAGGGCCTGTGAGATGCCTTCACAGGTAAAGATGCTTGCTGCCCAGCCTTACAAGATGAGTTCAATCCCTGGGACCAACGAGGTAGAAAGAAAGAATTAGTTCCTGCAAGTTTTTATCTGATCTCTGCATAGATTCCATAGCACAAGTGTTCCACACACACACACAATCTATGAATATAAAAAGAAGAGGAGGGGAGGAGGAGGAGGAGGAGGAGGAGGAGGAGGAGGAGGAGAAGGAGAAGGAGAAGGAGAAGGAGAAGGAGAAGAAGACCACAAACTTAAAACTGTCTCCAAGTTGGCAGGTAACCTGAGCAGAGATAGAAGGTCAAGTAAATAGCAGGATCCAAGCAGTAGACTGGACACTCATCGTGAGAGGTAAGTGGCCATCCAAACCCAGATAAAAAGTTGTATTAGAATACCCTAACAGTACTTTCCCCATACTGATAGGACATTATCAAAGATTTATAGTCTGTCTATCTGTTTGTCTGTCTGTATTCTGCTGGAAAATAAGCTCCAGGAGGGCAAGATTCTGGCTAAGGGGACCTGGCCAGAGATGCTACAGCAGGAAAGACAAAACAGCCACAGCTGGAACCTTTGCCTCTGATGGAGACAAGCCAGGGGGCTCTAGAGGATCCAAGGAGCAACATCAAGTAAAGAGAGCCTCCAAGAGGACCAGGATCATGGAGGGAGCTCTCAGAAGTGGTCACGGTTGAACTTCAGACTCTAGATACATAACTGAATGAAATGAATGCCCCCATTTCCCTCTCCTCTTGTATCATACTACTGGCGCCTCCAAACACCCAATCCTGCTTTGGATACCCAAAAGGAACAAAGCAAGGTATTTTACCCCTAGGGACAAAATATGGTCCTGGAAAATTGGGAGTGGGATGGAAGTGTGTTCAGCACATACAGATTGCCATCATGTGAGTTTGTTTTGTCCCCCTTTTATTATAATTGTGCAATAAACATATTCATTTATAAAAATGTGAAGACAAGATCCTAGTGGGAAGCAAAAGAGCTGGCTTCTAACCCCACTTCAAAAAAGACTATTATTTGTATGTGGCCTCCCTCCCCCTTCTTTTTCCTCTTCTTTCTTATATTTGCAAAGAGATTTGATGGGTTTTATTCAGGATGAACCACAATCAATTTGGCTACACTTGTTTGGGGACCTAATTAAGGCCGACCTGTCTTGGAACAGAGCTCCCTCCCTCTCTCCTTGCCTTTGTTCTGCTACTATAAACAAGTTACTTCATGTGCCCCTGTGGGAACTGGGATGAGGCAAGCACTGGGGCTCCCAGAAACTTTCAGCAAGTTTGACTCCCTCAGCTTGGATCCCAAGTCATTAAATATAAGATGAAAGATGAGCCGGTTTATTCTGGGAGATTGCAATGGGAAGAATGGGGGAAGGCAACGTAGCTGAGCTGGAGTATACTGTCCAGAGTACGTCTCTCCCTCTTTCAATATCACTTGAAGGGCAGTTTGAGAACCTAGGGGAAAGAGCAAACATATGTGGTCACAATTGTTTCTGTCTGCAGCGCCCCTCACAGCCGGCTGGCCGGCTGGCACACACCACACTTGTCATTATGTATTTGAGGCTTGTCCCATCCTGCTTAACAAAAGCTCCAAGAAGGGGAAACTGGTGTCTAGGATCAGCCTCCAGTGTGGAGCCTGGGGCTTAGTGGCTGCCTCTAAGTGAAGGCAAGAGGAAGGGTTGTCAGGCTGTTGCTATGTATATGCTCTGTCTTCTGGATGTCAAAGATCAGTTCGCCATGGCAACACGTGGGCAATTCAGATTGTTGTAGTCATGTGCCTGGATCGGTGGTCTCTGTTGTCGCCTTTAGTTTAAAACAAAATCCCACGAAGAGTGGAGTCATCGCCACTCCCTCGGGAGTAAGCGCTGCTGTCCTCGAGGAGGTGTTGCTTCTGGCCGGGTACACAGTCTGCCTGAGGGGGATAGTCCCGATGGTCCAGATCAGATGGTTATATGCGCCAACATCCTGCTCTAGTTCTAGAGATTATACCGTGTCCTCTGAGATGAATTCGTGTGCTCACAGGCTGTGCATCATAGAGGTCGTCACCCCTGTGTTGTTTTTAGTTTGGGGGGCAAAATTTAGAAGGACACCCCAGACCCCAAAGGTGTGACACCCTCATTCCTGGAGGTGACATGAGCGGAGGTGAAGTGTTTGAATGGGCTTCTGCGCCGATTTAAATTTGTTCCAGGCTGTTTGTCCGTGTCTCCCTCCAAATGTACACCCTCACCACTGATGCGTTGATAACTGCCTCTGAAGCCACCATCATTTGGGACTGTGCAGCAGTTGGAAACAGCTGGCCACAAGTCTTCTTCTCACCCCAGTGCAGCCAGGGAGCTGTGTTGGCAAGGAGAGGGGAGAGCTAGTAAACAGGGGCTGTTTATTCTTCTGGGGTGTGAAAATGATAGTTCCTCTGAAGCTTTAAGGATTCTTCTTTATTAGAGTTCTAGAACTGTGGGGTTTCAGCTGCACACCCAAGCCCCTCCTCAAGTTCAAGTACATTGTGGCAGTGTTCGCGAATGTATAGATAATATGGCATGCCTCTGGCTAGAAATGGATTTGATGTGTGTTATCTCCTGGGGAGGGGAGGTGTGTGTCTCAAAGCCAGCTACGTTCTGCAGGGATAATTCTTCCTTTGTGCTTTGCACAGAGTCCTCCTGGGTGTCCTTAAAGATGGGACTGATAGATGGTTGAAAGCAAGAAGCTATTTGTAACATATTTGCTTGCTCGCTATCTAAAAGCTGCTCAGTCCAGAAATAGCTAAGGCTTGGTTTTGCTGCTCTGGGGAACAAAGGCCAATGTTCTAACCAAAGGAGGGTGCCGCAGAGAGCTCAGGCTTGTCCTGAGCACAGAGACATGAGCAGGCAGAGGAAGACCTGCAACCGGGCAAGATTTGAATCTGAAGACGAATTGGCTCACCCAATTCCCTGCATGACTGACCATGGTAGGAATATGAATTCTAAATGAATTGGGAGGGTTGGCTGTGCAAACCAGTGGGGGTTTTTTTTTGGGGGGGGGGAGTGCTGTGTTTTTTGCTTAGATTCTTTTCTCTTTGTTTTTGTTTTTGCTTTTGCTTTTGCTTGGTTTTTTTTTTTTTTTTTAAGACAGTTTCACTGTGTAGCCCTGGCTGTCCTGGAACTTGTTCTGTAGACCAGGATAGTCTTGAACTCAGAGATCCGCCTGCCTCTGCCTCCTGAGTGCTGGTATTAAAGGCCTGCGCCACGACTGTCAGCTGTTGAGCTGTTGGCTCAGATTCTTATGATCATTCCTCAGGTCTTACATGTAGTGCGGCGTGGGGCGTGGGCCTGGAGGAAAAACTAGGCTTTGCCGTTGATTGACATGAGTGACTAGTGTGTGTGATTCAGTTTCTCTTGGTAGAAATTGTCCTCCAGTTGCAAACAGAAATAACTCCTATTTCTCTGATAGTCAAATGCTTAACTTCTACCTTAAACCACTGCGTCTTCTGCAGAGAGTAAATACTTTCTAAATTGGTGGAAACAGGGTAGGATGCCCTTGAAATCATTTCGCTCTACAAATAGCCCTTTGAAAAGAAAGTTGTCGAGTCCAGCCTCTTTGGCCAGGGATGCTGTCGAGCACCTGTGTAACCACCATAAGGCTCATTGCAGCTGGTGCTGTTTTCTCGGCTTAGAATGTAGGCAGCGCATGTGTCGATTTTTTCATTGGTATCTGCAGTGCAGAGGGTATTCGTTCATTACCCTAGACTCTCAGGAGAAAGTCTGTGTGTCCCTCAAAAAGAGCCTTAGCAGATGTGGGCTGGGATACGCCATTGACTTTGGTCTTTCTCCCTCTCTCACTTCCTTTTTGTTCTCCTATGATGCGCTCAGAAAATGTAACACTGTCTACTTTGCCTCTGTGCCAAAGAAAAAGTTCTAATAGACTAAACATAAGTTGGGACTGTTTTGTGAAAGCCTGTGTATCAGAAAAAGTTGGCTTGTTGATTGTCTTAGAAAATGGAACATAATGGCAATATCTAAAACCAACTGAAAGCCTCCCCAACATTCAGCGGCTCTGCTTTCTGTAGAGACCATGGCAGATGCTTTTAACCATCGCCTGAAATTTCCAACACTTTTATATCTGAAACTATGATGCAACTTTCTAAATTTGTCTGATCCTGTATGATTTGAGGCCAAACCTCTTGTTTGAGTCTCCCAACACATGCCACTTTCTCTCCTACCTTCTCTGGGGCGTCCATTGTCCAGCTTCTTGGTACTGTTGGCTGGTTTCAGAGTTGCCGGAGTGTCTCAATGTGGCTTTCTTGAAGCTCCTACTGCTGTGTTACCCACATTCCCCCTCTCATTATCCCAACACAACTAGACCAAACCATTGTAGTCTCTTTCCTAATACCCATGATAGTTCTTAGAAGAATGGGCAAGCTGATTCCTGGCCCAGGGGCCATGACCTGATGGTCCTTCCCAGAGGGTCCTTCCCAGGGGATCCTTTCCAATTCTCTCTTACAACTTTTACCTATACCAAAAAGACTTGATGTGTTTTTTAATGTATGTGTCTATGTATGAGTTCATATGCAGGAGATGTCAGAGGACCACACTGGTTGTCGTTTCCGGGGCATCTTTCACCTTTTGTTGGCCTGAAACTTCACCAAGAGGGCTAGGGTAGCTGGCCAGTGAAGTGCAGGAATCCACCTGCCTCCTCCTCCTCCCAGCTCACTGTCATCACGAAGATAGCGCCTGTGTCTATGGGTTCCCGGGACTGAACTCGGCCCTCATGCTTGCAAAGCAAACACTTTACTGATAGAGCCATCTCCCTAGCCCCGGAGTGAATTTCTAACACAGGTTATGCACCCCTAATCTGAAAATCTGTCAGTGAAACCAGAAAACCACAAGAGCTGAAAACATTTGGAGTACTGACGTGACGTCACAAACGGAAAATTCCAGATCACAAAACTTCATTTTATGCACCAAAGTGTGGCAAATTTTGTCTGAAATTAACGTCAATCTGTGTACACAGGTGTATATGCTATGTAAAAGATTGCATGTATCAACTTGTGTCCCATGCCAAAGATAGATAGATTCATGTATAGACAAATATTTCAAAATCCAAAGAATGCTGAAACCCTACTGATCCTAAGATTTAGGCAAGACATAGTCAGCCTGTGGTGAAGTGCTAGACTATAGCGGTCCCCAGGGAGGGTTTTAGTTTTTCACTGGTGGAGACTTTTTCACCCTACTGACTTTCAGACCACAAGTTTTTCTTTCTTGCTAGCTTGCATTCTGGTTGCTATTGATAGGTCCAGGTGTGTGAGCTTCCTGTGCCTCAGTTCCCCATTCCAGATGACCAAGTGGGAAAGGTCCCCTTCTCCTGGTTGTATAACCAGGGCTGGCAGAGAGTTTAGAGGGGCTGCTCGCAGCACTATATCCTCATCCACTGGAGAGGGCACATGTGTATTCACATGTGACCAAGCTCGCTGTGTTTGGAGAGAAAGTTTGCTGAGCAAGAACTGTCTCTTTACCTAGTGGCAACACTGGTGAGTGACTCGGGCAGGAAAACTGGCAAGGATAATAGTCCTGGTACCTTCAGTGTGTCCGCACAGAGGCCTTTTCCTGCTGCACGCACAGAAGGTGGAAAGATAGCCTTCCAAAAGCTGTTACCTGTCTGGTTAAGTGGTGTGTGAGCCGAAAAGGGCAGGAATGCAGAGCCTTTGTAGAGTTCCAGTGGAGCCCAGCTGGTCTGTAAGAAACAGAAGTGCGTGGCTGGAGGGGCGGGGTGGGGGGGGATGCCTCTAGCTCCTAAGATGTGATTTTTCTTTTCCTCCCCACTGTTAATCGTCCTTTGGTATGCATTTGTTAATCATTTTGCAAAAATTGTGGTACTGGGATAAATACAAAGATACAGTGTGTGTGTGGTATGTGTGTGTGTCCTGGTCTGAGGAAAGAAACTTCTAATTTAAGAACTCAGATCCACAAATCTTTAATCTCTTGTTGTTTGGAGGCATGGTGTAGTTGGCTTCAGTTACTTGCGGGTAACTGATGTGAGAGGTGGGTTTGTCCACGTTGGTGATCTTCAGAGCACAGGAATTGTCTATAACCTAGACATGACTGTCACATAGGAGTCACCTGGCCTGTACCGTCACTTCAGATCTGTCCTTCAGGGTCATCATTTGTCCGGTGGGTAAATGTAGCAAACTGCTTACTGGCCACACACAGAGCAGCTAGACTGTTGTGTTTACTTGTAACGTTATAGCCTCTCTCATAAATATTCAAATCAAACAAAACAAGCATAGCAGCACATTTGGGGATGGGGAGGATCCAAGAGCAGAAACATTTTATTAGAAGATAAAAGTAGTTAATTTGATATCTGAGGATATACGCAGAATACATACGAGCCAGTAAGCACCTCTGTGTATTTGAGTCTGTGTAGGAGTTTAAAATCTGCAGTATGGGAAGGTTGCCTACCTCCTCCGGCTGTGAAAATTCAGGGAGGGGAGAGAAGAGAGAAAATGATTAGATATTGAGACTGCAGTGCCTGTGAACATAGTAAGTATGTTTGGCCAGTAGTACCCAGGGTGGAATGGGGTTGACTGTGGAGAGTTAGATGGAAACTTGGGAGATGGAGGCAAAGGGGAAAAAGTGGAAAAGAGGCTGCAACTGGGCACTGGTGTGGGGTGCTGATGAGGACAGAGAGGCTACTGTGGTGGTCAGAAGGAAAGGTAAGACTGTTTCCACAGCCTCGGGGATGGGGGTTTCATCCCAGGCCTCCTAGAGGAATGATCCCCATCAATCTGGGGGATGCGAGAGAGTCTTGGAAACACCTTGTCTCCCACACTTGCATTGCCATCTGAAGGGCCGAGGGAAGAGGCCTGCGTAGGCTCAGTCTCATCCCAAGCAAATAGGCATTAAAACAAATTATCTTATTATGCTGTTAGCTTCAAATCACCTCATAGGCGTGATAGAAATTGCTGTGTTGAAGATAATCTGAGGATGCTGGTTTTCATAACCACAGTTGAAAGCTTTCAGTGGAATGCGCATTGAAAAGTATCTGAGACTTTTCGATCATTGAATTTACAGCATCTACAGAACAGCAGAATCCAGTCTTAGGTTTAGTTACATCAACATAAACCTTTATTGAATCTTTATCTCAAGATAAATATATCATTTTGTTTCATTTTATTGTGTGCATATGTGTATATGTGTGTGTGTGTGTGAATTTGTCAGATGTGGTCTTTTTAAAGACAAGTAGCCTTGGGGAGATTTAAAATCCCAGATAATTTGAAATCTAATTTACTGAAATATAGGAATTAGACCATTCTATATTTATTGCTTAGCATTTATAAATATAAGACCACAGGGTTTAACTAAGTTTTCCAAAGAAATGCTCACACATTATGATTTTAGACCTTTGCCTGCAGACAATTTTGGTTTTTTTAGCTCTTGTTTAAAGCCCAGCACAAATGTATTCCTGTGTAACTCTGCTCCCTGAAATGAGCAGTGTCTATCCAGCAGCCCAAGGTTACCCAGGGCGCCCTCACCTGGGTGTCAGTGGTGGACACCCCTTTAAAAGTTCTGCTAAAGTTGTGCGATTCACTTGCACACAAGCTTGTAAATCAGGAAGTGAACTTGAAAACATCTGACCTCCAAAGAGCTAGCTCATTTTAATGTGGGGCTTGTGGAGAACCATGGCCTGAGCCAGAAGGTAAAAGGCAAGGAGCTTTCAGACTGTGGCTTGCATTTGATGTGCATGAAAGAATGGAAGCGGTGGGGAGTCGCTCAGTGAAGTGTGCGTTTTCGCCTTACCCACAGTGGTGCCTATTGTCCTGTTTCTCAACTGAATGATGTCATGTTTCATTTAAGGCCCTAAGTGATGCTGAAGTCTGTGGTCTGTGCACGAGGGGGAAAAGGCAGCCAGAAAGTTGCAAATCAGGTTTTTTTTGTAAAGCCTTTGTGTGTTGGGTTTGAGAGATAAAAGCTGACTCATGCAATATTGCACTGGAAGAGGCGGCAGAGACTAGTAAAGGCTTCTTGTTTTACCTGACTGAGTGCCCAGTGCGGCCACTGCACCAGCGGGAGGCAGACGGCATGTTCGACCTCCGGCGGCGGAGGACAGGTAGGTGCTGGTGGAAGTGTTCCCAGGAAACTGATGCCAAGACCCGCTTACTCCTTCCCTCTCCCGAGCAGCTGAAGCTGCAGCAGCCGCAGAAAGTGGGAGAAACCCTCACGTGGAGTTTTCTTTACAACACTGTGCAAGGACAGATGCTCGGCTCTGGGCAGCACACATGTCCCGCCGCAAACGCCATGCCCCGAAGTTATCTGACAATGGAATTCATCCCAATTACCGCCACACCACCCCCTCATCCATATTAACTGGTTTTTGTCTTGTTTGAGTTTCGCAGGACTTTGGTCTTTCCTTAAAGTTAGTTTGAACACTAGAGCGCTGGTGTTCTTGGCTCCGAGGAGGAATTTCCAAGTGTGCCTTGAATGCTCCGCACTTTAATTTCTTTTCTTATTAAGGTTCTGGCAGCCGAGTTAAGGGGACAGAATGAATGTTTGCAGGCTTCACGCTTAGCAGTTGCAGCGATACAACTTCGGCTCAGACTCACAGCAACTGAAATGAAAAGGGAAATGCAGTTCATGTTTGAGTGTTTTATGGGTAGAAAGTACTTTGGTTAAGAAATGACTAGGATGGAGAGGAAGCTTGACTTTTTATTCCAATTTGCTGTCTACTGGAGTCTAACTTTTTATCGTCTTATTGAGTATCTCAACTTGGCGATGTTGACATTTTTAAGCGTGTATAGACTTAACTTTAATTTATTGCATATTGTATGTGAAACTCAAATTGTTTTCATTTGAAATGTTTACATATTTGATTCAGAGGGGGGTTGCAGTTTTAATATCCTTAAATAATTTGGAGAGATTTTGAAAGCTACACAGTTGTTCAAAAAGAGAGATATTTTTTAAATAAACAGGGGAAGGTGAAAAGATCCATCTCTACTTGGGAAAAAAATCATGCATCATGCTAATATTTTACAATATATCATTTTTGTAGCAATAAGTTAGACTCTGAAATTCAAAACTGAGACACATTGTTCACATTTATTAGCCGTTCATCTTTCCTTGGCCATGTATTTTGAATCTACAGTTTCCTCTACCTTTATGGACATAGGAGAGCCTGACATTGAATGGTTTTACATTGTGTCTTCCAGAGATTCAATTTATTCTGACCTCTATTGTTAGGCATTTCAATTCCCCTTCCTCCCTTTTCATGAAGAAAATGTTTAATGTGCTTTGGGGAGGGATTTATTTACTCTGAGTGTTATTGCTAGCCCTTTGGAATTCTCTCCTTTTTCCTCCTTTTTTTTTTTTTTTAAGAAAAATGTTACTTGGCTTTGTGCCTCCTTCACGACTGTGCGGAGATGTTTGGGGACAGAGCGTGCTCCATCCAGATGAGGCTCATGTGTGTAATTGTTGGTCACTGACTGCTTGAGTTCAGTGGTTTCATGTTAACAGGAAATGTGCTTGTCTGCCTATGGCAAAGTCAGTGATAAACTTTACTGACAAAATCCTGGCATCCGTGCCGTACAGGACATTGTAAGTGTGAGGTTGGCACGTGTGCCTGACTGTAGTTCGAAATGAGCAGTGTGGATGTTAGCTAGTGACCTGCTGGTTACTTGGGCCTGGGAAAGCCATCTGGTCTAGCTGCCTCACTTTCAGGGGATGAAACCAATGGTCATGGTCAACTAAAATGGCATTGAACCAGAACAAACACACGCATGCTCAGACTGGAAGAAAATATCATGTCATATTTAATTTCTGCTCTACCCCTTGATCTCTGTCTGTATATGTAGTGGAGGATAGATGCACACACGCATATGTACATGCATGCACACACATACAGCACACACCACCACACCTGCACATACAGTGTAGTCCTGTTGAGTACAGATACCAAGTGATCTAGACAAGTAGCTCGGCTGTGTTCTTAATTTTCTTATCACTAACCTTCTTTCTGCTCTGTAATTTACCAATCCCTGATGAATACAATTACCTAACCTCTCTGAGGTTGCTTTAGTTCTTATTTTCTTTTTATAAAATCTTCTAAATATGATGAAACCATAAACTTTAAGGATTTTGACTGCAGACATTAAAGACAGTTTTGATGTAGATTTAAATTATGGACAGTGGATCTGCTTGGGTTATCTTGCTGCAACTCAGAATACTCCCAAACCTCAGTGGCTAAAAGCAGGGATAATTATATATAACCTCTCAGGGTTCCTGTGAGCTGGGAATTGTAGTGACATTTCATTTGTATTTTAATAAATACAGCTTGCCTGAAGATCAGAGAGTAAAACAGCCCCACTGGTCAACCTTACAGACCAGGCAGTGGTGGCACACACCTTTAACCCCAGCAGCCACACTAGTTACCATAGAAACCAGGTGGTAGTAATGCATGCCTTTAATCCCAGCCCTAGAGAGGAATATAAGACAGGAGGGGACAGCTCTCAGATACAGTCTCATTCTGAGATTCCTGAAGGCCCAATCGCCATTCCAGACTGAGGTTGAGATAAGAGCCAATGGTTGGTTGTTTTGCTTTTCTGGCCTTCAGGTTGAACTCCAATATCTGTCTTTGGGTTTTTATTAATCGTGCTACATTTGGGAGACACTCTGCCATGTGGTTCTGATTTGGCTTCTGTCAGATTACTGTATCATCTGTCGTGGCACAGATGCACGAGCTGATGGCTGCTCACTCCAGAGGCTCGGACCAGAAGCAGGGCTTGTGAGCATCCCTAGGCAGCTCAGCATGTCTGCTGCTTGCTGCCCCCAGCATGGCAGCTCCAGGGAGTAAGACTCGTTCCATGCTGGCAAGCGTTTTCCAAGTCTCTACAAGATATCATTCACATAAGAAATCCAAAGTAGTCAAACTCACAGCAGAGAAGAGTAGAAGGATGGTTACCGGGGCTGAGCAGAGAGACATGCTGTATAGTACGACTCACAGATCCAGCTTCTCAGTTATGCAAGATGGATATGAACATCACAGGCCTATCGGCAATAATACTGTTGTATGCTTCAAAATTTGTCAAGAGGGTAGATTTATTTTTAAGGAAAAGGGGGTTATTTGGATCACAATGCCAATAGGTCATCATTACGGGGAAGTTGGGGTGTCGGGAACTTTGTGTTTAATAAAATATAATAATATGGAAGGCATGGAGATCTTTGGGTAATAGTTCTTTCGAGAACTGGGTGGAGTGCTGGATTTTGAGCACAGCAGTGAGCAGAAACTGGTGTGCTGGCCCCTCCTCTACCACTGTAGTGGGAAGGGCCCCAGCTTTGCCTTATAGCAGTCTCCTTGGGAACCCTCAAGGTTGGTGAACCCTCAAGGCCCCACCTTGTGTGTGCACACCAGGTGACATGAAATCAGGGAAGCTGTATATTAAAGTTGGCTCAAGACAAGTTGGAGGCAGCAAGTAGTGCTCTTGATTCTGATGGTGGCATTCCCAAAGAGAGAAATTAACATAATGGCTGTCTAAAGGACAAATAAAGGGAAGCCAAGGGATGGGGTTGTGTTGAAATAAGAGCGGTGGGGCTGCGTCCCCAGCACCCCGACCGCCTGCTAGCTTATGCCCGAAATAACAACACACAAACTGTATTCATTTAAACACCGCTTGGCCCGGCTAGTTCCAGCTTCTTATTGGCTAGCTCTTACATATTGTTCTAACCCATTTCTAATAATGTGTGTAAGCACCCCAAGGTGCGCTTACCGGGAAGATTCTAACCTATATCCATCTTGGGTCGGAGCTTCATTGAGTGTGCCTCAGAGAGCAGAGCTATCGGGAGAGCAGAGCATGGCATCTCTGCTCCAGAGAGCAGAGCTGTTGGGTCTCTTCGGGAGCAGAGCAGAGTCTGACCTCACTTCCTCTTCCTCCCAGAATTCTATTCTGTTTACTCCTCCCACCTATGCTTTAACCTATCAGGGCCAGCCAAGCAGTTTCTTTATTGCTCAATGACCTTCCTCCATCAGGGTTGCTTCCCCTACAAAGACTCATTGGGAGTGAAATGGAAGTCCTGCCTCTTCATTGAGAATGGTGCACAGATGCTATACTATGGCTAACAACCTCTAGTTGTCAGACTCAGCAAGCCATCAAGACCCTTGCAAGTGCTACCTTCTACTCCAGCTACCTCCAGGCTCACCAAAGATGAGTGTGGCTATGAATGACCCCCATGTGGGCAGACCTGGCTAGTTTCATGGTAGTAATGGTCAGAAGATCTACACGTGATGATCCATGAGCCAATGTTTGGTGAGGCGTTCTCCAAAGCTGTCTAACGTTAGTCCTCAACTTGGGGCTTGGGAAGATAATGACGCTCTAGGAAGGATAGCAGAGCCGATACAAATGTTAATCTCTCGCCCAAAGCAGAATGAAAAGGTTCCTGGCAGAGTTTTCTCTCTGGCTCAGTTTGTTGTGGAAAACCAGCCACTCCACCTTCCCTCTGCATTTGTACGAGAGTTCGCCCCTCCTTTCCCCTGATAATAGTCACGTGTGTGTCTCACGCATCATCCCATTCACTACTATTTAAAAAACCACAGATACATAGGTAAATTTAAGCCTTTTAATCATAATTTCACATTATGTGTATATGTGTGTCTGTGGAGGGTTATGTGCATGTGTGTGCAGGTGCCCTCTGTGGCCAAAAGAGGGCATCAGATCCCCTGGAGCTGAACTTACAGTGGTCGTGAGCTAGCCAGTATGGGTGCTGGGAATCAAACTCAGGTCCTCTGCAAGAGCAGTACATGTTCTTAACCGCCAAGTCATCATCTCTCCAGTCCTAAATTTACAGACTGAAATGTAATTATCTAAACGATCTTCATATAAACTTTCTTTAATAAAAATATACCCTCCCAAGCTGTACATGGGATTTAATATTTGTTGGTAGTGGCATTTTAAAAGGTAAAACAAAACCGGTAAAATTTTAATGTGATATTAAAATTATCTCACTATTCAAAAATACTATTTCTAAAAACAATCAAAAAAATTAATGAAATATTTGATAATTTTGTCTTATATTGTTATTTAGAAATGGCGTTTATTCTACACACACTGCCCACCCCAGTTCTGGAACTTCTCCAATGCTCCTTGGTCCCACATAGCTAGTAACTACTATGCTGAGCAGCACAGTTTGATAAATGTTAATCATTGGAGGTTTTCATTAGAAAGACGAGGTCAGACAGTAGAAATCTCCAGTTATTTTGAGGGCGGCGAGAGCGAGACTAGACAGTTTTTATGAGGCATGTTGTCTTATATGAGAAAACTGTAATTACCTTCTAAGCCATGAGTCAACATAAAAAATGTTACTCATTAACAAGGATAGCCTCGCATCACTCACGTGCCATTATATGGCCTGGTTTGAAATGTCTGATTTCTGTCTTTGGTAGTTTCGGAAGGTATTTGGCCAAGTAAGCTTGGCTGAACACTACAGACACCAAATATCTGCACGTTTCTGTTTTAAACGATATTTAACTGGCAGATAAATATATATCTGAGATAGGCTGGTCTCAGGGGCTTCAGTGGCCAGGTATAGGAGGATCCTTAGACCAGGGCCCACTCACGTTTCTGTTTAAGATTAACCCAGAAGGAGTTGTCTGTGGACCTGGCTGTCATATGCCATCTTTGCCCATCTTTGAAGATACCCCAAAGGTGTGCCCATCTATAGCAGCATGGCTTACACTCTAAAACCAAATTCTTCTTCCTTCAACTCCCAGTCTTAGAGTGAAAATAAAGAGAAAAGAGGTGGTGGGGAAGGAATGGGTCCCTCTGTAGTCGCTCATCCCGTGGATTTAGTACCAAGTGCCCGATGATGCTAAAGACCATTTCCTAGACCAGAGAGAAGACTGACATTTGCCTAGTCAGGAAGCAGGGACTTGCTCTGGAGACCAGCCTGTCTCCCTCTATGGGGGTCGATTGTTTGATCTAGGCCTTTCCAGGTGTCCTGGCCTTGGGTAGTGAGCATATTCAACTTACAATGATCCTAAATCAATGTTGGACCTTTGGGATCTTAAAGGATTGCTTATTTCCCAAGAGAGTGGCCATTCCCTACAGTGGGACCAAAATCAGGGTCACAGTTATGATGGAAGCCCCTGAAAGCTTGCAGAGATTCTTCTGCCTGTACCTTCTGTCTCACTAGAGGGGCATCAGGGATACAGACACACGCTACTGTGTCAACTTTTGTGTGGGCGTGGTGGTTCAAACTCAGCCCCTCACACTCGGAGCCATCTCCCCAGCCTATCACATACCAGCAGTTCTGAGCGCTGGCAGCTGCATTCTACAACAGGCAGATTTGAATGCATGGCCACTTCTTGGATCTTCGCCACACTCAAACTAGATCAAGCCTTTTAGGTCAAGTGTATTTTAACTACAAACCAATCCATGTTTTATGGGCTATAAAGTTGTTACAGAGCAAGCAGAAAGCATATTTCAAAGGCACTAAAACTCCGTAGCAAACTCATACCATGTGGTGGCGGCCTGAGTGTCTTCGTTTCCTATGTCTTTCTTACTCTCTCTGGTTGTCAACAAGAGTGAGGGTCTTCGTGTTGCGTTCACAGTTCCAACGTTTGTTTCATAGACTGGCACTGATACTTTCTGTGCAGATAGCCTAGGAAAAAGATGAGGTTCTGAAGGACTTACAGTCCAAAAAGAGGGACCAGCTGTTTGATGTTTATTATAAAATCCAAACAAGTTTACATTCCTATTAAAATGACCATAGGTGGTGGTGCATGCCTTTCATCCCAGCACTCAGGAGGCAGAGACAGGTGGATCTCTAAGTTCCAGGCCAACCTGGTCTACAGAGTGAGTTCCAGGACAGCCAGTGCTACACAGAGAAACTTTGTCTCAAGGAAATACCATGGACCAATATTCTTAATACATCTGTCATATTATAATCTTTCCAGTATAATCTTCCCGTTTCAAACAAAACCTCTAAGGATGAATTTTGGTAGTAAGGTGACCTACCAAGATGAAGCCAATTTCATCATTGATCAAATCCCTTATCGTAAGGTACAATCTCAATATTATGGGGGCGAGGGGATACTGATCCTGTCTTGACAGCTGAAAAAAAAACTGGAATCTTGCATGTCTCATAAGAATAATTTTGGAAGGTTTAAATTCAGCTATGGCCTTTTTGAACCCAAGATAATCTTCCTCCACTGCAACTATTTTCACCTCCCCACTTGGCAGATGGTCTCACCTTGCGCTTTCTCATAAATGCCAACAACCCAGCTGGGCTTAATTTTTCTCGTCACTTAGTTCCTAATTTAAAAACCGCTGTTTTATGACTTGGCGTATGGACTGCTGGAGTTGTTCCAATAGCTCCTGGCTGTTGGGACTTAATCGATACTACAAAAGCTGTGCTTGTCTGTTTGTCTTAGGCAGGTAGGGTTCCTGTGACATAAATTTATGTATTTATTTATTAGAGAGAGAGAGAGAGAGAGAGAGAGAGAGAGAGAGAGAGAGAGAGAGAGAGAGAATGAGCAAATGGGCATTATAGAAAGAACTACACAGGGAGATGCTATATAAGCACTTTGAAGGCCTCTTCTGGGCCAGCTCAGATGTGGAACAGCGGGCAGGAGTCAGCTCTCGCCCTCCCTCTTGTGATCCTGGCGATCAAAGTGAGGTGGTCAAGCTTTGTGTGAAGTGTCTTTACCAGCTGAGCCTGGCATGCCAGTTTTTAAGGGCTTTAGGTAAAGGCTAAGGTGCTAGATGAGTTTGAGGTAGGATGTGGGTCTTTTTATTTCAGCCTGGTTTTCACGCCCCCCCCCCTTAGACAGAGAGAGAGCCCACACCGCTCTGTGTTCAGTGCTGTGTGAGAGTGAGCTGTGCATCAGCCAGTGTCACTTTATGTCACTTAAAGTGAGTCTCCATGCTCCAGGCTCCTTGCTTAGAAACGGTAGAATTATAAGGGAAGACTTAAAATCTAAAGCAGCGTTTCTCAAGATTGTGTAAGAATTAGTCTCCCTTCTCAGCACGCTAGAACCATTTGTTGTGTTGATTAAAGTTGCCTGTTCTTTGTGCCCTGACCGCTGAGCCTTTACACCCGCCAATCTGGACCCATCTGCATATGTGATTCAGTACAGGTGCTCACATTTAGAAACAGCACCCAATGGATGTCCTGCTTCACACAGTTTAGGGTATCCGGGCTCGTTCTGTGATCTGTTAAGTTGCCGAATCAAGGAGAGAAGGCCTAGGGCAGAGCCTGCGGCTGCCCTTCCAGCTGGCTGAGAGGATGCTCTGAACTGTTCATCCTCCTTTTCCCAGCCTGCCTTTCCGAGCTCATTTGCCGCCCTCTTGTTAATGATGCTTCACACCTGGGGTGGGTTTTGACCTCCTTTCCTCCTCCTGTTCAGAGGGTGCTCACTGACCTTTCTTCTCTCTTTTCTATCTTTCTGCGACGGAAGCAGATGGGCATCGCCGGCTGCAACCAAAAGGGCCGCCAGCTGTAACTCAAGTTCCTGATCCAAGTACCACAGCTGAAGCTGCCCAGTCCCCAGAACCAAAGGCCATGGAGCTTTCTGACAGTGACCGACCCATCAGCTTCAGCTCCACCTCATCCTCGGCCTCCTCCAGGGACAGCCATGGCTCCATTGGCAGCAGAATGACTTTGGTTTCAAATAGCCACTTGGGCTTATTTCGCCAGGATAAAGAAGCTGGGGCCATAAAGCTGGAGCTGATTCCAGCACGGCCATTTTCCAGCAGCGAGCTGCAGAGGGACACCCCTTCCGGGCCACCGAACATGGATGGGGTCAGCGAGAGGCAGCCCAGGACCCAGTGGAGAGTGGACACAAATGGGGCACCCCAAACCACTGCAGACTCGGACACCAGCCCCAAGCTCCTCTATGTGGATAGAGTGGTACAAGAAATCCTGGAGACGGAGAGGACCTACGTGCAAGACCTAAAAAGCATCGTGGAGGTAAGGCAGACTCCGAAGGCTTTTAAGGTTGTCAAGCAGGAGAAACGGGCTTGCAAAAGAACAGCGGAAAGCAAAGGGCCTTGTTTGGGGTGGGGGATATGTCTTCTATGATGCCAGAGGAGAATAGTAAAGCAAGTTCTTAACAAGAGAAACCTAGTGCTGTCACCTGGTCAATGGAGTAGTTAACAGTTGCATAGCAAATCAACTGTGTGTTGAGGGCAATGGTGATGACACTGCACATATTCAACCAGCGTACTGTCTGCTAAGTTCCACACCTGGGACCTCAGGGCCCCTCTCCGCTAGTGGAGCAGGTAATAATGGGGACAGAGGGTGCCCCAAGCTTCTTGGTGAGTAGATGCTAGATGTCTCTGAACACATCTGTTCTTACCTGAATCGCAATTCTCCATGTATGTCTAGAAGTTTCTGAAACTATTGCTACCTGGAACCTTGTCCCACCCCCCCCCCCCCGAGAGGCTGTGACTTCTGTGTCCTGGAGTGTGGGGCCTGCGGGGTGGAACTGACCCTTAGCTGACCATATATATATATATATATATATATACATCGCTCTAACAGAGAGCTGTGTTTGGGGAGGGAGTAAATGGGGGAGAGAAAAGTCCTGGATCTTGCCTTGTTTTGCTTTCCTGTCCACATTTATAATGAACATTTTACATAATTTGCATAAGTGATTACCATATTAATTCTTTATACAAATTATTCAGTGGGAGCTTAGCTCACCTTATGTGCCAGATCAGATACCCTGAAAATTCAGTTATTATTTGACTGTGAGTTATAGATCAGTTCCCAGGGGTAAAGATTAAGTAGAGCTCAGATATTAGCTCGTTCTTAAAAATATTAGTACTTCTAGGGTAAATCTGTGCATTGCAAAGCTACTCGTATTGCTGCCTAGTGGTGCACCAAATACCCTCTCTCTCTCTCTCTCTCTCTCTCTCTCTTCTGTGTAACTAAAGTCTGTTTTAGATTTTTTTTCCTGGCCTTGAACTCCTAGACCCCCTTCCCGCACTCCCCAAGGTCTGGGACTGACAGGTGTGTGCCACCACGCTAGCTACTGTTTGAGACTTTGTGGGATGCTTGCTGACGAGCACATTCTCCACCTAGTGCACACACGCTTACAGCTTTAGAAAAGGAAATTTAAAAGCGTGATTGTGTTGAGTTCCACGGATGACAGAGCCAGACACTGTATCCTAAAAGCCGTCATGACATCACTCCCAGTAAAAACAGAAAGCTAGCTGATGTTCAACCAAAACAATATGTGGCACCAAACGGACCAAAGTGGCTCAGTTCCTAACTTTCCACCACGATGTCAGAAGAAATACCTGTGAAACGGCCAACAATTTTACAACCTCTCGGAAACTTAACGTTAGTAAAGTTGTTATTGGTTGGTGCTCGGTTTGGTTTTTTCTCTTATCGTTTTCTTAGTAACTTTTCAAATCAAACCTCGTCAAAATTCATCTACTAAGGAAGAAACCTTGAGTTACTCGACTGTTATTCCATGAAGACTCTCTCTCGGTTTTGTTTCGTCAAGGCTACTTGATAAAATTTGGGTGAGAAGAAATAAGATATGAATGAGAGAAACCAAATAGCGAGAGATGGTTTTTCCTACCCAAGTTTCACCCCATCGGTACTGGTTGAAGCCGTCCAAGTTGTTCCTCCCTTCCCCGTGCAGGTGCATTAACGCTCTCTCCACAGAGGCTGGCGAGCTTGCCTCCATGCTGACGTGTTGACCCTCTCTCCACAGAGACGGGAAAGAGCCTCAGCCTTCTGAGTCCAACTTAGGCTTTTGTTTTACTCTGCTTTCCTATCAAGCAGTAGCATTTCCAATCGAATGAATTCTTCTGTTAGGGGTATGTTTTAACTATATACATTATGAACAGAATCTCCACGGCTCAAGCTGAGGTTTTGTCACTAGGGTTTATGAACAGTGAGGTTTTGTGAACGTTATTGATACAGACGCTGTATCTTCAGATACAGACACTTAAGAGACAGAATGCAGTTGGCCTTGTCCCAGCTAGCTGCTTTCCAAGAAGAGAACCTTGAAACCTGGGTGGTTGGGTTCCACATGCCGGTGATACAGACAGAGAAAAGACCTTCTTTCCCATGTGCAGAGATATTGTATTAAACCTATCCAAAATGCACAGGCCATGTTTTTCTTTCTCTTATCAGCAGTGATGACATCTACATGTCCTTACTGAGTCCTCAAGCTTTTGGAACACTGGACTGTGTGTGCTGGTTTTCTCAGCCCCGTTGCTGTGTACGCCTTGCATTTTCACCCACTCCCTCAATCTCTGGACCCCTGTCCCGTGGCTCTGTCTCATTCCCTGCTCCTTCCCCTTCAACGCCTCTGTCGTTTTAATCTTTAACATTTGAAAAGGGCAGATATGATTTTGGCTGTCGCCATAGCCAAATATATGGTTCCTATATTTCATCGGTCGCCGATGAGATGGGGTAATAAACATGAAAACAAGTTGAGAGCAAAATAGCCAGCCGTACACTTTGTGGTGAGGTGGGGATCCATAGCCAGAGGGCCTCTTTCATGTTTAATGGGTCTTTGACTGACTGGGCAAGGTAGGATTCTTTTAATCTTTCTAAATGATCTATAAAAAAAAAAAAGTCTTTGCGAGCCCCATGAGATTGACCTCAGACAGAGCTCACAGCCTCTTTTACCCTTTTAGTGAATTTTAAAATAGTTCGGAATGTTATATAATGCTGTGTAATTGGAAGTTGCCATCCGCACTGCAAAGGGCATCTTTGAACTCTGAGGTACCAAATTAGGTCATCTCTAAGGATCTAAAAAGACATATTTAGTGGGGGGGGTGGATAAAATAAATATAAACACGAACCTTTTCCTCCTATCATACACCAGAGACTCATAATGCTTTTCAAGTACCTTTACCTATGTTTAAAAAAAAAATAAGAAGTGAGTATTACAGCCTTAATGTCCAAAAGTTTAACAGTCAAGTCTTGAAATACTGTTTGTAAGGATCAGTGAGAGGGGTCCAACAACCTGAGTTCAATTCCCAGGGCCTGCATAGTGGTCTACATATAGTGGGTCTGTGTGCAAAATATGTTATTTAGCGTTTAAACTAATGGGCTTCATCATGGTATATTTTCATACTTTTATAATCAGCTTTGTTCATATTTGCTCCCCATTTCCCTCCCTTGTACTCCTCTCTCCCACAAATAGTCCCTCTTCTAGTTTCACATGTGTGAATGCCTGTGGGGGGGGAATAGGGAAAAGGGGGAGGAAAGAGAGAGATTAATTCTGCATATAAAAATGTCATTTTTATCTTTCTCGACCTGGATATTTCACTTAGCATGATGACTTCCGGTTCAATCCGTTTTTCTGCAGGTGACATCATTTTATTCTGCTCGGGTGTAGATGATGCATTTCCTTTATCCTTTCATCTGTAGATGGGACGATGGACTGGTTTCAAATCTCGGCCACTGTGAATAATGCCCCAGTAGGCATGATTGACACAGTTATCACTCACCAGTCAAAGCTTAAGACCGGCTTCATTGGGGACCCTCAGCCTTGCTCGGCAGCTGTGGGTAGAGTGATGCATGGGCTGTATGAAGCCCTGGTTTCAGGCTACACCACTGCATAAAAACCAGATATGCTTACCCATGCCCGTAATCTTGGCACTCGAGACGTGGCAGAAGAGGATTCAAAGTACGAGATCCTTCAAGGCCAGCCTGGAATTCATGAGATGCTGCCTTTAAAAGGCGGGGGGGTGGGAGGGGATAGAATAAAGTAAAATAAAGGCTTTGACTGAACAAGGGGGTCAAGTGTCAACCTCTACCCATGGTACATTTGTTTATGAGTAGATAGTGTCAGGACAGGCGATGAGCGATAGGTGATTTCCGTGCCTGATTCCAGGAGATTCCCGGAAAGCTGTTCTCCTGGTGCTGTAGCTTAGAGAAGGGTGTTGGTGGTGTCTCACCTGTCAGAGGGACAATGGCACTTCTCTCGTACGGAATGAAAGAAGAAAACCAAAGCCAGGCCCGGGGAGCTTGTGCAGCAAGCTCTGCCCAGATGCTGTGCTCTGTGGGCCTTTCAAGGCATCTGTGACTGGGACAGATGGCATCTGAGCTGGCCTTTGTTCTGGGCCAGCCTGCCCTGGAGGACAACCGTTTCTAACAAGGCTCAGCTACCCAGTGATCTTGGGGAAGGCGGAATTGTTGGGTGTGGAAATGTCTGTGTTGGGATTCTTCGGATCAGCCATATGCCCTGCACAGCTACCAAAGGAGAAAGGCTATGTTCTGAGCTTACAAGGCTGACCAGAAAGGCAGGTTTCACTGGCATTTTTCTTGCTTAGGCCCTCAGTGTGTAACTCTCCCTCTAACTTAAACAACATTGATCATGCTGATGCTTCTTAATGAGGCTCATTTAGATGGAAGCTTTCCCTCCTAGACCGCCGGACCTGGGACGGAATAGCTTTTCAGTGAAGGCCTATTCTGTGGGTGGATTTGATAAAGAATTTGTACTGTAGTGCTTGGCATGATTTCATCAACATTGCTAATGTGGCGTCTGAGCACTTTCATATGGATGCTTCTTTTCATTTTTGTCTCTAGGAATTCTCATCATAACGAGTGCATGGGGTCTTTCTTAAAATCATTCCAGATTCCTTTAGGAGCAAACCTGATAATCCCCTGCTTGTGTAGACGCTATATTTTCAGCAGTATTTTTCACAGACTGTAGTATACATAGAATCGGCTTTAATGCGTTCCTGTCCTTTTCCACTATTGTTATTGTCATCTATACCACTGCCTGACCCCTCGTCCCCACCCTGCCTCACTCTCGTACCTAAAGACCTCTAGAAGTGCAGAGTAACTATGAGGTCCCTCTCTTCCACTCACCACCAGCTAATGTGGGAAGGAGGACCTTGTCGATGCTCTCACCCAACTCTAAGGGAGGCAGGGACACGCGTCCTAGCTGGTCCCCAAAGGAGATCGGAAACATTTTTATCAACAGCTAGTGTTCTCCACTGTGTACTTTATATGTAACAAATACAATCTCAACCGGCAAACCTACACCATTAGGTCCCCCACCCCCCCACCAAAACTAATAAGGAAAAAATACGAGAGGTATCAATAATGCTTGTGTGCTGCGGTTGTTATTGTCCCAACTAAATAGAACACCACAGCTATAAACCTGCATGTCCCTGCTGCTTCGAAATTGCCGAAACTGTGTCTTTGTAGCAAAAAAGATCCCTAAAAATGACCTTAGTGGCAACTGAACTGTTTACCATATATCAGGCATTGAATTTATATACATATATAAATTGAATATATTATATGCATATAAATTGAATATGATTTTATGTGTATGGGTCCTCATAAAATATTATTAATGAGGTCTTCCTTTAGGGCTCAGACAAGATTCAAACCAATGTATCTTTCTATGACTCTTTTTTCTCTCTACTTTCTCTCATCACCCCTAATTACACACACACCCCTTTGCTTTCCTACCCATCCCATCCATGAAACTTACATTGAAGCCCTTTGGAATTCATCATCATTAATACTTAAGGCTAAAAAAGAGAGCTGCTTGGTACAGGCTGGTTTAAATGCACAGGCTGTTTATCTTGATTGTGTTCTGGAAACCTTATGGGCAGAAGGGAATTAAAGAACAGCAGGGCCTAATGTATCAGACACCAAACACTTACCGAAATTGTATGTGGGAGTTTCAAGGTTCTTGGCTCATTGCTTAAGTCCTTAAGAAACTGGAGTCTTTTCTTTCATATCACACTGCCTTACTTTTAAAGACAATTCTAAGGGCATTTTGATGAGTGTGAGTACTTGAAGAAAAAGTAAACAATGAGAAAACAGGTCGTTAAAATTGATCTAGTGCAAGGAGAAGCTGGGTACTAGCCAAATCCGCATTATTGTGGACGCATTCCATAGCAAACCGAGCCAACGTGTACCTTTATAGTCGAGAGCCTTTCAGGAAATAGTCTATGTTGTTAACCTTTATCAGGGTATCATTTTCAAATTACTTAAGAATTTGATGACAATCATATAATAATCCCAATGTACATAATAGTTATGGATATAATAACATCCTAGAATCTCTCTAAGAATGACTAAATTCAACATGGTAGACAACTTGCCCTTGAGTTTCTCACAGTCCTGCAGATTCTTGAAACTTGGGGCTCAGATGAGTAGTTGAGATTAGTCTAAGGCTATCCAGGGTGCCGCTGGTCCAGAGGCAGGATTCTATTTGAAGAGCTATCTTCCTTGTTCTGCTCTGGTTATAAGAATGCATGCACCGCATATAGATTATAGATGGGACTTTTTAACACCTGTAACAGATAACTAAAGGCCAACTAAAGGAAATGCAGGTCATAGACGGAAAAAGCTGTAGGAGTTTCAAAATGCCTAACAGTTCCACTATAATAGGATACATGTGTTCCTTAAAATCAGTCTCCTTGCAAAGTCTCTTGTGGGAGGAATTATGGGAAAATGGGGTTGTGATGGATTTGCTACGGTCCCAGCAGCTTGCTGCGGGGTCGATACCATGCCACACAGCAGGTCCACAAACCAAGGTGGCTGGTCACCAGCCATGTGGCGGCTGGCTGGTCCCCGGCAAGCCGTGTGGGCAGGCTGCGGGTGGGAGGAACAGAAGCTGCGAGTCTCCAGGACTGCTGGGGACCCGAAAGGAGCCAGTCCTAGAGACCATGTTGCAGAGAAGGTGGCTGGTTGCCAGTGGCAACAAATGGACAGGCGCTGGGTGGGAGGCACAGAGATAGACACACCATAAAGAATAAAATTGGACATTATTAGATGAGTTATAGAGGGGAAGGCAAAGGGTAGAAAGGGGAGGGGGGAGGGAGGGAGGGAGGGAGGGAGGGAGGGAGGGAGGGAGGGAGGGAGGGGAGAAGTGGGGAGAGAGGCAGAAGCTGCCTCTCCAAGAGAGCAGACAAGAAGAGAGAGGGTTGGGCTGAGACACAAGCAGGAAGAGAGTGGGCGTGGCTTGTCTCTTAAAGAGACAGAGCATTATAGGGGTACTAAACTCAGTACTCAAAAACTCCATCAGTAGAAGTTTTACAAAACGAAGGCTAACAGAACTGGAGCCATCATTTATACATAGTTATTATATATATAACTAGTTATAGTACATACAACAAGTGCTTACATAATTTTAAAAACCCCCATCAGTAGAACGTTTACAAAAAGAAAGCTAACAAAACTGGAGGCATTGTTTATAGTTACAATATATACAACTAGTTATAGTACCTATAACTAGTTCATACAGTTATAATATGTGCATGGTTTATGCATAGTTATATACATAACTAGATAGATAATTAAACACATGCTGTCACAAATGTGATTTGTGACCTTGGAAAATAAAATACTGAAGTTGACTGTGGAAGTCACCAGATTCCCAGGCCCCCCACCTCGTATGTGAAAAGGCGAGAATCAAAGGAAGCAAGGGAAAGAATGAGAAATCAGAAATGTAGGAGAAAGAGCAGAAGAAAACGATACGGCCGGCGCTAAGGATGGAGACCTTCCACTCGTGAGCTATGATAGCGAAAGGCCCGACGTGGATGGAGAATAAAGACTGAGGTGGTGGTAGCTGGTGGCTAGGCGAGGTGTGCCTTCATGGTCTGGGTTCCCGCCTTCCTTCTAGAGCTAGACGAAAGCTGCGTGGACAAGGGAAGCTTGAGGTTTCAAGCTGAAGTCTAATTGTTCTTTCACATATGATATACAGGAACACACATTCATATTTTCCGAACAAGGGTCCTGTCAAAAATGACCTACTTATTCTTTGGGATACCCTAACTTAGCCTAAATTTCAGGAGATCATGTTGTACACCAGCCAGCCTGCAATAGGGAGACATTTCCTCTGGCCAGATGTGCCTACCAAATAAAATGTGTGGCCTGCATCTGGTAAAATGAATTGTGGAGGAGAGTTTACCCAGATCAAGAGAAAGGCCTGAAGATGATGAAACGGCCAAGCACCCCTACTCCACAGCGCAGACCACGGAGGCTTTGCCTGTTTACAGCCTCTTGGCTGTGTGCTTCCATATTAACTGTGCTCGTGGCTCTCAGTGTCTCCCCTCTCTGCAAAGATTATTTTGCTACTTCAGGCCAATGACATCATTCTACTCGACATCTTGACTAGAACTGCTGAAAATCATTTTTAATGCTAAAATATAAATAAAAAATAGCCCAGTGGCTTTTGTGTGTGACCCAAATACCTAAGGAAAGGATAAAGGGAGAAATTGTTTATTTGGTCTCACGGTGTCCACCATGGTGGGGAGGTGCGGCAGAGCAGAGCCATTTTAAAAGAAAAGAAACTAGCAGCACCAATGTAATGCCTGGCAGATGCCAGGTAAGGTGAGGCCTCGCAAAAACTCATGAATGAGGCTTCCCGGAAGCAAGCTGCTTTTCTAACTTAGTTCTCTGTGCCTCGGACTTTCACAAAACAAAGCAAAGAAAATGTAGAGCTTGGATATGTGGGAAAGAAAGAGTTTGTATCTTTGTCTATCTTTAGTGAGCAAATCCAGAGAATAAGATGAAGGAATCCGTAACAGTCAGGGTCATTTCCATCTTGGAGTAAGGCAAAAGCAATCCCCAACTTACTCTTCCCCCCAATAATTCTAGTACAGATCACCTTTGAGGTGAAAAGTCACCTTTCCCTCTCCTGCAAGAACAGGTAGGTCTTCCTGGGTTTGTTACACATGCCATTAGCAAACCAGTTGGTCCCTCTGGAGGCCTATTTTACACACCTCTCTTCCAGGTTGGAGCTGCCTCCTATTTAAAACAAAACAAGGACAGGAAGGCTACTGTTGGGACATGTAAAGGTACTCACATTCAAACCATCCAGAATGCTCAAAGCTGACTTTGTGTTCATCCACTTAGAGAAAGTTCCTACTTCAAAACTAGGAATTAATCAAACATAATGACCCCTCATGAGAAACAGACAATTACCGGTCATCAGGTAGATTTGTGCCTGGGGTAGTAAGCCCTTGTAAACAGTTCAAAGGGGCTATTATTTGAGCAATTAAAAGCTATCACTTGAGAAATCTGGTTTGGAAGAGTAACAGAAACCTAAGCAGGGAGTTTCTAGAGCAGAGGCTACTGGGGAGACCATGGGAACATTGCAGGTCCTGACCAGCCCTGACTGCAACCTAGGCTGATGGAATCGCTTCTGTGGGGCGGAGGAAGGATTTTCTCACTGCCCCCCATATACCATCAGTCAGTCAACATAGAGGTCCATGGTCCTGGGGAGACTGTTGCTGTTGTTGTTGTTGTAAAGCAAACAGTAGCTTTTAAAGGCAGCATCATTCACCTTCTTATCCTCCTGGGAAGTAACAAAATGGTGAAAGTATGGGCTTTCAAAGCTCCCAGCACTGAATCCAAACCTTTGCTTTGCCATTTCCCAATGAAAAGCACAGGTTCCCAAGAATTTTAAAAGTTTTTTCTTTCATCTGAAAGAAATGGGACGGAGAGTTTGGAATCCTTCGTGTCCGAGGCTATAGTGCTGAGAAAACAATCAACATCTTAGGGGGAGTCATTATTCTCATTAAATGATTATTCATGCAATTAGCTCTTGTACAAAGCCAATCATTTCTGGTAGATTTTAAAGGGTTATAATGTTGGCAGACCTGTATATCTATATCAAAGTTTTAGTTAAGGAAATTATCTTGGCTGGGCAGTAGTGGTACAAGCCTTTAATCCCAGCACTTGGGAGGCAGAGAAGGAGGACCTCTATGAGTCTGAGGCATGCATGGTCTACAGAGCAAGTCCCAGTACAGCCAAGGATACAGAAAAACCTTGTCTTGGGAAAAAAAAAAAAAAAAAGAAACAAACAAAGAAAAGATAAAGAATTTTAAAAAGAAAATCATCTTAACTTTGTGTGTGTGTGTTCATGTGTCTGTGTGTCATGTCACATGTGTAGAGGTCATAAGACAACTTACAGGAGGCAGTTCTCTCCTTTGGGTCCCAGGAATCAAACAAACTCAGGCCATCGGGTCTTGGCAGCAGTACTTTTATATCCTGAACCATCTCACTGACCCTTAAATTTTTACTTTAGAAAGATAATGTTATCTGGGCTGGGGAGATGGCTCAGTGGTTAAAGCATATACTGCTCTCCACGAGGACTCAGGCTTGGTTACTAGCACCTACATCAGACAGCTTACGCCGGCTTGTAACTACAACTCTAGCAGGTCCAATTTTCACTTCTGGCCTCCCGTAGAACCTGCACCACGTGTGCATGCCTACACACTCCTAATTAAAAATAAAATCAAAGTGTCTTTTAATTGCAAGATGCATATAGCATGCTGTTCTTCTGAGCATACCTTACATACCTACATGGAATTGGAATTCATTTCCAACATAGCCGAAAGTTTTCACAGTGGAATGAATCTTTTCCTTCAGATTTTAATTTGGGCTGCATCAAACTGGGGTTGATTTAATGGACAAAGCTCATGGTCTGGACTCCGGGCTCATGTGACAATCAGCTGTGTGTCCAGAAACAAATGGTCAGTCTGATGTCAGCTTCTTTCTCTATAAATGAGTCTGATTCAGAAAGCCCCCCATCTACAGATGACTGGCAATCGCATCCCCACCAGCCTCAACTCTCGAGAATGCAGCCCAGACACAAATGTGTCTTTTGAGCTGCCAAAATAGACATTTCAAACACTTAGACAGTAAACCCTGTGTCTTTACCCAAGAGGCCCAGGCTGTCACTAAGAGCCTATTTACCCTACATGTCTAAAAAAAGATTGATTACTTGGTTTCATAGCCTACGGCAAGTAGAGGGGTAAGATGAGGTAGGTGTGGCAGCGCCAACAAGCCAGGGGAAAGACTTCCCCAAAAGACTAAAGCTAGACTCTATGGAATGGGTGCAAACTCATGTCAATCACACTGATGAACTTTGTTAGTGAACTAAAGTCCAGACAAAACTGAAGCATTCAAGAGTTATGTATTTTATTTTATATGTATGAGTGTTTTGCCTGCATCTATATGCACATGTGTGTGTGTACCACATGCATGTGTGCCTGGTGCCCAAGGAGGTCAAACCAATGTGTCAGATCCCCAGGAACCAGAGTTATGAATGGTCGTGAACCACCATGTGGGTGCTGGGAACCAAGCCCGGGTCCTCTGCAAGAACAGTAAACACAGTAACTACTGTTGTCACTCCAGCCCCCTTTCTGATAGGTCTAACTAGCAAGAAGTGGTCATATTGTAATGGCTGCAACATTGAAAATATGTTGCCTGATGTTTATCTTTCATAAACAAAATGAGGCTCTTTAATTAACTTTTTAAATCGTTTTTAGTGGCAGTAAAGTAGACACAACTGAATGTTCTGTTTCCCAGTGCCACACTTGCGACATTGTGTCACCGTCACTATTGTCGATTTCTAGAACTTTGTTCCCATCCCAGCCAGAACTCTGGACCAGACAAACAGCCACTCCAGAGACTGAGGTGGCTCAGTGTGTAAGTATGGCTTCTCTGCTATCATGGGGCCCACAATCACAGAACCCACACTGGAGAGGAGAGGGAAGGAAGGAGAGAGGGACGGAGGGAGGGAGGGAGAGAGGGAGGGAGGGAAGGAAGGAAGGAAGGAAGGAAGGAAGGAAGGAAGGAAGGAAGGAAGGAAGGAAGGAAGGAAGGAAAAGCCAGGCATGACTGCATATGCCTGAAACCCCAACACTGGGAAACGGAGACAGTCAGATCCCAAGGGCTCGATCCCCAGCCAGCAGAGCTGAGAAATAGCAAGGTTCCAGTTCAGTGATTGGTAATGACAATTAGAATGACAGAAGAAGTCACCCCACATTCTGCTGTAATCTCCGAGTATGCACACATATATACAGACAGACAGACAAATGTGTAAGTACAACCTGCTGAGTCCATTCTTGTTGTTCATGAATCTGTGGTCTCAGATAAGCAGTCAGGGGCGTCATCATTGCTGGGCAAGGCCAGTTCTCCCTTTCTCAGCAACTTATCAGTTGCTGTAGTTCTCGGTCTAGAGGTGGGATCTTTGAGCTCAATATGTTTCTGTGTACTCATCCAACACCAAACATGAAATCATAACTCATAAAAAGTAAAATAAAAAATCCCTGTAAGGAAGGGAGAGGGGACGCTGGCAGTGACAGACACACAGTGAGCGAGGACAGGGGAAAGCTGCAGGCGGCACTAATAGGAAAGAAAGCCCAGAGCGTGTTGTTAAACTGCCTTCAGGGTGTGTGTGTGTGTGTGTGTGTGTGTGCGCGCACGCGTGCGCCGGGAGAGGCCATTCTTTATACTTTAAAATATTTCCTTCTGTTATTTTTAATTAACACAGACAAACAGTGCCCTGTTATTGTAGATTAGGCCTTCTGCATCACGTGGCTGATGTGGAGCCGTTACCCGCAAAGTCCTTGCGTTGTTATTAATCTTTGTGGAACTAAGCCATTTGTCATGAAAATAAAACTAGTTGTTTTCTAATCAGGAAATTACTGAAGCTTGCTCAGAGGTTCAAAAAGTCTCTTTCTGCATCAAGAAAAGCTGCAAGTGTCTCTTCTGTTTTGGAGCCGGCCCTGCCTCTGAGCCTGTAGGCAGACTACCAGCAATCTGTCTGTGGGATGAGAGTAAGGCGGGGCTTGTGAGCTGGCCTACAATGAATGCAGAGTCGAGGGCCCCTTTTGTTCTGTTTGCACAAAGCCGGGGATAAATCACTCCCCCTGGGGTCCGTTTAAGGCCTGGACAATGGTGTTGCAAAGGGTGGGGTTAATCTGCTTTTGATTAGAAAAGCATTTCTTTTCTGCACCGAGGAAGGAGTTCAACCCCTGTGGGGAAGAGTCAAAAAGGAGAAGCGGGGCTCAGAGCCTTTGTCATCTTCCAGAGGTGGTATTGTAAGAACTGGCCCCTGTGACAAAGGAGGGGGCACCGGAGGAATGCTGAGCTGGGTTGAAATTCTATGCAGCTCCTGCCGCTGACTGGGAGTGACAGGCCTTCCTTAACCCTTGCCTTTCTGGCTCTCTTTACCCTGGTAGCAGATGCTCACGTTGCAGAGACTCCTTCTGCCCCTCATGAGGGATAACCTGGAGCTCAGTTCCCACCCCTACTCTGCTCCTGGTGTGTGAGAGAGAGCAAGAGCCCCAGGAGACGCAAGGAATATCCTGCAGTCACTAACATAACTATTCAGAAGAGCCCCAGTTGCACAGGGACAAAGGACCGTGGAAGAATGAGCTAGCTTGATGTTTTAGTTTGTTTCCTCCTTAGCACTGTGGGAGACGCCAGAAACAAAAGCAAGCAAAGTCAGGCAGGGACGCAAGCCGGAAGCTGGAAGCAGAAACTGGAGCAGAGCTCACAGAGGACCCTGCTCACTAGCTTGTTCCTCAGGCTCACAGCCACCTTTCTGTAGCTCCCAGGAATACCTGTCCAGAGGCGGTACTGTCTCTAGTGGCCTGGGCCTTCCCATATAAATCATTAAATGATTAAAAAAAAATGGCCCACATGCTTGCCTACAGGCCTCTTATTACTCAGAACTTAGACAGGATGGTAGACAAAGAGACGATGAGGTTTGAGAGTGGATGCACACACAGGACAAGGTTTGCAGAGGTGGTATTTTGAGAGATTAGATGGATAGCTATAGCAACAATTTGTTGTTCGTTTGCACTGCCGAGAATTGAACCCAGGACCTCATGGGTACTAGGCAAATGCTCTACCAGTTAGCTATATCCCCAGCTCTAACTTCGTGATCTGAACAAAAGTAGAATGTGCGCTTTTCACATAATTGCAGTTTCCGTCTCTTGTAAGGCAGCAGGTTTATGTGTGGACAGATTGCGCCGCTGGAGACCAGCGGCAGGGTTCATCATGGAAGATCCTGCTCCAGATGGGTTCCAGGCACAGTATGATGCTAGTAGCATACCCACCTGCCAGTCATCCCCTTCTGAGCTCCGGAGAACGGTGGTTACTGACCTTTTTTCAGGACTCCGTTGCTTTAGCTCTTTAGTGGGAACTCTACAAAGCCAGGCCTCCCATGGCTGACCACCCCAGCCCTATGCTAGGTGTCTGGCACCAGATGTTCTGCACGCACTGGCCAGTGGCAGTAGCTCCAGCGTGGCCTTCTGGCTCTCGGTTTCTTCCGCAAAAGCACTGTGCGGGAAGGAAGATCAGAGCCACTTTTGGTTCGAAAGCAAACAAACTCTACTTGCACGCTGAAATGTAGACTAAGCCCTGCTTCCACGTGCTCCTCTGCTACCGGTGCCAACAATGGTACTAACGTGCTTGCTCCCAGCCCTCTATGGTAGGAGACGGGAAGACATCAAGAGCCCTGCTACCCATCTGTGTGACTCAGTAAATGGAAAACTGAGCTCTCCTCCTCCACCTTTTGCATCTCTCTAGAAAATTCTGTCCAGGTAGCCCCTACCTTCGTGGCCAATTGAAACCCATTTTGTGTCTGGGTCAGAGTTCCAAGAAGTTCAGCACTAACAACACGAGGGTTTGTCTTTAAAGCTGTTTCCTCTACATTGGATAAGCCCTGAGAAGGCAGGCTAGGAGAATTAGCTGTGTGGCTCTTACAGGCTTTGGGGACTAGTCGGGGAGGCACTTTAACTTATCAAGTAGCTGATATGATTTGCCACTGTCTAATTTAAGTTAAGTGATAATTGGCAGTGTCTGTGTGGGAAAGGCATATCTGTTTGAATGGGCCGTTACTTGGTCTCTATTTCAAAGTTCTTAAAATTAATTTCTGGGTAGGCTGTAGGTCATTATCAGATGTATGGCCTAGGTGTGTTTGGGCTTCTGAAATCACTAGCCATTTTTCTGGCTAGCGAAGTTTTTAAACCATCCATGTAAGCAAAACGAGGCGCAGGCTCATGGAGGGAGGAGTTGGAGCAGATGAGAATATGTGTATATGGCTCTTACCCTGGAACTGGGTTTGGTTTCTGTTTTCGGCTTGTTTGTTTGAGACTTGAAAACTAGCACGGTACTGAACCTGTAGGCGTCAGGCAGAAGCGGCTGTGTGTCCTGAAGGTGTTGAGAGCAGAGGTTAATGAGAAGGAAGGAAATGGACGCACGAGCAGGTCAGGAGATGCAGTAGAGTCTGGATGTTGATGACAGGGGGCGGGAAGCAGATACGGAGGAGATTAGCTGAGGAAAAATCATGCCAGGAAGGAGTGTGTGCAAACAGCTGACGGCAAAGAGTTGGGTGTGAAATGGGAGTGGTAGGGGCTCCAGGTGCAGCCTGCAGTGGTCCTGGCACAGGGTAGCTGCCGGGTAAGTAAGGGTGGTTGTGTGTGATAGATTCCCAGTAAAACTACATTTGAATAAACCAGTGGCAAATGTCCCTCCCCCCCCCCCTTTTTAAGATAAGTGTTAAAGAGTGAAGCCTTTGACATGGGATGCAGGGTTTCAATGCTTGGCTGGCCAGCAGGTCCAGGTGTGCATACACTTTGTAACTTAGTCTCTGAGTGAACCCGGAAGAATGACGGGAACTTTCTATGCGTCCAGAGAAAGGGAATCAGTAACAGCTGAGGGTGTGGCGCAAGCCAGACTAGACGACGACGTAGATAAAGTAGAGAGTCGGGACCTAGCAGTAAATCGGGAATAATGGTGAGATAATGGGTAGCCATGAAGGGAAGTTAGGATCCTGATTATCTTATAATATACTCTTATTTTACTGAGGTTTAATTTTTCCACAATATAAAAGCCCCTTTAGGATTTATTTGATTTTCCCTAAGTACCATGATTCAAATAGGACCAGTCGTTCTCTGCTTGTGACGGAGATGAATCGTCTTCTTATTTTCAGGTCCTTAAAAGAATTGCCAACATCTCTCATCTGTCCAATATGTCCTTGGGCATCCACATTTTTTTTCCTTTGAGGATTGTAGCCTTTTCTAATTGCCTCTGGCTGTTTTCGTTCCTAGTTTGGTACTAGGAAAGTCAAAAGCAAGTTTTTAAAAATGGTATGTGAAATCAACTAAGTAACAAAGAAATAAGGAGAAGAGATAGAGGAAGAAAGACAACAAGAAGGATGAATAAGGCCAGGCAGCGGGGATACACGCCTTTAATCCCAGCACTTGGGAGGCAGAGGGAGGTAGGTCTCTGCAAGTTCAAGGCCAGCCTGATCTACAAATCAAGTTCTGGGACAGCCAGGGCTACATGAAGAAACTCTGTCTCAAAAACAAAAGCAAACAAAAAGAGAATCACAAGAGAACAGTTACTTAGCCCCCTGCTTACCTGTGACAAAAGGCAAAATACAACAAATTTGTCTTGAGACTGTTAATTGGTTTTGACTTGTACTTGAGAACCAGGCACCACCTTGTTCTATAAAATGGGATGTGTGGCCTGATGAGCTAAGCTGATGAGGTTTTATAGACAGAAAAGGCTGAGGAAAGCAGAAGCAAGAACAAAAGCTAAGTTACTGTCCTCGTGGATTTAAAATAAGGAGACTAGCATGTATCATGCATGTTGGGATCTCCTGGTTTATTGGAAACTGGGCTCTAACAGGAGTGACTCCACTCTGGGCTGTTCTGAAGGTGACTAGGGCTGGAAGCATGTCCCATACGGCAGCCTCCTGTTGAAAAAGCTGCGGGTTGCATTCCTGCCGCCCTGCTCCCAGCCGCCTGGCTAGCTTACACCCCGAAATAACAACACACAAATTGTATTCATTTAAACACTGCCTGGCCCATTATAGCTAGCCTATTCTGGCTAACTCTCATATCTTGCTTTAACCCATCTCTAATAATCTGTGTAGCACCCCAAGGTGCGCTTACCAGGAAGATTCTAGCCTATGTCCATCCTGGGTCGGAGCTTCATCGCGTCTGCCCCAGAGAGGAGAGCTATGGAGTCTGAGCTCACTTCCTCTTCCTCCCAGCATTCTGTTCTGTTTACTCCACCCACCTATGTTCTAACCTATAAAATGGGCCGAGGCAGTTTCTTTATTAGCCAGTGACCTTCCTCCATCAGCCTCCTACAGATTTCTTCTTGTACCTTTCTGGTCAGTGTCCACAGCGGGCTGAGTTCCGTGCCTTTCCCTAGGGGATTCAAGTAGACATTCTGGTAGCCCACCTTGAAGGTTTCTTTAATGTTCTATTAAACTCCATACAAAGGCATATAGACTGCCTTAGAAATGCTTTCCTGTTTTGTTTTGTTCTGTTCTGTTGTTCACTCCTCGGGAGCTAGAAGTCCTGATATGATTAAAGGAATAGAAGGTTGTGGGCTAAGGAGGAAAGAAGAGTTGGCTCCTCAACAGCATTTCTGTGGGGTGCCATGTGTCCACCCTTATTTCACAAGAGCTTCTACACACGAGAATGTGGAAAACGTGAAGCCTAGTTTAGGATAGAGGTGTTTACATGTTCACATGTGTGCGTGTGGGAAGGAGAGTACATACATGTGTTTGCACATGCGTGCAGAGACCAGAGGTCAGCATCACCGTTTTCCTCTATCACTCTTCAGCTTGTTTTTTGAGGCAGGGTGTTTTCCTGGACCTAGGGCTGGTGGATTCCAGTAGACTGGCCGGCCAGTGAGCTCTAGTGACATCTATAATGGTCATGAGAAGTGCAGGAAAAGATGGTCACCCTGAGCACTAAGAACTCTTAACCTCTTAGGCAGAATCAACAGCACCTTGTGTCTGTAATAAGAGCTACTAGGGAGGCTGAGGTGAAAGAATCGAAAGTCCCAGGCCAGCCCGGACAGTTAGCAAAACCATGACTCAAAAACTGCATGAAAAGATGAATAATTGAATAGATATTTATAGACCTCTCCTCTGTGGACTCTATTCTGTGTAAAGCCTTTAGGAGACCAACCCAAACATTCCCAACTGTAGTGGTGCTTGTCTTTCTACTCAACGGGTCAGCTTTTAACAAAATCCATGCTCCCTCCTCCTTCCCCAGGCTTCTCCTTCTGGGGCGAGCTGCCAGCCTGCCCTCCACCTCCCCCATTTCCCTCCTCCCCCCCCTCCCCGTTCCAACAGGTCTAGTGTCTTGTCTCCTCCCTGTGAAGAAATCTTAATGACCTTGTTCAGAGGGAGGAAGGGAGACAATAGAGAGCCCTGAGCAAGCACAAGTGTCATTTGTCACAGCTTGACTAGAGGGCCATTCCTTGCATTTTTCACTGGTTTCATGTATTGAAAACGTTACAGAAAGTAAATGAGGCTGAAACCTCTGGGTTTATTACTCCTTTATCAGAACATCCCTGGGTCCTTAGCAGACATCCCCACACTGTCAATGGGACCAGCCTCTGTGTGACAGATTAAGAAACCTAAAATGAGACCTGACCTCATGTCAGCTGCGGGGCTGCCCCTGACTCCAATGTTGGGTGTGAGCCCCACCCCCACCCTGTCGCTCTTTCCCCTTTCTCCTCTTTCCATCTCCCCATTTTGTCTTTTTAATTTCCCTCTTGCTGTTTGGTTTCCCTCTCTTTCTCTTCCGCTTTTAATCCCTCTCTTCTTTCTTCCTTCCTTTCTCTTTTCTTTCTCTCTCCTCTCCCTTTCTCCCCATCCTTTCCCTCCCTTCCTCTTCTTTCTCTTCCTCCTCCTCCTTCTTTCTTCTTCTTTCCTTCCCCCCCTTCCTTCAGAGATACAGGAAGATCTTTGTGGTGTCCAATGTGTGTGTCCATAGCACTTCCCACCCTGTTCTCCGTGGATGTGAGACGTCATGTCATAGACTTGAGACATGCTGTCTCAAGTCTTCTTCTACAGCCAAATATCTCAGATCTAACACTACTCTATTACCCCTCTTCCGAATAGTCAATATCTCCTTCTAGCATTGGAGTTAGACATTCATTCCTGCCCAACTTTCCTGAGATTGTTTCTGGGAAAGGTGAGGGACATCATGTCAGGTTTGTGCTTCAAATCCAGGGGATCCCCTTGTCCTCACTTTGGCTCAGTGCCTGATCTCCATCAGGGTGGGCACTGTATTCTGCAATACCCAAAGTCTTGCATCTCTGACACTCCTTGCTAAGCCTCTATTTTGAGGAGCTGTTGTTCCCTGCTCCTGCTAGGATTGAGGACTCCTGAGTGACTCTTTCCTGCTAGTGCGCACTGCTGGTCTACTGAGGTGGGATAGTGCTAGCCCTGAGATTCCCTAAAATCACATTTCATAAGCAGGCACTCGTGTGGGCTCTGACCCTGAAACACAGGAGAAGTGTTAGTTCCAGCTCTCTGTCAATGGTCCCTAAGAAGGACCCCAAATCTTCACATATGGACCAGAGCCCTCTTAGCCAACTGCCCACAGGTAACTCCAGTCCTGGGGATTTCTTGGAGATGTCAGCATAACCTTAGCTTGTCCCGGGCCGCTGTGTTATCTTTACCCCCAGATTAATGCTACCCTCTCTTCAGTTCCCTAAGGGATAGAGAGCAAAGGTGACCGTGCAGAGGTTCAGCCAGAGGCCTGTGATGCTAAGCCAGTCTATCAGGCTATCAGACATAGCCATCCCCAGGCATTCTGTGCAGAGGACAGTGGCTACGAGACGCCCTGTTTGGAGCAGAGTACAAGGCTGAGGCATGCAAAGCCCCACTGTCTATACATGGTCGGTTGAAAGCCTTGTCTCTGTTCACCACAAATCCTCAGATGTCAGTGAATATTTCACCTTGGTTTGAGAAGTCCCCAGCCTGCCAGACAAGCCTGGGACCACCCTACTATGGCTCCACAGGCCCACCACTTGGGAAAAAGGAAAAGGGAAAAGAGAAGATAGCAGTTGCCTAGGATCCTGGCCCAGTCATCTCCCTGCTATGGCCCAACAAAAGAGGAAACCAAGGGTCCTGTGTACTCAGTGCCTTCCAGCACACCTGCTGCCTCAGTGGACAATAAAGTTTCCTGTGGGGAGCTGGTAGAACTGCATGTTCCTCCTCAGAGACAAAATGAGGAGGACGAGAGGGAACCCTAGACTCAAACCACGCCTCTCATTGGACCCACTCCCTTCCCTCACCCTCCTTGCCTCCTAAATGCCCCTCTCAGGTTCAGGCCATGCTCTGTGCTCCCTTATGCTCTGGTCTAACCAGCCTCCCTGTGGTTGTATTCTGAGCACTGATGCTGAAGCATTCTTCAGTCTCCTTGTATCCTCTCGTTGTTGTCACCATTGCTAGGGAATTTGGAGCTCCCTCTATTGGATTCTTAGACTTTTTAAGAAAAAAACTTAGACTCGGAAAGAAGCTTCGGGACAATTTTCTTAGAGTCTGAGAGGAAAACAAGACAGGGCAGGCAAGCAGTAAATCTCGGCAGCTGCCAGGGGAGAGGAAACAGAGATGAGGAAGAAAGCCATTGAGTTAGGCCAGCGTGCTAAGCAATGGAAGTCAACAGGCAGCTGCAGGGCAGGGACCAGATGTGTGTCAGACAGAGGGCAGGGGGCTTCAGAGGACAAGTAGGAAATCCCAGAGTAGCTGGGAAGGCATGCTTAGACTTCTGGCAAGCATCCAAAAGAAAAAGAAATACGAGGAAGGGAAAGGGGAAGTTACACTTTTTTAAGTTTGACTGAGAAAGGGGCCAGATTGATATTGATACTGGTGGCATATATATGTATGTATGTGTGTGCGTGTATATATTATATAATATATATACATATATATTACACATATATGTGTGTGTGTGCCACCATTATCAATATCAGGTCACAATGCCGAGGATATATGTATATTCTCATTAAAGGACTGATTATTTCTTCCATCTTTTGGCATGGCTTTAGGTGAAATTGTCCTCTCTGAGGACTTGTCTTGGCCAGGAGACTAACAGACTCAGCTAGATTAACTCTTAAAGGAGTTAATCCCTAGCAAATTAGGCTCAGCTGCCTGCCCCCAGTATGTCAATTAAAGAAACAAGTTGCTATGAAATAATCTTTTCATACATTGTGAAGATGTGTCTTTGCCAAGATGCCTTCTGATTGGTTTAATAAAATAGTACGTAATGTTTAATCTTTAAAGTAGATGAGAATGTCATGTCTCCCCCCCAAAGCTAGAGGTATTTATTTTACCATTTTGACCAAGAGGCTGAAGAATGGTAAAGCTAGTGTTTACTTTTCTAGTGATACCAAGGAAATGGGAAAAGGGGTCCAAAGCCAACCACAAAGCACGCATATATCCTCTGTGGTCTCCTAAGTTACTGATCCCTGTAATACCACCATCTGCACAGCTGGCGAGAGCCTCCAGGATCTTCCCATCAGTTCAAGGCCTTGCCTTCTAGTAGTAATTAGTCTTGCTTTCTGGAGCCAAGTTCAACTCTGAACATTCTTCCCGCTATGGCCACTTCCATTCAAGGATCTGACTTTGGTTGCCCTGGACCTCATTTCTAGCTACCTGTATATTGTGCTCTCTTTCTTCTTTTCTCTACTTTCATACCTCATCTTCAGGGACTTGGCTACTCTCCCCTCTCCTTTATGAAGCCTCCATTCCTGTTATTGACATTTTTAAGGTGATATCCTAGACCCTGGCATCCCTAGCAAATTAGGCTCAGCTGCCTGCCCCCAGTATGTCAATTAAAGAAACAAGTTGCTATGAAATAATCTTTTCATACATTGTGAAGATGTGTCTTTGCCAAGATGCCTACTGATTGGTTTAATAAAAGAGCTGACTGATCAATAGGTAGGCAGGAAGAAGTTAGGAAGGAGCGTCAAACTGGGAAGTGGCTGGGAAGAGGGTCAGAGTCACCAGGTCACCAGCCAGATGCAGAGGAAGCAGGAGATGAATATGCTGAAAAAAAGGTGCTGACACATGGTAGAATGTAGATAAGAAATATGATTAACTTAAGATGTAAGAGCTAGTTATTAACAAGCCTAAGCTATTAGTCAAGCATTTATAATTAATAATAAATCTCTATGTGATTATTTGGGTAGCTGGCTGGTGGGACAGAGCTGATTGATAGGACAGAAACACTACACCCACAATTCAGAGTGAAAAGCTGAGAAACTAGGCCTATTCAATGTGGAGACATTGGGAAGGAAAACAGATAAAGGAGTCCAATGACTCTAGTCCACCAGGGAGCATGGAGAGCAGCGGGTATGTAGAACTAAGGAATCTTGCTCAAGTTATGTCTCTGTCCATCACTGATCCAGCTCTTGGGTGATTGCCTCCTGGGAGGCAAGTTCCTCCCCTGGCTGGCTGGCACCCAGGCTTCTGCCTTTCTCTTCTCCTCATTGTGGAAGTCCACCAAAATTTTGTTCTTTGAAATCCATTGTTTTCCAGTGGTCTGGTAGCACAAGTGTCTCTTTAAAAGGTCTCCTCTCCTGCCAAGGGTTATAATCCCTTCCTGGAATTGACGACTTCTGCCTTTGCATGTGATTCCCTTCTCTACTGAATATGTGGGCCCTTCTCTACTGGACACTTATCAGCTATTTAGCTGGAACTGGACAGGACCTGTTTGTTGACACTGGTATGTTCAGCTACTTAAAGAAAGGAATCTGCATGATTCCGTTTGTAAACTCCTAGCTTGTAAAACAGAACTTGGCATCTGCTCTTGATGCCCTCAGAAAAAGCAGGTGAAAGGTCTGGCCGAGCGAAGATGAGTGTCCTTTTACACTGTAAATTGATATACAGATATAGGTCAGTCTAGTTTCAGTGGCGTCCCAACACATACCAGGAGGTGGCCAGTGATGGCTTCTGGGAAATGAAGACAGTGCTCTCTCCAAAACACAGCAGCACCACCACCACCAAGAGAAAGGAAAGCTGTACGAGCTCTTATCAAATGAGCAGGGTGCAAAGTGTTCACAGCAGGATCTGGACCAAAGAGTGCCACAGAAATCCACTGTGTGGGGTTGATGGATAAGCAAGACGATGAGGAAAGAGGTTTCCAGTATCCTTCTGTGGTGGGACTACTGCCAAGCTAAAGAGAGTGCAGGAGAATATAGATCTAAGCCATTGGGAGGCCCTCTAGCTGTCTTTCACATAAGTAGCTATCTTTTCTTCATTGTGATTTAACTCTAGTAATTGCTAAGCAGCTTATAAGATTTTAAAACACAATCTCCAAGAAGAGAAAGTTTAGGGAAGCCAGTGGCTAAATGTCCTGAATCACCTTGTAGACATTGTCCCAGTGATCTCTGTAGAACTTTCTGCAGCAATCTTTTGTGTGTCTTTGCAGCATGGTTATCTAGACCAGGATTTTTTCAACTGTCATGTGTGTGCATGTGTATGTATGTATGTTTGTGTGAACGTGTATATGTTTCTGTGTGTGTATATGTTTGTGTATGTGTGTTTGTATGTGTATGTGCTTTTGTGTGTGTTTGTGTATATTTGTGTGTGTATGTTTGTGTGAGTATATGATTCTGTGTGTATATGTTTGTGTGTATGTTTGTGTATGTATGTGTATGTGCTTTTGTGTGTGTGTTTGTGTGTGTGTTTGTGTGAGTATATGATTCTGTGTGTGTATATGTTTGTGTGTGTGTGTTTGTGTGTGTATGTGGGTGTGTTTTATGTTTGTGTGAGTGTGTGTGTACGCTGTGTTATAACTTTTGTCACTCACGGTTGCTTTTGTAAAATATTAAACAGGGAAGAATAAGATATGCCAATTGTGGGGCTGAAGGGGTGAGTCAGTGTTTAGGAGCACTGGCCGCTCTGCCAGAGATCCGGGTTCCATTCCTACCACCTGTGTGGCAGGTCAGAACTACCTGTAACAACAGGTCCGTGGAAGATCAGATGTACTCTTCTGACCTCCATGGGCACCAGGCCTGCCTGTGGTACATGGACGTGCATGCAGGCAAAGCACTCATGCACATAAAATAAAAACAATAATTTCTTAAAATAATTTAAAAAGACATGCCAGTGATAGAAACACAGCCAAACTCACATCAACGTGTCAACATGCTTCCTCAGGTTCTCTTTATATTGTTGTGGGTTTGCCAACTGCTTCCTGTCCACTCCCACACCTCGACAGGCACCAGGTTAGACTCGATTTCGGTATTTTCAAATAAGAAGCTGGAGGAGAACAGTCATGTAGAAGCTGTTCAAGGAAGGGGATCTTAAGGACATAAACTGCTTAAAAACTGGATACTTTAAAGCAGATTTTTAAACCTCAGAAGTGAAACTGAGTGGCAGAACGTTCTCCTTTTGAGTGTCTCTGCTGTTCCTGCCCCCAATGCAGAGTGAAGAATTCATAGCCAAGAATTCTTTCCAGCGCAGACCCTTCTGTGGGTTGGTTATGAGCCATTTGCGAGCCATAGGTGCTGACATGAAGCCAGTGATGGGCTCTCTTGAGTTCACGGATGTCCTCGCTCTGTCATTTGAGCCCAGAGCGAGCTGTTATTAGGCTGAACTTCCAGCCTCTCATTTTGGCTTCAAATGATTACAGCTGCCGGGGCAGCCTATGCTACAGTCGCTTCCCGCAACTGGTTCATGGTTAACGTCCCCTATTTAAAAGACTTAATTATGGTCAGAGTAGGGCCATCCCGCTTTGATCTGTTATCTAGAATGACCTACAAAAATCTGGACTCCTAATGGCCTCTTTTCTCGGCGATATCAGAAAAGCAAGCAGCCTTTAAAACATAGGGCCTCTGCCATGAACTCTCAGCGTTTCCAAGTACTGTCCACCAGAGATCTGTTGAGGGGGAGCCACAGGCTTCGTCTCCAGCAGCAGATGCAGTTCTTCCAGGGTTGTAGCTGAGTTTTCCTTCCCAGCCTGCTGTAGCCACTCCTGTGCATTACATCTGTCCCCATCCCTGCTCTTACGTCTCAGCCTCGTGCGTCGGTATAGGCCAGGGTCTCTAGTTTAACTCCCTTAATTTGACATTCAAAATATTCCTTGAAAATGTCTGATTAGGATCTGGAAAGGTGGCACAGTGGTTAAGAGCACTTGCTGCTCTTCCAGGGGACCCAAGTTTCGTTCCTAGCACCCAGGTTGGGCAGCTCACAACTGCCTGTAACTTCATCTCTAGGGGGATCAGACACAGCTGGGTTCCTTGGGCACGTACACTTTGTGTAGAGTACACACACACACACACACACATTAAAATAACAAATCTCTTTAAGTGGCTAATGCCATACTGAGGTACTGTAAAAAAAAAAAAGCATGTATCAGAGTTGAGTATTAGATCATTTTTATGTACCATGTATAATTTAACAAAAATATTAATTTGTTTTGTTTGACATCTCTTTGGGGAGGAGTGCCGGCCATAGCCTATGTGTGCAGGTCAGAAAACAACTCGTGGGATTGGTCCACCAAGTGGGTTCTGGGGCAGGGAGGAGAGGTGGGGGATACTCAGGGCATCATCAGATTGATGGCAAGTGCCTTTACCTACTGAACCGTCCCACTAGCTCTCAGAGAGTGCTTTCTGATGAAGAGCAGGTGGTACATGTTGTTCAAATGTACTGTTGCTTCAGTTCAGCCCTGGGTAGCTGCTCTTGGCTGGACGTTAACTCCCCTACGCAAACAGAACTTCCTTATCACTGTCCCTCTGTGAGTGATAATGAGCTTCGCTTGCGGAGGTGGGGCAAAGAGAATGCCAGCAAACTACACTGAAACCGTGTGAGCCTGATTTCTTATGAGGTGTTCACTTCCAGGAAGGGAGGGAGAGAGGGAGAGACGGGGGGGGGGGGGGGGGGGGGGGGGGGGGGGGGGGGGGGGGGGGGGGGGGGAAGGAGAGAGGGGAAGGAAAAGCAGTTAGCAACAAAGCTTGCTTTAAAAGATAATAAAAGTCATAGTGCACCCACACTGAGACAATGGAGATGCTCTATCGGGAACTCACCAAGGCCAGCTGACCTGGGTCTGAATAAGCCTGGGTTAAAACTGGTCTCACTGAACATAGAGGACAATGAGGACTACTGAGACATCAAGAACAATGGCAATGGGTTTTTGATCCTATTGCATGCATTGGCTTTGTGGGAGCCTAGGCTGTTTGGATGCTCACCTTACGAGACCTGGACAGAGGAGGGTTTTCCTTGGACTTCCCACGGGACGGGAGGGAGGGAGGGGGACATGATTGGGGGAGGGGGAGGGAAAGGGGAGGCGGAGGTGGGGAAGAGACAGAAATATTTAATAAATAAATTTAAAAAAAAAGTCATATGTGGTAATACTTTTTAAATGGAAGGGACCAGAATGAAAACATATTTCGTATGAACAGTGACCTGTGCTACTTTAAGAAGCTAGTGACAACTTAGCCTTTGCTGTCTACAGAAGGAACAGAAAGAGTGAGAATAAGTGTGGCTAAGGAAAAGGCATAGGGAATGAGAACCTGATGGAGGTGAAACCCTAGCTTCTCTTCAGTGGGTTCTTTGGTGCACTGTCTTGTGGTCTGCTGGAATTTGGGGTACAGAGGGGAGCTGTGCTCTCTGTTATTTTGCGAATGTACCCTCCCCCAATGCTGTACCATACCCGCCCCCAGCCAATGCCTGTAGGTCACATCTTGTGCTTGGAAGGAAGCGGAGCTACAGCGTACAGTCCTGGGGAGGAGACTGTATTTATTTTTTTATTTTACGTTATTTCAGCTGTTCTCACTTTTTTTTTTTAATTCTGTCCTTGTTTCCTACTGAGTCCATTCTTCAGCAGTTGTGGAGACAGGAACATTGAGTTATGAACCCCTGAGCACACAAGGAGTAGAAGGCAGTTTCCCGTCTCTTGGCAACCCAGGCAGCATCTGGGCCATGTTGGCTTAACCCTCTGTGGGTCTGACTGATGTGGGATGTGTTTAAGAGCTGTTTAAGTGTTAGGCATATAAAATTATTTCCATTCCCCACGGTTCAATACTCTAACTTAACACACTTAACAAAGGTAGAGTTATGCTTACTCTCTAAACTTCCCCAAGTTGCCGTGGATCTGGTCCTATGCGTAAGTATCTGATGTCTTTAAGCCTTAACAATTTGTGTTAAACACTCTATCACACTTGAACTTTTATTTCTAATTTCCCACAATCTGAACTCCAAATGTGTATGACCAGTACTTGTGGAATCAAGAAATCATCAGCCTGGGGTATTGTTCTTCGAATTCTGTCTGCTTTGGTTTTTGAGACAGGATCCTCATTGTCCTGGGATTGGATAATTGTACTAGGCTGGTTGGCCAATGAGCAAGCGCCAGTAATGTGCCCATCTCTGCCTTTCCGGTATTGGGATTACAATAAGCATGTGTTGTCACCAGTGTGAGCTTTTTCATGTGGGTGCCAGGGCTTGAACTCAGGTCCTCACGCTTGCGCAGCAAGCACATTCCAACTGAGCTATTCCCTGAGACCCCTGAATTTTTTAAACACATAAACCATTCAAGGGCATAGGAAATAGCCTGCCCAAACTTTGACATTATCACTAACTGTGACCAGCATCCATAGAAGAAAGCTCTGATGGAGTGGGAAGCTGGGGGATGCGTTAATGTAGGCCATCCTGTCCCTCTCCTTGCTACAACGGCATGCTCCTTAATAGGCAAGTATTATGCTCGCTAATGAGAGAACATCTGTCTGTCATCTGTGGTGGAGGTAATGAGTGCATTAGTACCATAATTATTTGAAACAGATGCCAGTGATTCATCTTGCATATTAAAAATGTCTTAGAAGAAACCAGGAGTCCTAAGGCATCCTTCTCATTGGCTTCACAGGATTACCTTGCCTGCATCCGGGACCAAACAAAACTTCCCCTGGGGACTGAAGATAGGGCTGCTCTTTTTGGAAACATTCAGGATATCTACCACTTCAATAGGTAAGTCAATACCCTAAAGGTTGTTCTCGTATCAGAACGCTGTGAACTGCTCTCGGTCAACCACACCTAAGACATCTTTGCCCATAATCCTTGGTTCAGCTTCGCAAATGTTGTCTCTCTCTGTCCTCCTGGCTCAGAGAAGAGACTTAGCTCCCTGGAAGATCACTGAGGTCTTTTGTCCACAACAGAACGCAAGTGGGACATCCGAACATCACACTCACTGGTTTGGTCTCCAGAATCGACCCTAATGCTGGATTTTCAAGATGCTTTCTTCTGCCTAGAGAGTGTTGTGGGCCTAAGAGACAGACAGTAAACTCTAAGTTATAACAATAATTCCATTTCACAGATAATTATGCACTACAAATTATTACAATATTCTTGCATCTATTTGTGGTGTGTGTGTGTATCGCAGTAAGAGAAAAACTTGCAGGAATTGTTTCCTTCCCCCATGTAGGTTCCAGAGAAGGAACTCCTGTCCCCAGACTTTGGCAGCAAGCACCTTTACCTGTTAAGCCATCTTGCAGTCCCCAGTTCAAATAACTTAATTCACATCTGTATTAAATAGCTTCTAGGTGGGGGACCCTAGGCTAGAAAGTTACACGGGTATCTAAGGCTGGAAGCTGCAGGGAGTGGAAACAGGTTTGTGAGCTGTTGTAGGTTTGTAGCACAGCTTGGGAGACACAGAAGGCAGGCTAAGAACACAGGCACCACTGTTTATCCTTTATGAATTGCATCTTGGCTCAGCTATGCACACATCATGAATGAGTCTTCAAGCTGAGCTAAATCACTAAACCCTTCGCTAAGGGTTTCTCAACGAGGCTCTACCAGGACACACACACATGCACACATACACACACATACCCTCATCTCTTCTACTTTTTCTCATTGACATTCCACAATATCTAACATGTATTATGATGGGCTTCTCACAAAACATTCCAAGGGCAAGAATGTGTTTGGTTAATGCCAATGGATCTCAAACAGCTGTCTGGCTCATGGGAGACATTCACACTTTTATGAACAAATGGATTCACATGCCAGGAGATGCCATCTCCTGTGGCTGTGGGGAAGCTCTTAGCTGACATACCCAAAGGTCCAGCTCGGTGTCATCACGAGAGCAAGCATCAAAACATTCCCATTGGAGGTGTGCATTTGACACAGTGAACTGCCATCATAAAACTTTATATCACCCTTGTTCTGTGGCTCAAATATACTACAAGCTAAGCCCTATCCCTCTTTACTTATTCAGGCCAATACAGATGAGTTCCCCAGAGTCAGGGTCCACTTGTCTCTTTGGAACCCTAATATTTAGCACCAGCCTGGCTTACAGGAGGCAAGTTTCTCCAGTTCTAACAAGCTAGCTCCTAGGAAGCCCTAAGGCTATATCAGGGTTCCACTTGCTTGCTCTTATAGACCCTGAGAATCGTTTTGTATCTTCTGAGCTCATGCTTCTCCTGGGCCACCAACTGAAGCACCTAGGAAGCTCTCCTTAAAAGCCACCATGAGGGTACAGTTGGTAGATGGGGTACAGCTGGTAGATGGCTTACTGAGCATGCCCGAAGCCTTAGGGTGCTCGGCTCACCATGTGGAGGCAGGAGGATCAGAAATGAGGAGGTCATCCTCAGCCACATAGTGAGTTCAAGGTCAACCAGGAATCCATGACGCCACATCTCAAAATAAAAGAACAAGTAATATCTGGCCTAAATGGAATCATACCTCTCCTTTAAAAGCTCAGAAATTCCTAAAAGGGAGACAGAGAGACTGTGAGAGCAAGAGCTGGTGGATGACTCCAAAGAAACAGCGTTTTCCAGGCCCAGCAGGGCTGACGTACATATGAACTCACAGGCCATAAAGTCATGCACTGGATGTGCACAAGATCAAGCCAGAGAAAATCCCAGCATGGAAGGGTAGTGGGCATGATGTCCTGCCCCTCACCAAGAAGCTGTTGGAAACTGACAGTTGCTGGGAGAGGGGAAATGGGTTTTCTTCAGTGGAGTGGCACTGGGTATATCAACCACGTTCCTGGGTGAGCCCAGTGCTCAGGCGTAGTCAACCAACATAAACGGGACCCCCTCGGAGCTTCTTCTTGTTGTTGTTACAAAAGAGAAAGAAGTAAATTTGGGTGGGTAAGGGGGTTACAGGGAATCAGGGAGGAGTTGGGGGAGGGTGAAAATCTGATAAAAAAATGCTGTATGAAATTCTCAAAAAATAAATTAAAAACATTATTTTTAAAGCAATATTGGGACCCTACTTTCAGAAATGGACTCATCCGTCTGGGACGGGGCCACGGCCTCAGAATTTTCAAAAAGGCCTTCGGGTATTTATAATGTGGAGTCGCAACAGAGAAACACTATCTGGGTAAATCAGCTCAGCAATGAGACAGTGAGAAACACATCAAAAACTGAAGAAGCCACACTCACTAGTGATGTGCTGGTTTTAAAGCAGGCCCCTATTTAGCAATGCCACGAGTCCTGGCATAGTATCACTTTCTAGAGCCCGCTAATGATACTGTGACCCAGAAAGATGCTAGATACTGAGAGATCCCTGCCCTAGCTCATCTGTGGTTTGGCAATAAATTGATGGTGACCAGTACTTGAGGAGTGTTTCCTTTTGCCAGAGGCCAGACAGCCTCTAGAGCCGTCTATGTCATCCAAGAGTGCCTGCCTGCATAGCAGGACCCTGTGCTTCAAGCCCTGTATGAAGTTCAGGAAGCTATGCCTAACCTCAGGAGGGATTTTCACTCCTTGGAATTTACATGTGTGTGTCTCCTAGTCTAAAGGAAGAAAAACGTGAGTTAGCGAGACGGGACTCAGCAGCGAGACCCATTACGCAAAAGCTAGATATCTCGAAAGACCTTTCTACTCCTGAACCCATTCTTCATTCTTTTCTGTTGGATGTCCGCTGACGCTGAGAGCCATTCCTGTCTGAAATATGCCTGGGTCAGACAGAAGATGAATATACAGGGCGTGGTGCCGTCATGCCATGGCAGCCCATCACGTTCATGCCAGTGGTTGCAGAGATCACACTTGGCATTCACGGTTCAGGCAGTACCTTAATCCTCTTAGCTGTTCTGTGAGGTGGAGAGAATGCAATAAGACACACACATTTTATACATGAGGAAGCAGCCTTTGAGGCCACCAAGTCCTCTGTTTCCAGGTAAAGCCCAAGACTGGGCCACTTTGGATATTGCTTTTGTCAAATTCTCATGTCTTCCTCTGTTTTGAAAAATTATCTCTTATTTAACTTTGCTGTCGAATTATCTGGGTTCTGTGGGTTGGTTAGTTGTTTGCCTGTTTGTTTATTTGTTTGAGACAGGGTCTCATTATGTCGGCCAGGCTGTCCTCAAACTCAGTCTTCGTATGGTAGCCTCCAGGGTACTGGGATTGCAGAGGTTCACACCCATGCTCAGCTGCATACAGTAGAATTGTTGCCTTTGCTTTGTCCCCATTTGTTTGGATTTCTGTTTTCTTATATCTAGAATCTAAATTTGTAATTTAGATGACCCTGTGGTTGCTACTGTTGGTTAAAATGAGAACACCAATGTGACTTTAAGTCACTGCTCATGCATCTTTAATGATATTCCAATTGATTTCTCAGATGCAGCTGTCTGGCGAATCATGACGGAGCTTTAGATAATAGACTCTAAAGTTCTGCTGTTAGTAATTCCCGATTTTTGAGCATAGTGTTATAATATTGTATCTAACTAGGTAAGACTTAAGTCTCCAAAAATTAAAGGGGGGGGGGCGTATATTAGCCTGAAAACTTTAGCTGATTGGGTTTCATTTTTCTAAGACACACAGATGGAGCAAATCTAAATCTGAAAATCCAAAAAATTGGGAACTTTTGGAGCACTGGCCAAAGTTGAAAATTCCACATCTGATCTCATGTAATGTATCACAGCCATAACTCAGACCCACTGAAAACTACGAAATTGCCTCCAAGCTGAACGTACCATCTGCAGATGAAAATAACAGAATTCGGGTCTACACTTGGGTCCCGTCTTTAAGATAAAGAAGGCACTATGTCTATGCAGATACTCCGAACCCCAAAAGTACTTCTGATCCCAAACGTGTGGGTTAGGAAACCCTTGACCTGTGTATTTCCAACACACAGAAAATATAGAATGATACAATAGTCTGTATTCTATATCATTCTGTATTGTATTTCCGAAGCTTTCTTGTACCATATTTACTTTTTAAATTCCTCACATTTTAACGGCATCAAAGATCTCACTGAAAACCTCTCCTATGCCCTTCTCCAATGTCATTCTGCCCTGTGCAGAATGATAGAATACACTTAGTGCTGGCACACCAGTTCTCTGGCGTGGCAATGCAAGACAAATCTGGAATTGACTGAGACTGAGATTGTTATAAGGCATAAATACACCCATCCTGGTGTCATCCTCTCGTGTATTAAAAACTGGAGAAACAAATGGCTTAGATGCCAAGAACCTACGTCAGTACTGAAAAAGGAATGGGAGAGATGCAGGGTCAGTTAAGATAGACCAGCTTTCCCTGAATCCCTGTTTCATGGTAACTTACTATGCAATATGGTGCTCCATTTCCAAGCTGGCTTTGTTTTCTTTCCTGTTTTGCTGTATAGCAGTGATAGGGCAATGTTTCTAGGGACGGAACCCAGGGCCTCGCACATATTACACATACATGTGTTCTACCACCCAGCCACACGCCCAGCCTTGGGGTAGGAGTTTTGCCATCATTACATATATCTTTACTTGCTATATGCCCCCTGCTTTCCCTTGGTTCATACATGGCATGAAGACTGTAAACTCCCACAGGTTTCTTTTTTTCCACTCAGCATCATTTTTGAGCTTCAGTCCTCCAGTTCATGTAGCTGTCACGTGACTCTTCCCAGGGAGGCTCTGGATTTTGCATTGGGCCAATTGCAATAGGAATGCCCATGTGGAGCCCTCCTTGCTCCCTTCCAACACTGGTTTAATTTCTCCCAACTGACCCCTCCAATGGGCTTAATTGTTACTGTTTGTTAGTTTTTCAAAATCTGTATAGTCCTCTGTTGGTATTTTCCATAAATCTAGTGTTAAAAATGACATCTTTACATGACCAAGTCAACCTATTCATAGCTGCATGTCTCTTTGAGCAGTTATTTATTTGTTTATTGGTTCATTTTTGAGACAGGATTTCATGTAATCCAGGCAGGCCAAGAATTTTCAATATGGCCAAGGATGACCTTGAACTCCTGATTCTTCTGCTTCCACCTCCCACATCCTGGGATTGCAGATATACACCTGGTCCCATCAACCTTTTAAAATGTTACATAACAATTATTTAACAACCTTTCTCCCACATGGAAACATGTAGCTTTAAAAATTAGCTCCTAGAGACCTTAACGTGCTGACATTATGTTCACTAAAATTTTCTATGAATTCTCAACAAGAAATGTTTTTGATTCTTATGTTTGTCACTATATCCAAGGAGCTTCCAGGCTTCCCCTTGATATCTAACTTCTAGATATCTATGCTTCTAGAGTTCTATGTAGTCATTCTGAAAATAAAGTGAATTATTTTGTTTCCTTTCTTGGTTGTTCTTCCCTGGTGACCTCTTCTTTAATCCCACTGCTTGGAATCACCTTTCTCCCACAATGTCACCATCCTTATCTTCATTTTGACGTCATCAGAAGCATCGCCCTACTTATGAATTAAGTGTAACGAAACATAGAGAAACACGTCTCCATTTTGCTAGAGTTTATCAGAAATATTGTGAATAGTGAACATTACTGAATGTAGAGTTTAATTAAACTTAGCATATTATTTTACTCCTATGCATATTGAGTGGACTGCATTGATAGACATTCTAATCTAAATCATATACATACATCATTACTACAATGAACTGCTCATGGTGTTTTCCTTCTACATCTGTATACTGAAAATTTTTTATTCCTTTTTGTAAATAATAACATGATTTTTTCTTTCATTGTCTTCCTTTCTGTTTTGAATGTAAATCTCATGTCACAAAATGCAACTGAGACTTCATTTTGGTCTACTTCTTAGTGACCACGTCTCTTACTGTATATAAACCCTGCCCCCACCTCACTGCCTGCCCTCACCCTCTACTCCACCCCACCAGCCCTGAAATTGAAGTCTCTGGTTTGGTGTCTGGAACAAATCCCCAAATGATCAGAAACTGGGTTAGTTAAAAGAAACCACTTGAGCCCGAAAATCCCAAAGCCTTTACAAACTTGTATTGCCAACCAAAGGGAAAAAATGCCAGCACTCTTGGACTAGAGAAGCTGTCTAAACTGGAACTTGAATCTCTCTTTACGGATGAAGCATGAGGAAATGCAGGCAGTTCCTCCAAATTGAATTTCTATGTCTAAATTGTTGCTTGGCAGATTAAGATGATCAAAGCTCAAAGTAAAAATTTCCATTTTGCTTTGGATCTTTGTCTGCACTCACTCTGCCTATGTGGAGCCTTTGCTGGGCGCAAAATGCTGGACTGGGCCTGAGGCCTGAGGCCTGAATGGCCCCCTGTACAGCAGGGCAATAAATCATCTACTCGAGGACTGAACAGGATGCTTTGAGGGAACTGACGACCATGGGATTCATTTTGTTCCAGGGTCTAGTAAAATCATCACAAAATAAGCTAAATATGTCTTAAGTCACAAAAAATTATCTTTGGACTGTGCTTTTTTTTTTTTAATGTAATACAATGATTCATTGGAACATATAACAAGGCAGAGAGAGGCGGGATATTTTCTTTTTAGTACATTTTCAACCTACCACCATGACTCCCAGCTTTACACAATAGTAGGAATCTTTTTGTGGACAGTCTTCTTTCTGGCAACTGGAGTTCAAGGCAAATGGTTTTTGTAGTGAGTTCCAGGACAGCCAGGGCTACAAAGAGAAACCCTATCTCAAAAACAAAAACAAAACAAGAAAGCAAAAACAAAAACCAAATAAACAGCAAGTCTAGTGTATCAGTGAGCCTAATGTGACATTTTCCATTGTCCTATGCACGTGAGTCTCTTTGGAAGCTGCTCATTAAAAAGGCTTAGTTAGGTGGTCGGAGAAGGAAGGGTTGCCTGGAGTCTGTGCCAGCCGAAAGAGGAGAAGCCATGTTCCCGATCCTCATCCAACATTAAAGCAGTATGACCTTGCAGTCATGCGACAGTTCCTGTGTGGGGCTCACGGCAGTGGGCAGAGAAAGCACCATGTATATTGCGATCTTGAAAGAGAACAAAGCTGTTGCTATTTGTCCACTAGGCTGAGTTCAGAGGCCTGAGCTTGGGAAGGAAATGATGTCATTTTCTTGTTCGTGATCCCATTCAAAAGAGAGGACAGATTTAGAATAATTACTCAGAGAAAGGAGGACAGACTAAGATCCTGAAAGCAAGATGGCTGCAATCAGCTTTTAGCTCTGAGAACAATCTCTGACTCTGTCCTCTGGGACGGGCAAGTTTCGTCGCCCACTGCTACACTATGGCCATTTCTATGGCCATTGGCCCATTAGCCTGCAATTCTGGGTGACCGGGCCTATTGCTGGTGCTTGGTTACTACACTGAGACCCCCACTGTACCCCACAGTCTTTCTGAATCCCCACACTCTCCATTGCTCACCAACCTCTGCCACAATGGCTTCCTTCCTACATCACACACACAAGAACCAACCGCACCCATTCTGTCTTGAATTTGAGGCCTCATTTCTCAAATGATTTCTTTCAAATCTCTTCGTGCCTTCAAATATCAATCACCCTTTCAGAGAATAAACTTTATGACCACCCAACCCTCCACCAACTCCCCCACCTCAGTTTCCCTGTTTTATTGACTTCAGACATAGTGCTCTTTTTATTGTCTCTGCCTTACATGGTACCATGTGGTATTGTCTGTTTTATTAACATTGGTCACCTATGATCAGAACATAGGCACATGAATCGTAACCAGGGCCTTTGTCATCTTTACGTGTCATGTCTGACAGAGAAGTCTCAGTCACTTTTGATTGAGTTTTGTTTGGATAGTAATCCCAAAGAAAGAACATGGGAGAAGGAACCCCTGCCATTCTAATTTACATCGTGTTTATGTTATTTAATAAAAAGGCTCTAAAAGAAAGGTTGCTGGAAGACACCAAGAGAATCTCCCAGGTGGGTCTTTGGAAACTCCAGTGTTCACAATCTCATACTTAGCCTCCTTAAGTTTGCTGAGGAAATGCCCCCTTCCATAGCCATACTTCTGTTAGAGTGCAAAGACAAGGTTCGGGAACCTTCCTTCTGTGCACAGCTTTGCCATTAATTATGATCTGTGTAATCTAAGACAAGCAGCTTTGTCTTGATGAGCTGTGATTTCCTCACTCTAAAGCTGGCTTGGGACTGTTGGACTCTGTATTCCCAGCTCTGTGGTTCTCAAGAAGTGAAGGCTGGGCATTCGTTTATAGGTGAGGCGGGGTGAACCCCAAGACACTTCCTCTGCCCAGCAAGTCCACTTTCAGATAAAATTAGTGCCTGGAGAGAATGCTAGGAGCGTATAATTTAGAGTGTGGGGAGTTACACATAGCCAAGGAATATTTCAAGCAAACTCAGAAATATAGTGTTCCAGAATCCTCTGAAAATGTTTATCTCCCCAGAGAGAAGATTGATATTGATAAGCCCAGACAGGAATCCCCCAAACAGAGCCATCTTCCCTTCAGTAAACGAGAACCCCAACATCAAAGACTGTGTCTTTCACTCTCTTTATCACCTCCCTTTTCTCCCCCTCTCCCAGTGTTCAGGTCACAGTGGTCAGGTTTCAACTGTCTCTCTTAATTACATCCACCTTGCTATAAATAATAACAATAAAAATATCTGAGTGATACTTGCTAAAATAAAAATAACCTTGCAAAGGAGATGTTCTTAATAAGAATATTGGGGGGGGAATGTTTGAAATTAGGACATTGCAGTGGATTTGAAAGTGATAGGGTGGCCCATTTGGTATGGTTTCTGATGCCAGAGGACTCATCAAAATCCACCACTTACTGAGTTTCAGTGGACTATCAGAGGAAGTCACCCATGTCTGAAGAAACCATTAAAACACTCCTCATCTCCCAATAACATGTCTATGTGACTACTTTGCTTTCAGTAGATTTCACCCCAAATAATAAATCACAGCAGGCTGGATTCAGAAGCAGGTAAGAGAATCCAGCTTGAGTTAGATGTGAGAAATTACAAAAGTATAAAACATGTTCCTCACTCTTTTATAAAAACTGTCACAAATGAATATTTATATTAATATAATTGCCTATGTATCAGTCGATTAGTATTCAGTTTTAATTTCTAGTAGATTATATATATTTATATGTATGTATGTATATATACCATCCATTTTAAGACTATTTCAAAGTATAAATAGGTCCCATTACTTACAGTGGTTGAGTATTGCTACCTGAAAGTGAAGGTCACCATGTGCTTGTTCCCTCTGTGCACAGAGATTATAATCAGCATTATGGTTTCTTACTTGGAGTTGTCTTAGAATCACTGCTGCTGTGATAAAACAACTTAAGAAAGCGTTCTTGTTTACATGCTTGCCTGCTTGTTGATTTAAACATCCTGAATCACTGTTTTCTGAGGAAAGCCAAGGCAGGAATTCAAACCAGTCGGGAACCTGGCGGCGGGAACTGATGCAGAGGCCATGGAGGGTGTTGCTTACTGGCTTGTTTATCATGACTTGCTCAGCCTGCTTTCTAGTAACACTCAGGACCATCAGCCCAGTGGTGGCTCCACCCACCATGGACTGGACCTTTCCCTACCAATCAGTAATTAAGGAAATACCCAACAAGCTTGCCTGCAGCCCATTCTTACGGAGTGATTTTCTCAGTTAAGGTTTCTTATATTAGCTTGTATCAAGTTGACATAAAACTACCCAGGACAAATAAAGATTCCAAGGTTTTTTTAGGATAACTCTTGCATGGATGACAGAAGCCAAAATTATCAAGCAGAGGAACAAGAGCTCGACAGAAGACAAAGAACAACCAGAAATATCAATGCCATTATCACCACCATCATCACCATCATCATCACCATCACCACCATCACCGTTATCATCATCACCACTATCGTCATCATCACCATCATCATCACCATCACCATCATCACCATTATCACTGCTGTCATCACCATCATCACCACCATCACCATCACCATCATCACCATCATCATCACCGTCATCACCACCATCATCACTACCATCACCACCATTATCATCATCACTTTCATCATCATCATCATCATCACCACCACCATCATCACCATCAACATCATCATCACTGATATCACCATCATCATCATCATCACTTCCATCACCATCATCATCACCATCACCACCCTCATCATCGCCATCATCACCGTATCCTCGTACTACATAATAGAATATTTTGCACCTGTAAAATAAGAACAGATACATGAAGAAACATCCAGGTAGCATGTTCAGACAGAAAACAATCCTAAATCCTCTAAACTTAAGAGCCTGGTGGTAGAAATTAGAAAATTATCAAGTGGATGGGAAATGAAGTTAAGATCTTCTAGAAACAGACAATCAGCAACATGATGAGGGAAAGATGAGAAAAATTAGAAGATCAAACCATAAGATCCAAAAGTGTGAGGAAGAGGACCTCTAACAGCCACACAGTAAACACAGGATTCCAAAGCGGTTGGCTTTAAACTCCTTGGCCCCTGGATCCCTTGCATTCCTGCAGGTGATTAAGACCCACAAGCATATTTGTTTGGGTTTTATTATGTTTTGTTTATTGTGTTAGGAACTGAAGCTCAGAAATGATTAAACTCTCAATTTATATTATAATAATAATAAACCCACACACTTTGCCAAGTGACTCGATGACTTTATGGGGTTTGGGAGTTTTGTTTGTTTGGGAGTCATTTTGCATTTCTGAAGCTCTCTTTACTGTTTAACTTCATAGCAAACATCAGCATCCCTGTGTCTGCTCCTAGTTTTTCTGTGAGGCAAGCCAAGTCACAGAGCCTCTGGCAAAGTTCACTGTATTCTCAAGAGAAAATGGAATGGAAAACTGAGCACTTTTATGGATTAATGTCTTATAGGTGTCTTGAAGAAGGGAACGTTGGATGCTACATGAAGGGCAAGATCACATCCAAATTGCTAAATATGTGGTCAGAGAGCAGACCCAAAGGTGATCAGCACAGAGTCTCAGAATTATGTTAGGGAAGGACGGAAGGAAGGAAGGAAGGAAGGAAGGAAGGAAGGAAGGAAGGAAGGAAGGAAGGAAGGAAGGAAGAAAGAAAAAAAGAAAGAAAGAAAGAAAGAAAGAAAGAAAGAAAGAAAGAAAGAAAGAAAGAAATTCTAAAAACTTACAGAAAAAAAGTAACCAGTTAGGGAGAAAGGTGATACTAAATTCTCAACATCAGTATTTGAATTCCTGAGGCTCCAGGAACATTCAGAAGAAATTAGCCCAACTAAGAATCCCCTGTCACATGACATCGTCAGCCCATGTGATGGGGGGAAGACTGAAGATTGACCTCTTGTCACCATCACTCAGGAAGCTTCCAGAAACTGCATTCTCCGGAAATGGAAGGGGTACAGAGCACCCAACAGAGACAGCAAACCAAGGTGAAGGATGACCAAAATGGTCACCCAGCTGCCCAGCAGCTGGGGAATGGCCCATGACAGGCAGAAGAGTAGACCGCGGGCTGCAGAACCGAAACCGTCCAGCATCATCAGTACACCCCAGGAGGGACCCACCTGAGAAAATGTTTGGTTGCGGTGGGTTGAGATTTCTCCTCCTCACACACAGTTTGGCTGTGAATTAGCGGGGAGTACTTTGAAAACGAGCGAGAGACATGGAAATGAGAAAGCTTTTGTGACTTAAAAGGTTAATTTTTGTTTGTTTGTTTTTGTTTTTCAAAGCAGGGTTTCTCACTATCTTTGAAAATCACAATAGAACAGACTGACCTCAAACTCACAGAGATCTGCCTGCCTCTGCCTCCCTGGTGCTGGGATTAAAGACATGTGCCACCACTGCCCAGTTTAAGATTAATTTAAAAAAAATTTTTTTTTCAAATGCCACAGTTATAGGACCGAAGAGGTAACAGATCTCCTTTTTCTTTAGCTATGCGTTTTTCCCCCATCTGCCAGAGGTAAACATCTTTGTTAATTTTGTTTACCCAATGGTGTAAAAACAAGACAACAATCTTAAAACTCTTAAAAGATTGTTTTAACTCCAGGGAAGCTATGGTCCTACAAGAAAGGAAAGGCTCATAGTACATGCTAAACCTAAACTAGGAATATTATTTCCATAATATTCTCATTGTCTTAAAAATGTTGATTTGGACATTTGATCTATTCAGATTGCAAAATACACCGGGTTAAGAAGATTAGGGGTGGGTCTTTAAGATAATGAAGAAGGAAACACTAAAACTGAAACAATAAATAATAAAAACCCATCGTCAGAGTTCTTAGAGATAGAGACCTGATCCAACAGGAACAATGGATACATCTCAGCAGGGGCCACTGAGAATTCGAAGCACAAAGCAAGGAATGATTTTGTCCACTGAACTGTTTGTCTTTTTATTAAATGTATAGCACATAACATTTTAAAAATCAGCACCTGACATTAAATTACACTGTGAATGCAACTCGGAAATGTGCCACTTACCCCAAGAATATCTGGTGAGCAAGCAACTCCACCTTCAGAACTGTGTGCAACACTGGGACCTTAAACGGTTAGTTAGATCGCTAGCCGTGCAGCACGGTGGTCCTGCCACTAGAGCTTTATGAGTTTCTGTTTCAGCAGAGATGCCGCCTCTCGTGGAGTATCTGTCCTCTGAAACACTCCCTTTATTGACAATTTTGTTAGTGTGGTTTGAGCATCTTAGTCTTCACATGCAACAAGAATTCGCTGAAACTGGGAACTTATCCCTCTTTGCTTCGTGTGTGTGTGTGTGTGTGTGTGTGTGTGTGTGTGTGTGTGCACATGCATGCTGGCACCTTGCACAGCATGGATACCTAGGCCCTTCTTCAATGAGTGAATGTGTGTGAGCAACTTCGGCAACTGACGACAAATATCTGGGAAATAATTCTTATGCAGGTGTATCTCTGGTGTGGGAACTGCTGGTCCAGTCTGTGTCTAAACTCCTGCTCCACCCATGATCTTGGGCATCTCTTAACTAAGCCTTGGACACAGTGGCAATAGACCCGTGGCCCGATTACCTGAGTCCTTGTAAATGCCATTAAGAAGGTTTAAACCTTTAAGTTCCATAAAATGTCCTCAACCTGAAGGCTACTATCTAATACTTCCTGGCTATGTGTTTTGTTTTATTAGTGAACTTCTTCAAGATCTGGAAAACTGTGAAAACGATCCTGTGGCCATAGCAGAATGTTTTGTGTCAAAGGTAAGTACCATTTATTTTTCAGGGCCAACCAAGGCAGAAAGCATGTGCAGTTTGTTTTCTTCTTAAAGTTAGGATCAGTGGTTATTCAGTATTGAATTAAGGTAGCCAACCAATCATAAACATTTTTGTTTTCCTAGCTCTGTGTGTGTGTGTGTGTGTGCACATTTATAGAGAAGGGGGCTGTTAGCTCTAGTATTCCTATAGTTTGTATGGCAGTTGGATAATGTTACTAATTCTTTTCTTGGAAAGACTTAAAGTTTGAGATGGGAGAATCTAGAATAGAGAATGTTTTTTAAAAAATCCATATAGATCCATATACCATGCCTCTAAATTCACTCCAAAAATTCCCAAGAATCTACATGTTTTTGTTTGTGTTGTGTGGTACTAGTCTGGTTGATGCTGCTACCCTTTAAGGGGTAAAGAAGGGCAAAAGTGATTTCCTAAGTCTTAAAAGTGTCCTGGGTTTCCTATTCTTCTTCCATATCACATGACTTGACATGGACCTGACACAAAGACAGGTGTCAGAAGTTCATGCTCTGAGCTAGGATGGCTGATATCCTGCTGTAGTGCGCATGCCGCTGTCTGGCACACACAGAATCCCGTCTCGTTCAAGTTTCGCTTTGAGACTCAACAACTTTTCTATGGAAAACCTCTGGAAAAAATCAACTTGCAGAAGAACTTTATGTGATTTCCGTATGAAGGTTTGAAGTGGGCAGCGTTGAAGCAGGTTCATAGTAGTCCTTTGAAATCAACCATCCATTAGCATCTCATTTAGAGCCCTGAAGAGTCCAAGATGACTAAGGTGTTGCCCCAGCCTTTGCTGGCTCTAGATTGTTCCACACAGTTAGCTCAGGTGGCCACAGACCCATCTTCGTGGCTGGGAAATCAAAGTTAACAGCTCTCTGGGTTTGACTGAAACCACTAAATGGCACTCAGTAGGCTTGTATATAACCCCCTCCTGTCTTTTCGGAGCGTGTGTGTGTGTTCCCATGTAAAATGTTGGTACGCACACGCTTACACACACAATATTTTTTCCATAGCCACTTTCTTTGTAATGGTTCTCTTATAGGGTAGGAAATGAAAGAAGTGAAAACAGGGGAAATGGTGTAAAAGCAAAAGGAGCGTTTCAAAGATCGGCATCTGCGCAATACTGACGTCTCAGAGAATGCTCGGCTTCTACTGCTAACTGTAGTCACAAGCTGATTAAAGTGCTTCCAGCGTTCGCTTAACTCTGCCTTAATTGCTCACATAAAAGTTTGTTTATGTGCCTCCCTGCCAAGTCCCAAATCTCATTTTTCATTGTAATATTGCCAAGTTTAATTAGAAGACCAACTTGGGAGCTCGACTCTTTCACACGGGAGCAGGAGTCGGGAGGGCGTGTCACTCAGCACCCTGACATTTAGACAGGGTTATGTCTCTCTGAACCGCCACCAGCTGCTCTTCTCAGAGAGGGATGGAAAATTGCTTTAATTGAGAGGTCATTAGCAAAAGAGGTAAAGCTGGCAGTTGACTTTGCCTTTATGGGAACCGCTGGGGCTTTCACAGAACACCATCTTTGGCCTGGCTTCCCTGTGTGGTGTGTGTAGGCTAATGAAGTCCTAGCCAAAGAAAGAAAATACTGTTCCATCTTACTGACTGCTTCCAGAAGAATCAGGAGGACACTGAGGGACAGCAATAAGTGTTCTCTCCTGGGCCTGATGCCCCATGTGTATTGATGTGCACTCGGGACTCTGGGAGCATCTTGAAAGACTTGAGTTTGTCCCCAGATTGCCTTCTCGGCCACCCTCATGCTCATCCCTCACTGGACTGTCAGCACGCTTACTCTGGGCAGCTGAAGGAGAGATCGCCTGACTTCTTAGTTCCCTTTACCCTCCTCTCCCTTCGTGCTCAGTCACCTCCCACGAGCGCTCTTCTTCTTTCATAGCCGAGGAGAATGAGAACTCACTCACACAGAAGGATGCGACCAATACTCACTGCACGTAAATGCATGTGTGCATGCACACACATGTATATACATAATACACACAGACCACACGTGCCACATGTTAGAATTATCATCAAAAAATTTCTGGTGTTGAAAATCCATGTAAAGTCACTATTATGTTCCCCATATGCTACCTACCTGTGTATTGTCCAAGAAAACGTCCCTGGAACCAAAGACTTACTGTAAGGGAGATGGGGGAGGTGAGAGAGAGAGAGAGAGAGAGAGAGAGAGAGAGAGAGAGAGAGAGAGAGAGAGAGAGAGAGAGACTTTGTGGCAGAAAAGCACTAAAATCATGGACTTCTTCCCTCTGTCACCCATTCAGCAGCGGTTGGGTGTCCTGTGTGCTCTCTTTGGCATCCCTGTACCCTAAAGCTTTGCATTTTGCATAATTACCTCCTTTTGCATGCTAATTATAACCTAAAAGAGTTGAATAATTAGAAAGTAATATCTGCTTTTTTCTAATTTGTATATTTTCCTAAATGCATGTTTAAAAGGGTTTGCGCTGGCATTGTACAGTGAATAATGACATTTAAGCATTAATAGGCTTAGGGACTGTTGAAAATATGTATGTATATACACATATATATGTAGTGGCATTTCACTTTTATTTTAATAAATAAAACTTGCCTGAATATCAGAGAGTAAAACAGCCCCACTGGTCAGCCTTACTACCTAGGCAGTGGTAACACACACCTTTAATCCCAGTAGCCACACTAGTTGCCTTAGAAGCCAGGTGGAGAGTGCCTTTAATTTCAGTGGTACACGCCTTTGGTCCCAAAACTAGAGAGGATTATAAAATGGGAGGAGATAGCTCTCAGACGCAGTCTCATTCTGAGATTCCTGGACGGGATTGTCATTTTGGACTGAGGTTGAGGTAAGAACCAGCGGCTGGCTGCTTTTTGGGTCTTGAGGTTGAACCCCAGTATTTGTCTCTGAATTTTTATTAATTGTGCTTCATGTATGTATGTGTATGCATATGTGTGTACACGTATATGTACATATACACAGTGGATATATATTATGTATATGTATGCGTACATGTGTATCCATTGTTTGTAAAGTCTGCAGATGTTTGCACATCTAGGGTCAAACCTGCATTTAATCCTCTGTTAAGGGTATGTTCCCTCATAGAGAGCAAAATCTAGATCAGGGACAGAGTCACAATGTCATAAAATTGAGAACCCCTAGGACCTGACTAAGAACTAGTGTATGTAGGTTGACTATATGTCTCAACTGCAGTGTATCTTCATGCAGCCTATTGTTTTCAGTGTGACATGTCCCATGATTCTAAAGGTCTCAAAACATGAGGATAGGGAGCTGCATGCTGGTCTATCCCAGGGTGAGAGAAGAACAGTGACCACCCCCCCACCCAAGTCAGTGTGGAGCAGTGGGGGAAGCTGTAGTCAGCTTGTGTGCTTGCTGAAGGACCTGAAGAAATCTCTTTGCTTTTCTTATCCCTGGAGCCAGGGCCATCTTGCATAGCCAACACATGCCTAACTCTATGTATAGAGAATCCAAGTGGAGGCTGTAGTGGGGCAGGTGTTTGCTAGTCTCATAGGATAGCATTTACTGTGTAAACTGGTAGGTCCATGGCCCATAGAACCTGTACTTTATCAGTAGAGGTCAAAACTCAAATTATTTATATTTTCCGATGCTTAGAAGTAGACAGCAAATTTAAGAATTGTAAAGTACTATATTGGAAAATGTGGTATTTAAAACGCTGTTTAGGCTGTAAGGAAACAGATTCAAACTGGCCCAGATACTATGGAGTGGAATCTGGCCGAATCTAGTATTTAGAAATTGGAATTTACCCTGTCACCTACCAATTCTGCTGCCAGAACACTATTCATAGGATAAACTGACAAAATGTCAACGAGTCTGACATGATACTTGGCACTGGTACTTGATCCTCCAAAGACTACAGACAACCTAAACAAAAACCTGCTTGAATACTCTTTTGTATGCTCAACCAAACAATGGAGTACAGTGGAGCTATGCAAGCAAACAAGAAATGCCTCCATACACTGCTTGGGGGAGGGGGAGGCCGTTAAGTGTGCCCAGCACAAGCTTCTCAAAGCATGGTCCCTGTACCTGTGACATCAGTGTCACAGGGGAGCTTGATAGAAATGCTTGCAACCAACTAAAGAAAAAATTGGGGTTCGGTCCAGTTATCTGTTTTCATAAACCTTCCAATGACGTCCACTTAATTTCACTCCTACATGTGATTTGCTTATCTGATAAAGGGAAGTCTGTGTTTAAAAACAAGATGACTGATAAGATTTAAATTATAGGAGAAAGGAACTGGATGTGGAGGCTGAAATCTAAGAGGAGAATCAGGAGTTCAGGGCCATCCTCAGCTACATAGCAAATTTGAGGCCAGCCTGGATCACATGAGACTCTATTTCAACAAACAAGAAAACTGAGGAAAGGAAGGAATCACCTAGAATGGAGCAGAATGAGCTAACTTCTCTGAATATGTCTTTATATGGAAACCTGGATTTGCGTGTATATAATTCAAAAACCTAAAATTAAGGCTTTAAAAATCCAGGTCTGTACACCAAGAGTAAAATGAAGCAAGCACAAAAAGGTGTGCATGCAGTTGGTAGGCAGCCATGCAAAGGAATTTCTTTTTTTTAATTTATTTATTTATTTATTAAAGATTTCTGTCTCTTCCCCACCGCCGCCTCCCCGCAAAGGAATTTCTAACGAACTTGAAAAATATGTGGTGGCCAAAATACACCCAACACATGTTTATGGTTATGTCCCTGTTCTCCTGTGGAAATTATAGTGTGCTCTGGGATAATGCAAGCAAGTACTGATGTTAGTGCCCTTGGGGAATGAAATTACCAGGAGAAATAAAATATAGAAGCAGAAATGTTCCAGAATAATTAACCCTGTGGTTCTGAATCTGAATGACAGGTATTGTCACCCTTATCCCAAATGCTTAGGACCAGAACAATTTCAAATGTTTTCAGGTTTCAGGAACCTTTCATGTACATAACACAGTATTTTAGGGATAAGATGCAAGTGTGGACACAGAATACAGGAACGCTTCCTCTGCACCTACACTGAAGTGATTCCGTATAATATTTTCAGTGCAGCTGTGGCTGCTGTTTCCCAGAGTGTGAACTCAGGAGTGAGTTTCCATTTGTTTCATCATACTCATTCTCAAAGATTTGGATTCTTAGCATTTTTTAAAAAAAATATTGTATTAGTATGGACCAAGTTTCCTTTAAAATCTCCTAGAAAAATAATATTTCTAGCTTTATCCATTTAAAAGCCCTAAAAATAATGATAAGCCCAATAGCTAGAGCATTCCTAATACCCAGACTTGTCTCCAAATACGACTTGCTACAGAGGGCCAGGGTTCTGGGAAGCATGGGTGTGTGGTTGGTTGGGAAATCCAGGAGATGTTCTGGAATATTTTATCACACATAAACCATGAAGTATCTGAAGATGCAAGGTCAAGTCACAAACACACAAAAGCTGGCATCAGAGAAGAGGTGCCTACTGGCTAAAGACTGGTTGTTAACTTGACTACCTCTGGAATTAACCAAAACCTAACTGGCCAGGCACACCTGTGAGGGATTCGTTTTTCTTAGTTAAATCATTTGAAGTGAGATGATCCAATTTCAATCCAGATCTTTAGAGGTGGGAAGATCCACCTTTAATCTGGGCCACACCTTCTTCTGGCAGGCTATGTAAAGGACTTGAAAAAAAGGAAGCGCTCTCTCTCTCTCTCTCTCTCTCTCTCTCTCTCTCTCTCTCTCGCTATTTGCTCTCACTCTCTCTGGCAAGTCTATTCCTTCACTGGCATTAGAACCTACATCTTTGGGATTCTGGTGTCTACTGAAAACCAGTTGAGATGGCCAGCATCATAGACTGAACCTTCCGGTGATGTCCAGACAGCCATTGCTGGACTAACTGAACCACAGCCTATAAACCACTTTAATAAACTCCTTCCTAGATGGATGGATGGATGGATCCATTCTTTAAACTCTCTTCCTCTAGAGAACCCTAACTAATATAACAAGTAAAATTAGTTCATTGAAAACAACTGAACCTCATTAAATAAATATGTTTCTATTTATGAACTTACAGTGTCATTAAAAAATCAGGCTCTTTATGGGATATTAAGAAATCAACACTGGGTTTTGATCCTACTGCACGTACTGGCTTTGTGGGAGCCTAGGCTGTTTGGATGCTCACCTTACTAGACCTGGAAGGAGGTGGGAGGTCCTTAGACTCCCCACAGGGCAGGGAACCCTGATTGCTCTTCAGGATGATGAGGGAGGGGGAGTTGATTGGGGGAAAGGGAGGAAAATGGGAGGCGGTGGCGAGGAGGAGACAGAAATCTTTAATAAATAAAAAATAATAATAATAAAATAGTGAGAGTTTTTCCAAATCAAAGATTAAATAGCAACCAGCCTGTATTTTGAGTATTTGTACAATAAAATGCTGAAACTTGGATAGGAAAAAAAAAAGAAAGAAAGAAACCAACACATTATTCTGAGAATAACAAAGAAGGACTAACTGAACTAGAAACATCACCATTAGTAACCCCTAGAATCATACCTAAATACTAATTACCAATGGCTGTTAACATCACACAAAAAAGATGTCCAGGCATATGTGTCCCCTGATGGGAGTATAGTGCAACCTATGGTGGATTTTGCCAAAATATAAGACCTCCATCTGAGTAAACCTCTATTAGAACTCAGCAGTGCAATGGACAGGACACAGAGAAGACTTTAGTGTGTCACCAGGACCACTGAGACAGGGGCCTTGTGGGTGCAATTAATGTTGTGGTTTCTTCAGCAACGAAATTACAAGGTAAAAACCAGTCAAGACTTTGTAAAGATCAATGAAGGGTGGAGGATTCGCCAAAATGCTAAGATGCTGGGTTCCAGCCCAGTGTTACAAAGCAAACAAGCAGAAACAATCAGCCAGTTGATAACATTTGCTGTGTACGAACCTTCTATGGGCTTCAAGTCAAACAGTAGACTGTGAAAGGAAAGGAAATCAAACCAGGAAATGTGCACAGTTATTGGCACGCCTCATATCATGGAATTATTTAAGGATGACCATGGAATTGTGGCGCTTCTTGACTAATGCTTAGAGACAGGGGCTGTGGAGAGATGGCTCGGAGATTAAGAGCAGTATCTGCTCTGTTTAAGGACCCAGGTTTGATTCCCAGCACCCACATGGTGGCTCACAAACATCTATAAATCTAGTCCCAAGGGATCTGAAGCTGCCTTTTGAGTCCCAAGGGCACCATGCTTACATGTGGCTCTTAAACATGCATGCTGGCAAAACACCCATACACATAAAAAGTATGGTGTAGGAGGTCCTTCTTTCTATGTATTGCTTGTATTGGTTAATGAATAAAGAAACTGCCTTGCAGTTTCGTGGATGCTCACCTTACTAGACCTGGATGGAGGTGGGTGGTCCATGGACTTCCCACAGGGCAGGGAACCCTGATTGCTCTTTGGGCTGACGAGGGAGGGGGACTTGATTGGGAGAGGGGGAAGGAAAAGGGAGGCGGAAGAGGGGAAGAGACAGAAATCTTTAATAAATAAATAGATAGATAGATAGATAGATAGATAGATAGATAGATAGATAGATAGATAGATAGAAACTGCCTTGGCCTGATAAGGCAGAATTTAGGTAGGTGGAGAAGACAGAACTAAATTCTGGGAGGAGGAAAAAAAGTAAGAGAGACGCCGTAGATCCCACAGAGACAGAAGCTGGGAATTTTCCCCAATAAGCCACTGCTACATGGCAATACACAGATTAATAGAAATGGGTTAAACTAATATGTAAGAATTAACCAATAAGAAGTTAGAGCTAATGAGCCAAGCGATGATTTAATGAATACATTTCTATGTGGTTATTTCGGGGCTAAGATAGCCAAGCGGCCAGGACAAACAAGCAGCCCACTCCTTGCAACAATTGGTGCCCACCTGGACAATAATTCTCACCCTTCCCCTTCCTCCCTTTTTTCCTTCTTCCTCTCTTTCTTCACCTTCTCTTTTCTCTCCTCCCCCTTCCTCTATGATTCCCTCCCTCCTTTCTCTTTTGGACAGTCTTAGTGTTCAGTCCAAGCAGATGTCAAGCTCCCAGTCCTTCTGGCCCCGCCTTGTACCACCATGACTGACTTGACAATTGGTTTCTTTCCTCACCCCAGTCCACAGAAGGAAAAAGCCAGTCTCCTATCTCTTTAGAAAACTTAATTGACATCATTCTTCATTGACCTAAGTGTGCTCTATTTCCTTCTCTTGTGATCCAGTTTGTAATGTCTGACTGATTTCATAATCAATAAGTGCAATAACATAAGAAGCAATGTTTGCTTTCTATTTCTGTGGAATTGTTATCCTACCTTTTTAAAGAGCTGTCTGACTCAGTATCAATGTATTATTTCCTATAATAAGAATTCACAGCTGAAAGACTAAGATAGCCTTGGAAGTGAAGATTTTTAGGGAAGGTCAGATGGGGTCCATTTGCTAATCAAAGCTTATTGCTTTTGAGTCATGGCTGCTGTGCTAGGTGCATGTAGGTGAGTAGACTTAGGCTCTGCTCTCAGGTGATATTCAGTAGGAGAGAGGAGTCAACAGGGATTATCTGTCAGGAAGACAAATGTGGCCCCTGCCCTAACCCTGGTAAGCCAGACAGAAAACATCAGTGCCATTTGGTCAGTTCTCTCAGATATGAACACTGGATATGGTGGATGGCCACAAGTAGAAACAGTTGGCTCAACCAGAAAGCTCCAGGAAAGCTGCTTGGAAGAAATGCAGCTTAGACTCATTCCCAAGGCAGTGGCTAGGCAGTGAGAAAAGCAGCAATAGCCATGGGAAGAGAGGGCTACATATGCAGGGCTTGAGCGTACGCAGCAGCTCTCCTGTGTACTCCAACATAGTCTTACTGTATGGTGTGTAAATATAACCTACTTATATGTTCATAAATACCTTGGGGCAAAAATTTTATTTTCGTCTCTTCCTGTCTTCAGAATCATTTGGACACAGTAGGTGTTCAGAGTGTTTATTGTACTTCATGCAATATGGATTGCATTATATGGATTCTGGGTAAAGAGAAGTAGGCACAGATGATGGCCACACAGGTTCAGGGGGTGGACCAATGTGACTGGAACAATAGAAGCCTAATTGCTGTCGCCGGTGTTGTTTTTGAATGAACGCTGTTGTCTATGCTCCTGGGCTTATGAAAGTCTCTTTTGTTTCCTCGCAGAGTGAAGAGTTCCACATTTATACCCAGTACTGCACCAACTACCCAAGGTATGGCTTAGAAAGGGGTGGAGTCCTCCTCCCTTTGTTCTGTTTCAAGTCATTAGATGCAGTGGCAGGCACTGTATGCCTGGCACTGTGCTGAAGACCAGGGAAATGCAAAAATGCAGAGAACGGTCTGTGGGGATCTCAGGTATTGTTTGGTGCCTTTTGGGCTGGGAGGATCCATGAAGCTGGAGTAGGGAAAAATCATGAGCAACATAGAGTAAGACCAGGAACATCACTGCACAGCTCCAAAGGAAAATTGATATATCCGCGTTGTTGCATAGGGCTCTCTACTTCTCTGTTAACCTTTTATTATGTGTGCCTCATTTTGAAGATGTACTTGTGTAACATAACTGGGAAGAAAAGAAGTTCTGGTTTTTTTGCTTGGTAAGCTTTATGAGTTTTCCAAGTTTTATACAGTTCAGCAAGCACGGGTCCTGAACAGTCAGCATGAGGAATGGGGGCTTCCAGCCTCCAGGGGCTGTTGGCTTCATTTTGCTCATTTCTAAGATTGGAGATGGGAGAGCAGTTCAAGGAGCAGCCTGGACAATGTACAGATCGCTGAGTAAGAGCCAAAAGACAAGGCTACGTGTAGCTCTAGGCATTTCTCTTCCCTCCCCAAGACATTTATTGGATGTTTGAGTCCTCAGCAGTGTTAGAAGCTATAAAAGCAAATGCTAAGTTAAGCATGCACAGTGACCCAGAGATTCTGGGGGATTAAAGGGATGCAGGACACCCACCCCAGTGCTAGAAACCCAACAGAGTCTTACCAAGTGCAAATCCATCACCACCGCTTCCTTCTTCCCATTTTATGGATGACCCTGCTGAGAGACCCATGACAAACTAACTCCACAGGGTCCTGTAGCTGACGAATGGCCCAGTAAGGACGTCAACCAAGTTGCTCCAGTCTCAGGCCACCCACCACGGTATCTTCATAAAGTTCTGGAGTTTTCTGTGAAGTCATGATCAACAGGCTCTTGCAGCCCAGCCAGAAAGAGGGCTGAGGTGACTTGCACACTCTTGGTCAATCTTGGCACAGTCGTCCACAGGAATACAGTATCGGTAGAATCCTCATGGCTACCGAGGAAAGGAAGGGCAAACACCCCTAACCTGCAACCCAGGAGTTGCCTAAAAGGCTAGTGTGTAGTAACTAGCCTGAAGTTCAGAATTACTTTTAACCACCACTTCCCAGTGTAAAGATTTAGTCTTCTGTAAACGGTGTTCAGGATGTGACACCATGGTTATTCATTTAGATGGACAGCTGTACTTACCCTGGGTTTCTCTTAAAACAAAAACCCCACATGCGTATTCAAGCATTTGCCATAATTCTGGTCTATGGACTCACCCATACTTTGCGAGGTTACACTCAAGCATTTTTTTCTCTGATACAGAATGAACTATGGGATGCATCAACTAAAACTCATGGTCCGTAAGCCAAAATGCCATGCAGCAGAGGAACCATAGAGTCAGCCCCCAGCCTGTCCACAAAAGTTCTTCCCAAGCAAAAGGGGAAGCTGTTCAAACTGACAAATCAGTGAGGTGCTAGGGCTGACGGTCAAAGGGGCTAGCTGGGGAGGTCTGTTTGTGTGCATATCGCTGTGAACATACCATCCAAAGACACAACCTCAATATGGAAACTTTCCTAATCAAAGCTTCAGAAGGCTCTTCTGGCTTACTGATGAAATCCTCCGCTTTGCCATCATGGGCTGTTTTGGGATCCTGGGAAAGTGAGCTCATGCGTGCAAGAAGGATTTTCAGAGCCTGTCGTTCATGCTGCAATCTTCCGTGCTCAGGGCAGAGCTGCAGAAACTAGGGCCCAGCATTCCTGCCTTCAAGCAGCTCGTATGGGGCAGAACCCGATTGCACATACCAATGAAATAGTATAATAAGGGTGATTAAATACCCGAATGGGAATTAATATGGTATGAACTTGGTAACATGCAGTGGAAGCTAAAGACATGTAAAGTAACAGGAAATAACCCCAGTGGGGATAGTTAAGGACACTTTCCTGGAGATTGTGTGTTTTGATTTTGAATCTGCCTTTAAAGAAATGTCCCGTGTTAACAGAGGGACATTCTCAATGAAGAAGGCATGCCCAATTCTTGTCCAGTGTGTGACTTCATATCTACAAAGAAATATTTCCATGCCTGTCTCCGGGCAGTTTGCCTGGAGACTTACTGTTCCCATGTCCCTGTCTTAGCAAGTCAAGAGTGCCAAGATTTTTCTCCCCACTTGAGACCCAGGCTGGTGGTTCTAAATGTGGCAGGCACACCTTGGCAGGTGACTTCTTCCTTCATTCCAATCACACCCCAGTGATTTCACTGTGGAGAGGGACAGGAAGGTCCCTCCCTCCTTCCCCGGGGGACAGACACAAAAGAGGTCATGCCATTGTCCTCAGATGCCTGCCCTATTCCTGAGATCTCCGGGTACCTGGAGTGTCCTGTGCCCTGATTTGCAGTAGATTCCGGTCTTGAGCAAGAGTGAGGCCATCAGTCAACCACCAGGCTCCTGAGCAGCTGCACCTGATTCCAGAAGGCTTCACAGAAATGCCCAGGTCACACAATGAGGACTTTAAAATTCAGGACTCAAGGGAGAAATAAATCCATTTAAGCTGGTCTTTTCTAAAGCAGATAGCACAAAGGGATTGTAACAGGTTAATTACAAGACTTTCCACGGAGTCTTATTTTATTGTTTGACTCCCTCTGACTGTCTCAATTAATTCTGGAAACATGCCAGAGACTTGGGGAAGAAAAGAATAAAATGATTCCCACCTGCATCCAGGTTATACCGTAACATCAGAATTTTAATTTGCACATCTGTGTGATGTAGGATTCTATCAACTAGCTTGATGTGGAAGGGATAACCATTGTTAGAACTGTTGCGTTAAGATGTGTTGGAGCTACATATTACTTTGGGAACTTCGGAAGGGACTCTAGCCCCCTTTTCTGTTATCCTGCAGTGACATATCAAGAAAGAGGAGAAGACTGACGGTAAAGGGGGCAGCTAGTCAGAGTTCCTCTGAGAAAATTCAACTCTTAGAAGTGGTATGGTAGGCACATTTCACAAGCCATCTGAGGTGGGTGACAAGTGTCCTAATAGGAGACAAAGTCTGTGCTAAATAAAGGAACTGTTTTGTCTTAAACCAGGGATGCTGTGCCTTACAACCTAGCCTGTGGGAACTGGGTCCAGATGTGCACCATGAAAACTGTACAAAGACATCTGGATGGGGCACGTGTAGGGGCTAACATTCAAAACAAATGTCTCTTGTCAAGCTACGGTGTCCTGGCATGGGACTGTGTGTTCTTGGAGCCCAAACCCATGGTTCTATGCCACTGAGTTCAGTTCCCTTTTCTAGTTCAGCCCATCCAAAGGGACACCTTTCTCTGACTTGCTCCGAGGGATTCTAGCCGGGAGCTAGCTCTGTGGCTACCCTGCCCAGTTTAGGATAGTTCCACCAAGATTAGCATTTAAACCTCAAGCACCCATGTAAAACACAACCTCCTCATGACAAGATGCATGTGCTTCTCTTGCAGGTCTGTGGCCGTGCTCACCGAGTGCATGAGGAACAAGATGCTGGCCAAGTTCTTCCGGGAGCGCCAGGAAACTCTGAAACACTCACTGCCCCTGGGGTCTTACCTCTTAAAACCAGTTCAGCGGATTCTCAAATATCATCTTCTTTTACATGTAAGTCTCGGCCCTTGCTACAACTCTTGGCAAGGGATGGGGACTTGGGGTGTGTCTATTAAGTTGGGGTGGGGGGCGATGCCAGAAAATGTTGTGGTCATATGGAAACGTTTTCTACACTCATGCTTCACAACTGCTTTAAGGAATTAGAGACGCTTGTGTGCTAGGGCTACAGCCACATCAACAACAGCCAAGCTGAAGGATTAATTGGAACTTGGATTATGATAGGGCTGAGGAATGCCTTGTGCTGGACAGGGTCAGTTTTAGGCAGGAAGCTAGCATCTCAATGAAAAACAGATCCCTCTTCCTGTTTTGCCCTATTTCCCTGAGACCCAATTGAGTAGGCAGCTGGGAGGGAAAACTTTCCTAGACTGGCCCTTGTGTGAGAGAAAAGAGAAAGTGCTTGAGACGGGGCGGACAGATGAACAGTGCCTTCTCTGAGTAGGGGCTTAGCCTCATTTCTGGCTATTGACCCTTCCTAGTGGTTTCTACTACTTGTATAATAGTCAAGAAGGCTTTGGAAATGAGATGGACGTCGCTCTCAGATTCACCTCTCATATTCTCTGATGAAGTCTGTAAAGATGGAGAAAATTCTATTGATGATCATTTGCGTTCTACAAGTAGGATTTGCTTAGCTTTGCAGTGGAGGGCGGCAGAACAGTGGGCTTGAGGAGCAGAACCCTGAGGCAAGTCTGGCTGCCTCCAGATCTTGTAAGGTGCCATGTTCACTCTGGCTCATAGACATTGAATAAAAATGAAATACTGTTTGTAATTTGCTAGTCTGTATACCAGATTAAGAATCTTTTCCTAGAGGGATTTTAGAGGTAGAGACAGAAAGATCAAGATGTTGGTGGTGTTCTCAACTAGACAGAAGGTTAGGAGCCTGCTTGTGCTACATAAGTCTTTCCTTCAACCAAACCAACCAATCAATCAAAAAATAAGTAAAAATTTAAGTAAAGGGATTTTAATCCAGAGCTCTGTTTTATCAGCCTGCCTGGTATCTCTCCCACCTAGCTACTAATCAAGCCCAACCCAGTGTCGCTTCCAAGATCAGACAAGATCAGGCGTGTTCAGGGTGTCGTGACCATTGACCATGTGTGGTGTCTCTTTTGAAATGAGTCTATGTTTCTAACTGGGGCAATCATTTCTGGTTTGCTGAGTTCACATATGTAAAATTTTACCAGAAAAATGTCTTTGTCTACTTGCTTAAGTAGCTCTTCCTTGGAGAATCATCTGTTGTCTTATGAAGGCACACTGGAAATAGTTCCTTAATTCTTATACCAATCCTAATGACCAGCTAGATTTAGTGGGGTAAATTTGCTAAGTTAGTGTCCAGACCATTCTTGAAAAAAAAAATACCACCTTCCCAGAATACATCTCTGCTAAACTATGTTAATATGACATATAAGACATCAGTCTCCTAGAGAATCAGATAGCCATCAATCAACAGAAACCCAAGGTCTCAACTCCTCTGAGCAATCAAGATCCTTACAAAAACTTAATTGACATTTATAAATGATTATGAACGAAGGAATAAGGAAAGAATGGTAGCTGAATTAATCCCAAATTATCCTCTTGTTGCCTTTGAGGTGTTTTTGCTTTTACACGTAACTTAGAATATGCCTCCAGAATTCACATCACATCAGAGTTGAGCCATACATGTGTACCCTCACAGGAACAAACCGTGAACAGAGAGAAGCCATTTGCTTCATTGACTACATGGGGGAGGGGGGGTAAAAATCTAATAACCAGTTTCTTTTTTTAGGAAATAGAGAATCACCTTGACAAGGACACCGAAGGCTATGATGTTGTGCTCGATGCTATAGACACGATGCAGCGAGTGGCCTGGCACATCAATGACATGAAGCGGAAGCATGAGCATGCTGTCCGCTTGCAGGTAAGCCAGGCAGCAGTTCCCAGCTTGCGCTCCAACACATCACTCTTTCCAGATCACATGTTCAGGCTGCTTCAGTAGTTCCCCTCACTTACAGTCCTCACCCCAGTGTTCCCTGAAGACGGGTCAATACTGACCATTGATTAGAGTGGCTACATAGTGTTGAGGGAGGCCGCTCAGACCCAAAATAAATACACAGAAACTATATTATTTGCAATACTATTAGGTCAATAGCTTAAACCTCTTTCTAGCTAGCTCCTATATCTTAAATTAACCCATTTCTGTTAGTCTGTGTATTGCCACATGGCTATGGTTTACTGGCAAGGTTCTGGCGCATCTGTCTCCTGTAGTAGCTACATGGCATCTCACTGACTCTGCGTTCTTTCTCTCAGCATTCAGTTTAGGTTTCCTGCCTAGCTCTACTCTGCCCTATTCACAGGCCAAAGCAGCTTCTTTATTCATTAACCAATAAAAACAACACATATACAGAAGGACTTCCCACATCAACATATGACAAAGTTTATCACTTTTAAGCTAATTGGTTTTGTTATCGCTTCTTTGATGACCCCGATTAAATATGAGTCTCCCAAGGCTTTATATGATATCATTACAAGTCAATTACAATTCTTGCTAAGCAAATTTTCTCCAAACTATTTAAGGAATTTAAAGCCCTTATTCCTCTCTCACCAGTTTATACAAAACCATGACATACAGTGTTAGGGTGATCATAGGGCAAGTGACCCATTGGGGAGACTATAGGCGGAAGCAGCTCCTTTGCATTTCTCTTGAGACATGAATCTCAAGCATATTATTTTAGTCTCTTCAGGTTTAAAATGTGACAGTCAGGTGACAGGTTTGCCAAGGTCCGTTCAGTACCAATATCATAAACCCTGAATTCTCAGGAACTTTTCCACCCCCACAGGAACTTTTGGTTATGTCCTAGACTCCTCAAAAAATGAGCCACTTAAAAAACAAGGAACTGGGGAGAAGGTTGAGTGGCTAAAAGCATTTGCCACTCTTGCAGGAGATTCAGGTTCAATTCCCAGAATCCACATAGATGGAGGCTCACACATGTCCGTAACAATTCCAGGGGATCTGACACCCTCTTATGGCTTCATGAGTATCTGGCTCACACGTGATATACATACAGACATAGATGCAGGCAAAACACTCATGCATAAATCTATATTTTAAAAAAAAAAGCATGTGGCCCAGAAGCTAGTTCTAAACTCATGACCCTCCAAGTGAACCTGAAAGATGAAGAGTGAAGCCACAGCTGACCCAACGCAGGAAAGAATGTGTTCTTCTTGTAGGTCAGAAGAAAAGGTTAGATCGCACCTGTAGGCAACCAGAGTATGGTGTGACGTCACTGTCAAAAGTCAGAAGTGACAGCATTTTATTCTCCCAGGCTGTGTTTATTCTTTTTCCAGCATTAACAAAAAGTTTAATCATTCAAGTGTTTTTTGACGAATGTAATATCAGACATCTTTTATTAGCTAAATGGCTAACTTTTCATTCTGTGTCAGCGTGCATGGCATTCTGAAGGTGCTGCTAAATCAGACCCTAGCGTTACTCCATATCTACCACTTCTGTCTGTAGCCAGCAAAAGTTATCTCGCTTATGTGATTGGATGTTTGGTAGTAAGACAAACCCAGAGGTTTGTACAAACTACACAAAAATACTCTACTACTGGGCTACAACCCATCTTCCCAATGAAGATGGTCACCATCTTGTGGCTTTTCTTAATTAAGTAGGGCTTGTGGTTATTTATAGTTTTCAAGGTAATGAAATCAGCTTCCCTAAAATTTTATCGTGTAACAAATCCTAAAGAAGTGTCCACTGTATCACCTATTCATATTCTCTAAGTTCCGTTGAAAGTGCTAAGACCGAGTAGCCAAGGTGCGTCCATTTTTTTTCTAGACAGATGAACTTAAAGTCGGGAAAGTCCTGAGAAAATGTCCATGGTTTTACCCAGGCTTCAGTTGTGAGTTACTAATGAATGGTATAGACTCAGTTTCTAGAGCATTCTCAAGTTGAAGACTGAGGGTTTTTAATTCAAAGAGAAGAAAATGAAAGGTTAGAGGAGGATGCTCTACGATGGCACCGCCCTTTTGAAAGGTATAGTTGCTGACACCAGCCATAACGCTGGATCATTAAAGTATGACAATAAGCAATTGATAATTCAGTAATTCGATTCATTTTGGGTTAACCCTTGACTGATATAACAGTGATTTATGTCAGTCACCGTCCTTGAGGTTCAGTGATGGGCTACTGGGTCTGTGGTACCTTGCCGTCTGCCTAGTGTTTAATCTGGAGGGAATTTTCTTTTTCTTAGGAGATCCAGAGTTTGCTAACTAACTGGAAGGGGCCAGACCTCACCAGCTTTGGGGAGCTGGTACTTGAGGGGACCTTCCGCATCCAGAGGGCCAAGAATGAGAGGACTCTCTTCCTCCTGGACAAGCTGCTTCTCATCACAAAGAAGAGAGACGACACCTTCACATACAAAGCTGACATCCCGGTGGGTCCTCGTGGGGTGGCAGGCAAGGCCTGGGGTTGGGTGACTTGTTGTGTGCCCTGTGCACCTCACATACTGTGCTCTCTGCTGCAGTGTGGCAACCTCATGCTTGTGGAGATCATAACAAAGGAGCCGCTCAGCTTCAGTGTTTTTGACTACAAGAACCCCAAGATACAGCACACAGTCCAGGTAACAGGCCAGCCACTCCTGGGTCCCCACATGGGAGAGGTGCGCAGGGCCCAGCCGCCATCTCTGCATTGCCTTGCAACTCACTGCTTAAATCTCCTCTGTAGGCCAAATCCCAGCAAGACAAACGCCTCTGGGTTCTGCACCTGAAGAGATTGATTCTGGAGAACCATGCAGCAAAGATCCCAGCTAAGGTGAGAGAGAGAGGTCAGTCAGAACACAACACACAGCACACAAGGTGGCTTCTGAAAGGGCCCAGGCCCTAGCCAGGGGTCTGACAGGAAACAAAGCCCAGCTTCAAAACAGAGCCTAACAATCAAAAGTCTGAGGCGGAAGGATGGCCAAACAAAATCCTGTCCACGAGGTTGAACTTTGACATATGAGTGTGTGTATATGTGTGTGTGTGTGCTTGTGTGTGTGTGTGTGTGTGTGTGTGTGTGTGGAGGGAGGGAGGGAGGGAGAAAGAGAGAGAGAGAGAGAGAGAGAGAGAGAGAGAGAGAGAGAGAGAGAGAGAGAAAGGAATCAATGATCAATGGCACCAACTACAGATTTACATGTCTTAGGCTAATGGAGGCAATGTTACTAGCTACTCCTCCCCCCCACCCCACCCCCAAGAATAAAGGGGGACAATAAGGAAGCTTATAAAGAACTAACAGAAAATACAGGGAACCCCTCTGAGGAGGTCGAGAGCCTCAGGAGGCTGTGTTGGGTCCTGTGGGAACAGCAGGAAACCAAGCCCAGTTTGGCGGGAAAGGAATTTACCAGGAAAGAGCAAGCTGCTCGCCTAACCCAGATCTGTGTGTGTGCTGGACGTGGGGAAACAACTGTGCCGAAAGCCAGGTGGCCTGGGGCAGGAGGACAAAGTGTTCAGCCCTGGGCAGTGAGGGGGAGGAAGGAAAATGCCTCCTGCTTTCGTGAAGGATGAGGAATGTTCTTATGAAGTTGGGGTGAGGGAGGGGACCGGGGCTGAGACGACCAAGTAAACAAAAACAGGTGTGACACCCTGCTCACCAAACACAGCTGGTGTTGGGACCAGAGGGCCAGGAGATAGGGCAGAGGTAAGGCTGGGGTAGAGGAAGTCGGCAAAGCAGCCCGTGGAGCACAATGCAGGGAGCAGATGCCAGACAGGTCACCCAGGCAAAAGGAACAGATGTCACCCTCTGAGATTGCACTTGAGTCGGAAGTTACAGGAAGGGCTTAGGGTTGGGAGTTAACCAGACGGGCTGGGCTCACGGAGGACACCTAACCGGTTAGATGGGAGCAGAGGAGCATCTGACAAGGTGAATGGAGGTGGAAATTCAGGTTCTGGCAGCCCCAGGGATTAGGAGAAGCAGTGATTGAAGCCCTATAGTTTGACAGGATGGCCCACAAGAATGTATAAAGGAAACCGGGACTCCTGGGAATCCCAGCAAGTCCTCTGCTGGGGGGGGAGGGGGGGACGCTTGAAAGACAGCCAGGGATAGCTGTGAGGACCCTGAGGAGGGTACATGATGAGGAAGGCGGGGATAGCAGCTAGAAAGTGCCATTGAGATGCAGAAGATGGATTTGGAGAATGTTTGCAGTGGGTTAAAAAGAAATGAGGAACCGGCTGAGTAGAGACTTTTTTTTTTCTCAGAGTTCAAAAAGGTGTGGTTTAGAAGGCAACTCAATCAAAACAAAGCTTTCCATCTGAGTGATAAACAAGGTGTTGGTTGGTGAGCTGTCTGGGAAGATTAGGAGGTAGCAAGGGTGAGGAAGGGCCATTGTGGTGGTAGCGGTGAGAATCAAGAATCGTAAATACAGGAATGATGGGGGTAGCCTGGGAAGGAGTTGAAAACATGTTCCCTGAACTGGGTAAAGAACGAAGAGAGATGGCAGAGGAGCGATGAGGGGGTGAAGACAGCGTGAAGGGTTAGAGGAGCTGGTGTGGGTGATGAGGTCATCCCCTGGATGGAGCAGGCATGGGGTGAGTGCGCGAAAGTGGACAGGGTCAGACTCACGCTAAAGAAAATGGTCTGGTTGTTCATGGTGACTCAGCTCCTTTCTGATAGGCACCAGCGATCCACCTGGGGCTGCCACGTGAATCAGTGTGATGGTGTCGTGGCAAACTGCTTAGCAACGTGGAAACTGCTGTAAGGGACTATGGCACTCACGAGTTCCTCTCTAGGGGTGGCAGAGCTGGGGAGCGAAGGGTTCCTACAAGGAGAAGAGCGCACATGTTCATGAGACTGCAGCTGTCGGGACTATGATTCCTGGCTGAGTGGGGAAGAGATTTCTGGTCTATTATGGGCAGCTGGTTCGTCGGGAAATAGGGAATCTGTAGTTGAAAACAGTTCCTAGTACCTTGCCTGGGTGGCCAGGCAATCCTGGTATGTTCGGGTTCTAGGATGGCCGAAGTGCCCTGCTGCTACTGTGGAGTAGGGGACATGGGGGCTAGAAATAAAGTAGCAAAAGCCTAAGATAAAGGGATGAGTAGCCGTCTATGAGGATGGGGTGATGTCTGTAACAGGACCAAGAGGAGAGAAATAGAACGGAAAATGGGATCAGAGTTGGCAGAGGAACACCCGGTGGGGAAAAGGCAAAGGAGTTCTGGGAAAGAAGAAATTTGTCTTTGGTGGGTTGGTTGGTCTCACTAGGTAGCCCAGGCCAGCCTTGAACTTGAAATTCTTCATCATAGCCCCACCCCCACCCCTGGCCTCCTGAGTACTGAGATCGCAGGTGTACCCCAGGATGCCCAGCTTGCCTTCTCCATATTCAGCCTGATCTTTAGGAGCTGTGCCAGTAGTGGCTTTACGTTCAGGAAATGAATTCATAGAACTGTGTGCTTGGCCTGAAGTGTGAGTTTCTTTTCATCAGGTACAGTGAAAGACCAGAGAACTCAGGCAGAACAGTGATTGCCTTCTCTCGTGGTTACTCAGAGGCAATGCCCTTCTGAGAGGTGGCACCTCGTCTTTGATGTGCCCCACCTACTGTTCACAGGAATCCTAGGAAAATCAAATTGCTTAATAAGATCCTGAAAGGCAATTATAGTCAGTTACCAAATGAGGCAGCTTCCGTGCCTGTCCTCGTCCTTCTGGTCCATGTATTCCTGGTGGTTTCCCCTTGATGCTTAAAACAATTAATAAAGGCACAATACAATTATTCTTTTCACTCAAGTTATTAGTCCATTAGAATCTAAGATGGATTTTAATTTACAGCTTATTGAACACATATCCATTGTGATAAGTACACTTACTTCGCACTCAGTAAAATATCTCAGAGATGGGTCGTGTTCTCCCCCATGTTAGAGAAATACAATCAGAGGTTCAGATATAGGAAGTAAATTGTCCAAGTTTTATAACTAGTGTATGGCCAAATACAGATTCAAACCCAGGTCAAAATCTGGCTCCAAAGAGCCTCTACACCATATTCTCCCCCACTAGAAATGAAAACAAACCTATTTAATATACTTTATCCACTATAATGTTAAAAACAATTCCTCGCAGTATTTAAGTAGGGTGATTAAATGAAGGGGTTTTTTAAATCTTTCATCGAGACTATTCAATTGTTTTCTTAAAGCTTTCAAAATATATTTATTTCTACGAAATCAAACAAATGTATAATGGGGCACTTTAAACAACTAGACATGTGTAACCCCGGGCTTCTAATGTCAACACAGCTGGCGATGAGTCACTGAACGCTGCCAACCTCCGCCCAGACCTCTGACTCCCTGGTGGTCCTCAGCTGCCACCTAGTGGACAACAGGGGAATTCTTTTCTGAACTAATTTACAAGATTTAAGGGGATGATGCTGTTTTAGGGATTAACTTTGTTAAGGGAAATTCTTGGAACCAGTCACATGCCCCAGATAGATAGATAGATAGATAGATAGATAGATAGATAGATAGATGGATGGATGGATGGATGGATGGATGGATGGATGGATGGATGGATAGATAGATAGATAGATAGATAGATAGATAGATAGATAGATAGATAGATATCTGAGCCAAATTAATTGAGCATAAGTATGAAGTAAGTGCTTCTTCATTTTAAATATCAACACAAAACTAGAACACTAACTACCACTTGTGTTTTAAATTAATTGCAACTAGTAACCTCAGATTCCAAATATAAAACAGAAATACAAGCGTATGAAGTAGACAACTACTATTTCTCAAAATTAAGATAATTCGGTATTTTTTTCAATCTGTGCCCCCATCTTTATTTTTTAAATTACGTGTGTTTACCAGATAATTTGGCATGATATCATAGATTGCAGCAAATTAGAAACAAAATCATTTTAGTTATTACAGCATAGCATATGTAGATTAGACTATATTATCCTCGAGGGGAATGCAAACAGCATTGGAAAGCAAGAAATGTTACCTTAACGGACTCCCCCTAACAATCAGCTGGCAAAAGGGTGGGTTAAGAGAGTTCAGCTTGTTTCTAAGTCTCTGGGCTTTAGCAACATGTGACGACAGAAACAGCAAGCCGCAAAGTATTCTGGGTAGAACGACCAAGTGTGTGGAGAGCCGAAGCCTCAAGGCCTCAGGCTCCATTTCCCGAAGGGTGGTGACAGGGACTGTGCCTGTGCTTGTCAGTCAACGCTAACAGCACTCAGAAAGGTGGGTCCTGCCATGAGACCTTGGAGTTGAGAAAGCGCATCCAGAGAGGTGAGAGCCACCGGCTCTGGTTGCTCTGGGTGACCACCTGAACTGCAGCTGCAGCTGGACTTCCGTGTGCTTGCAGCTGTTTCTTTGCTTTTTTTTTTTTACTAGAGTAACAATACAGTATAAAACTATCTACAAGGATATGCTAAGCAACCTAGAGCTGATTTCGAGTTTACAGGAAGATGTGTATGGCTCTGTACAAAGGCAGCGTCTACTTGGGTGCTGCAATCTTGTTCTTGCTTCATCTCTGTGGCTGTGATCCTCTGACGAGAGAAGCAGCTTGTGTGGGGGTGGGGGAGTTGTTTCAGCTCACAGTTCAGGTTATACTCCTTCATAATGGGGACATGAATGAAGACAGGAACGTAAAGCCACCAGTCACATGACACCCACAGTCCAGGGCGGAGAGCCTCCTACTGAGTTCACTGTCTCTACTCTTATATAACTCAGGGTTATGACCCATAACAGTTGGCCTTCCCATAACAAAATAAAGAAGATAATCCACTGCCCCCGCAGATATGCCCACACGCCAACTTGATCTAAACGAGCATTTCTCAACCTGTGGGTCGCGATCCCTTTTGGGGTCACCTAAGACCACTGGGGAAAACACAGAGATTTTCCTTACAATTCATAACAGTAGCAAACTTACAGTTATGGAGTAGCAATGAACTAGTTTTATGGTTCTGCGGTCACAACAGCACCAGGAACTAAAGTAAAGGGCCCCAGTGCTAGGGGGTTGAGAACCATTGCTCTAGACAGTCTTTCATTGAGACTCTCTTCCCAGGTGAGTCTAAATTGTGTCAAGGTGACAGTAAAAACTGACCATCAAGTTTTCGCTGTATTGTGTTGAGTAGGCAGCCCCTGCTTTTCCCCATGAGGGACTCCCTTTGAGTCCCCTGAACTATGTATTAATGCCTAAAAGAAATCGCGAGGGTTGTTTTTTAATGTTCTGTTTTCTAAAACCCATTTATTTGAATGTGATAAGATCTCTGTCACACTTGGCAGTTTAAAGAAGAAATTGGAGAAAAAGAGTCAATTATATCTACATTTTTTTTTTTTTTTTGTCTTTCAGGCCAAGCAGGCAATACTCGAAATGGATGCCATCCGTAAGTTTTTGTTCCCTTAACATTCTTTGAGAAGATGCCGTTATCCTTTTTTGTGTCTGTCACATTCTTATCTCAAAGCTTGTAAAATGTCAGTTATGGGAAGCCAGCGGCTGTTCACTTGCTCTTAACAGCTGGAGCAGACATGAGCATTGCTTTCTAAGACGCTGCCTTGTTTCTGCTTTGGTTCTCCTGGTTTTCCTGTAGCATACGCTATGGCTAGTCACACTTCTAGTTTCCACAGGTCCTAAAACTGTCAGGTGAGCCTCCAGGGAGGGCTCTTCCTCTCACCTCCACCACAATTAAGGGAGGGAGAAAGGAAATACAGTGCATTTACTTACCCATCCTCCCCCCCCCAAAAAAAAAGGTCCCTTCTTATCATCTACAAGAACCTTTATCGCTTGTGCATTACTGGTGTTTCTGATGTAACACAGAATTCCAAAAATCACGGCCCCCCCTACACGATCACCATACCTTCCTCTTTGCAGACCATCCAGGCTTCTGCTACAGCCCTGAGGGACAGATGAAGGCACCATGTGGCTCCAAAGAAAACCCTGCACCGCATCGGCAGAGGCGGAAATCTGGTAAGCAGGAAGTTGCCACTGAAGTTGAACTGTAATGCTGAGAGGGACAGAAAGTGGGTACCTTTCGGACTGGCAGACATTTTCTGACTGGTTGTTGGTTCGAATACATCTAAGGCTAACATGGACAAAAAAACAGAACACCCCTCAAGCCTTTCTTATTTGTTTATTTAGCTTTATTTATTTATTGGTTTCTCGAGACAGGGTTTCTCTGTAGCTTTAGATCCTGTCCTGGAAACTCACTCTATAAACCAGGCTGGCCTCGAACTCATAGAGATCCACCTGCCTCTGCCTCCAGAGTGCTGGGATTAAAGGCGTGCGCCACCACCACCTGGCTTTCTAGCCTTTCTTTAAAACACCTCCGTACTTAACTCTTTCCTGCTAAGTATAAAATATGTCAACCAGCAAGGTATGATGGCACATGCCTTTTGCCCCAGGCAGAGGCAGGCAGATTTCATTGAATTGGAGGCCAGACAGAGCTCTACAGTGAGACCCTGTCTCAAATAAACAAACAAATAAACAAAACAAGCAAAATGTGTCAACCAACTGCTTCTGCTTTTTATGGTACCTCACCATTGGTAAGTACTCCCTTACGCCCTATTTGCTGTTACTGGTATACCTTGTGAATGACACACACAATAGTATTCAAGCTTAACATTTTGATTTGCTTAGTGTTCTCTTAGCTCTCAGTTCTTGGTTTCATATGAAAGAGTATTAACGAAGTCCACTTTACCCTTTACTATAGGAAAGGAATGCCAAGATAAGTAGCAATTACAATTTTCATTTATAAGACCCTCACTGTGGAGTAGACCAAAAAAAGGAATAAATAAATAAATAAATAAATACCGGTCTCTTTGCTAAAGATTTGGCATGTGCAGATGGAAAAGAGGGTGAAAAGATGGAGGAAGAGATTCCAGGAATGAATGAGACCAGTCAAAGACTGATACCCTTGATGGGATGGGAAATAGAGGCACAGGGTTGGAATCGTCCATGCAGAGCCCGAGGACTTGAGCCAACAGACTACAGGGCAAGTAGTGGCTGTCAACAGCTCAGCCTGGCTGGAGCGAGGGATGGAGCTGAGGTGGAAGAGGACAGTGCAGGGTGGAAAGAGAGATGGGGAGAGAGGACCACAGCTAGGAGCCTGATGATGAAGGATAAGCAGGCTGTGTATATGTGTGACTGTGGCAAGGCAAAGGAGGCTTTCAAACTAAGCATACGTGCCTTCAGTAGAAGCTGGCTTCGGGTAAAGAGCCAAGTAGGCAAGGAGTTGGGCATCCCTCGTCCCTGTCCAGTCTACGTCCTGCCCCCACACCCACCACATACGGCAGCCATGCTAGTCTAGGGGAGAAATGAAGGCCTAGACAGAACGGGGATGGCTTAGGGATGCAGACTGGTGACTTGGTCAGCTCACTGTAAGCTTTTTAGACTGGTGGATGAGAACGAGATGAACTGAGAATGGCATTGTGGTCCCTAACTTGGGAGACAAAAGTCATTGATAAATCAGCTGGTAGCAGACGGCAGGTGAAAGGCCAAGAGGAAGCAGTGAGCTCAGATTGAGAAGAGAGAGGTAGCTGGATCCAAAGCCTGGGTAAGGCCCTCAGCCTGGGATAGAAAATCGTAAGTTGCCAGCTGATGGGCTGCAGTGGCAGCTGCGGGAGTTGTTCCACGGCTCGGCCTGTTGGTAAAGTAGCACCTGCCCTTCTGTTCTGTGACTCCTGACCCTTTGGAGCCTATCCTACCATTCAGCAGAGTGAATTGCTCACACCCGAGTATCTGTGAGCACTGAGAATTTGAGTGAATTGGGCAGAATCTTTCTAGAGCCCGGGACTGAGGATATTGCCTAGTTGAGAGGGTGCTTGCCTAACATGCACAAAGCCTTGGGTTCTTTCTCTGGCTCCACATAAAGGGAGCTCCTGCCTGTGGTCTCTGTACTTCGGAAACAGAGGCAGGAAGTTCAAGAGTTCAAGGTCGTCCTCAGCTACAGAGCTGCGGCCAGCCTGAGATGCGGGAAAGCTTGTCTATAACAGACAAATAAAAAGAACATTTCTAAAGCTCTTAAAATGTCAATAAGTTACTAATTTATTTATGAGAGAAGGTATCGATTTGCAAATAATGCTGGCTTCCCTCTCCCCTCAGAACCTTCCTCCCGGACGCGCAAAGTGTTGAAGACCAGTGGTGAGTGCAAAAATAGAGTTGCCTTTTTCATTCTTAGTTAATCATCATATAGAAGAAAATTATGTGTTAGGTGCATGGTAGATTGGGAGGTTTGATAGCTAGGTTGCACAGAGATTGAATGTTTCTACAAGCAAAAGTGTTCTGTTGCAAAACAGTTGATGGAAGTTATTTGCAACATAGCTGTCAGACATAAAATTAACATCTCTCAGAAAGAAATGTTATCAACAAAAGCAGGAGGAAAAGGACCCTTAAACATGTAATAATGCATGTAATATGTGTGCTATATACGTCTATACATATATATGTCCCAACGTCCCAGAAGAAACAAAGTGCTAATATATTTTAAAGTTTAAAAAGACACCTGCATCAGTAATTGAAAAAAAGTATTCATTTAGTGAGAGAACTGGACAGAAGAAAGCTATGAATTTGATGAAAAGACACTGTAAAACTCTTGGCAGGAGGGTAAATTTTTGCAACTTTTCCTGAAAAATATTGAGTAATTCCCATTTAAGTTCAAAGTGGTAATTTGCCCTTGATCCAGCAATTTGACCTCTAGGCTCATATGACTGTGTCAACAAGTCCAACTAGAACTCTGCATCTCTCTCAAGATGAGCTAGGCCTTGGTATGGTGAAGGTCAGGATTTTCCAAGGTCAACTCCTGTCTCAAGTGCTCAGGGAACCTGGTACAACTCCTGTGTTTTTCCTGGTGTAGAATATTAGCTACAGAAACAACCACTATTTCTGGATAGAGCGACCATGCACTATGTAAAAGTCATTCTCAACTCCATAAGAAGTTCAAGTTCAGCAAGTCATCCACGAGACCCTGCCAGAAACAAAAAGGAAGAATATTTCTAGACCTCTTAAGATGTCAATAAGCGACGAGTTTGTTATAAGGGATAAACTTGATTTGGGTTTGTAGCATTTTAATATCACATTATAAAATGTCCATCTGGTAGGAAATAGTATGTTCCTAGCTATCGTGGAATGTTCTGAGTTTGAAAAGAATGAAGTCAATCTCTCTCAACCAACACATGCCTATATATTTAGCAGAAAATATACCGATGTGTAATGAATCTTTATTTAAAAACCAACAGAGCGACTTTACACTGCAAGAAGGTGCGAGACAGTGGGTATGAGATGCAGAAAAATGCACACCAGACTGAAGTGTACCTCTCGGGAGGAATTTGTGGGCAGAGAAGCACTCTGCAAGCTTACCTGACTAAACACTTGCAAAGATTAAATGTGCATTAATAGGGTGTCTATAAGACACATGTATAAATCCCCCTCCATGGCAGGATCAAGAAGACCTCATGGATAAATATTTCATCTTCATTTAAAGCCCCAATATGTCTAAAACTCAACAAAAGCATTCTCCTGTCTTCAGGGGACTTTTATGGCCTATGACACAGGCCTTGCTTTTCATATTTTTTGTTAGAAAGTTTTGGAAACAATTTACCCCTGAATAACTGCTCTCAGGGATACAGAAAATGGCTTTGGCTCATAATGTAGCGTGGTTCTACTATGGTAGAGAATGTGGAACAGATAAGTGAGGGAGTTTTTTGTTTTGTTTTTAAAAAAAATGGATCTCTTGAACTTCAGTTATTAACAATATGTGTACAAGCCATATAGAAATAGAAATGCTTATCTAAATTTTAAATTTTCAAACTTAAAACTTTTTTTTTTTTTTTTAGAAACTGCACATGATATCCAGAAGGTAAGCATGATCACATTTCTTCTGAAGGGTTTGCTGTGGGCACCTTTTACCTCACTGTCCTCCCTTACTGGTCTCACCCCAGCCTGAAGTGTCAACATTTACTTTACATTTTGACAACCTTATCCACTTTGCATTGTCAGCTAGTTGTCCTTGATTTAAGGGAAAGCAAATTGTTTTCAACTTACTCCCTCCCATTTCATCACTTGCAGTTCAGGCAATTAATTCTACCCATCCCTGTGGTCCGCTTCTCCCCTCAGAAGCTATGACCACCCTTAGACAGTGACATTTACTGAAAGATAGTGTGGCCAGTCTCACACTGCCCTGTACCTGTCTCAAGTTAAAGCCAGGCCCTGAGATATATATATTTCCTGGGTCTATCTAGCTCCCTTCCCAAAGCACTGTCAATCACCAGGATGATTGAAGACTATGGTCCTAAGATATAATAAATATATAAAGTCCCTTCTATTTGGGAAAACTGAGGCAAGAAGAATGAATGAATGAATGAATCCAGAAGTTTAATTTCAGCCTTGGCAACATAGTGAAACCCATTTCAAAAGAAAAAAATTACAACTAGGAATATAATCCTTCTGCTGGTGCAGCAGGTATGATGTGTGATGCCATGAAGCTTCGCGAGGTCAAGTTGTATCTAAGTAGTGCTTGTGTTCCTCTGACAAACCATTAGGAGATGGTAAGTGCTCACTGTAGAGCTTTGTCTGCTGCCAGCAAGCCTGAGGTTCTGGGTGCTGGCACACACCTTTAATCCCACCACTCAGAAGGCAGAGGCAGGTGGATCGTTGTGAGTTCGAGGCCAGCCTGGTCTGCAGAGCTAGTTCCAGGACAGCTAGGACTGTTACACAGAGAAATCCTGTCTCAAACACACACACACACACACACACACACACACACACACACACACAAATAAAATAAAATAAATAAAATAAAATAAAAAACAAAAACTCACCACTGAAGAAAAAGTAAAATGTTTTGTCCTATTGGACATTGTGTATTAGGTTTGTTACCTGGAAAGAGGAACTGGTGTATCCTGACCTGAGTGACTTTTCCAATATGGCCACTGATGGGTTGTCTTAACTGACACTTCCCAGAGTATTTATTGTGGTTTCTCATGTAAGACCCAAGGATGTACCATCCTTCATAAGGATGGGGCTCTAATCATCTCTTCCCCTAATCCCATTTGCACCATGGTTTAACAAAGGGACAAAGGGACCTTGTTGATAAAGGCTGTATCTTCATTTTTAAAAAACCCTAGCACTTGGAAGGCAGAGACAGGGGGATCTCAGTGATCTCCAGGCCAATCAGGGCTACACAGTGAGACACTGTCTAAAACCAAATCAAAACAAAACAACAACAAAATAAAACCCGACTTTCAGTTGTCAAAAACTCAGTGTGGACTTAGGAGGGGACTTCAGCGGCTCTAGGATGCACTCACGGTCTTTCAGATACTATTTGTTTTCATCTGAAACTTTGTAACTGTATTGACTCTTCATTGTGAAACTTAACTTTCTGATCTTTGCCTAAATTGGGTCACCTACAAAAGTACTCTGTGATAGAATCCTGGAGCCAAGCCCCTCTCTGTACCTAACTGAGTAAAAAAGGTTAAGCTTTCCCATCTTAGGCAACTTTCCAACAGTGCTCAACCAAGTCCATTCAGGACTACCGAGCTTTGTGAAGATAAAAGTCAAACAAGAACAACAAACAAACATACTACCGGGGTGCTACTTCAGTAGCCAGATTCTGTCTCCTAACGGTGATGTGTATCCTCAGAATGTAAACAGATTGGCCTATGGCTTTACCACAGTTTGGCATCTCTTCCTGAGTATATATCCTGAACCCCTCATCCTGTCTTTCGCAGCTAAGTTCATAAATGAGCTGGGGTTAAGGCCTGAATTCAGATGCACTCCTGCCCTTTGTGATCGTCTCTTGCAAGCTTTTTCACCTCAGCAGGCCTGCCTTCCTCCTTTAGAAAATTACTAATGAGATGTCATGTGATAATATAATTTTTAAAGATGCCCAATACAATATTTGGCAAAAGGGCAAATATGCCATAAATGATCCTGTTATCAAATTAATAAACACACAAAATGGACAGCATGGAAAAACAGAGAGAGAAAATGGTCATCTTGGCCCTGGTAAAATTGAGGTTTAAGACTTACGTACTTCTATACTATGACTAACCCTACATTGATTATTTATTAATCTCAGAATTCATCAACTCTCTGAATGATGGACTGGGTACAGTGTTCAAAAATACTGCCATCATTGACTTCAATAGTTAAGAACAATATTAACAACAATTTGGGTTTAGTTACCCAAAACATCCATGACTTCTGGGGGCTAGATGAGTTCCAGGATTATTTCTGCTGCAGTGAGAAATACAGGGCTATTTTGTTATGCCCTCTATATCTGTCGTAATTTGATGGATGAATGCTAACTCATCTTCACTGTAAGGAGTTACCTGGTACCTGTGTTTTACAGGCACCACATCAGTGCAGTCTGAATGCAGGGAAAGGAAAAGATGCTGAAATTTTGGTTAAAAAGATTTACAAAGGCAATAAAATTATATAAAAATATTTTATGTCCGGATTTGTGAAAATTTCTAAAACTAAATGATTAATTGTTATAGGTTTTAAAGTTAAATAGAAAAATGTTAGGGTGGAATTTTATTTTTGTGCTATCTGCTGCTTTCTCCTTTCCTGGAACTAGCCCGACAAGTGGTAAGCAGTTCTTGCTAATTTGACATCTCCAGTAGGTTACTCATAGTGCTTTTATCAGGAAACATGTCCTGCCCCGACCGACTGAATCTGAACAAGCCTTAACTATTTCAGCTCTTTGAAGCTAGCTCTTCTGTGTCCAGAATAGTATCAGGTTATCTGCCCCCATCTCCAGTTCCCATGATAAGACCACAGGCCAGTCTGTTCTCCTTGCACGTTGTTATTCTCAGGAGATGGGATTTTTCTAGATGGCCAACTCCCATCAAGAAAGGTTCTAAGTGAAAAAAAGTACATTGTTTGATTAGAAAAGTTCCCTTATTGGTTGCAGCCAGGTGGTGGTAGCGCATGTCTTTAATCCCAGCGCTCAGGAGACAGAGACAGGTGGATATCCGTGAGTTTGAGACCACCCTGGTCTACAAGGGCTAGTTCCAGGACAGGCTCCAAAGCTACAGAGAAACCCTGTCTTTTTAAAAAAAAAAAAAAAAAAAAAAAAAAAAAAAAAAAAAAAAAACCGTGGTTCCCTGTATTTTTACTTCTAAAACAATAACTAAGCATTAGTTAAATATATTTTGTTAACAAATGTTAAAATACCATCATCTTAACAGTGGGTTAAACTCCTGTAACACAGCCTCCTTTCCTGGAGTCTATAAATTAAGATCAAGTTCACAGTGAGCCTTTCAGGGTTAAGGAAACCCTTGAAGTACGTCATCAAGTCACCAGCAGGGGCTCCTGATGGGATCAGAAATTACAAAAGGACTCTCAGGAGCAAGACATTGAAATGAAGGCCCCTAAAGTCCTGCATACAAGGTGGTATTAAGGCATAGGCCTCAATACATACTCATGTATACAATGAATAGCTACCATACTTGCTATATTCTGCTTCTGTTCTGTCTGGGAGCAAAGATTTTAGAGTCAGTTGGGTTTGAACTATAGCCTTACTACTAACCAGAAGAGATAGATACTATTTCAGAGCCTAGGTTTCTTCAATATAATCCTGATATATCTATACCTGGTTCATACTGACTGTGAAAATTACAGGCGATATCTGCAAATTCCCTATAGCTCAGTTTTTAATTAAATGTCCCTATCCTTTCTACCCCCTTTTCAAAAATCTGAAGTGCTCTCCAAATCACTTGAAAACCAACAATGGCTAGTGATCATTTTCTCTACCCAGGTGGCAGTCTGGCTACATAGGTGACATTCTCTAACCAGGTGGCAGTCTGGCTACGTAGCTGACATTCCCCCAGTCACACATCTTCCGCATGGTGCAACAATTCAGTTGCTATGTGTCTGTCTCCCTCAGGTTTCCAGAGAGGAAGGCTCTTCCCAGGTGACTTCCGCCACACCTTCTCCAGCCCAGAGGAACAGCCAGCCAAGCAGCGCCACCATCGTCAGTATGCTCCGCGGGGGCGGCGCCATCAGAAGCCTCTGGACGGATCCCCACATCAGGCAGTCCTTGTTTCCCAGCCGCCGGTCTCCACAGGAGAATGACGATGATGATGACTACCAGATGTTCGTCCCTTCCTTTTCATCCTCCGATCTCAATTCCGCCAGGCTGTGCGAAGAGAATACCTCCAGCCGCCCTTGCAGCTGGCACCTGGGACTGATGGAGCCCGCCGAGATCTCCAGCTCCAGTCACAGGATTGTCCGGCGGGCCAGCAGTGCTGGTGAGAGCAACACGTGTCCTCCTGAAGTAAGAGTGAGGGACAGCAATGGCTCTCGGTACTATCCTGCCGGAGAACTGCAGCATGGTCCTCAACTAGGAGGACAGGGAGGGATGACTCCCTTTGGGTCGTCTGTGGAGTTGACGATTGATGATATAGACCATGTCTATGATAACATAAGTTTCGAAGACTTGAAGTTAATGGTTGCTAAGCGGGATGAAGCCGAATCCTCTTTCCCCAAATCACCCAGAGACTCTGTTCGCCCCAAGAGCACCCCAGAGTTAGCCTTCTCGAAGAGGCAGGCTAGCCACAGTACAAACTCTCTCTACTCAAAGAAAGAGGCAGCTCCCAGTGCCCAAGAGGCATCTAACCAAAGCGTTCATGAACTCCAAGTAGTGGAAGAAAACATCTATGACACCATAGGGCTTCCAGACCAACCATCACTGGACTTCAAATGCAGTACACTCAAGCAGCCCAAAAGGAGCACCTTCCTGGGACTGGAGGCTGATTTTGCATGCTGCGACAGCCTGAGACCCTTCATCTCCCAGGACAGTCTCCAGCTCAGTGAAGAGGATGTGTCTTACCCTCAGGGGCCCTCCGATACTGACTATCTGAGTTTCTTGTATGACTCTCCCCGCTGTAACCTGCCCATCGCAGATAAGGCTCTGTCAGACAAACTGTCTGAAGAAGTAGATGAAATCTGGAACGACCTGGAAAATTACATCAAGAAGAATGAAGACAAAGCGAGAGACCGTCTCCTCGCTGCGTTTCCTGTCAGCAAAGACGACGTGCCAGAGAGGCTGTATGTTGAGAGCACCCGTGAGCTGAGCAGAGATTCGGGGCATGCCTCATCTATGCTCTCCCTTCCGGGGAGCCAGGCTTTTCTCATGCCTGGGCAAAGCAGGGTTGCCAGAGCTAGCAGGGTTAACTGCTCGCGTGAAGATGACCTGATTTCGACAGAAGGCTCCTTCGTGAGTCTTAACCAACTCTCTCTGGCTAGTGGAGTACCTCCTGTGGACAGTCCCTATGAACTGGCCAACTACAGCCTGCCCCAAACAGACCCAGAAAACTCTGACCTTGGGATGGAAGCCACAGATAAGACCAAGAGCAGGGTCTTTATGATGGCAAGGCAGTATAGTCAAAAGATTAAGAAAGCCAATCAGCTTCTGAAAGTGAGAAGCCCAGAGTTGGAGCAGCCACCACCCAGTCAGCATAAGCCCATTCCCAAAGACCTGGCGGCCATCTTGGAAGAGAAGAGGCAAGGAGGGCCTGCCATTGGTATGTTGCGTGCTCTGTTCTTCCTTCTTGACAGTCAGGTGTGGGAACAGGCTTCCCAGTTCCAACTGTCCTTAGAGCGGTCTCATAGTACACAGGCCACAAAGCCACCATTGGCCCTTAGCACTTTACTTCAGTTGGAGCATGTAGACTAGAGTGTTACTGGGCCTCAGGGTTGCTGCACATGTAATGTTACTTTAAAGTTGCTGCCTTTAGGAAAAGGTTTCTGGAAGGAAGCCCGAAATGTGGAAGAAACTACCCGCTTTAACCTATGAAAGAAGCATAAACACTTACCTATGAGTCGGCAATGTATGGGGGAGCAGGTGCATCTAAAAACCATTGGCGTTGAGAATCGTCTAGAATAGGGCTGCTGTTTGTTGCAGATCTCCCCCCGAAATGCTCACCCGTAGCCCAGAGGTGAGGGGATGGCTCAGTTGGTAAAGGTGCTCGCCATGCAAACACAAGGACCTGAGCTGAGCTCCCTAGCACTCGTGAGAAACCAGGTGCAGCATGACATGCCCATCATCTGAGGCTGGGAAGGCAGAGACAAGGAAGGGGAGGTCACTAGAGCTGGCTGGCCCAACAGTCTAGGCTCGGCCAGAGACCCTGACTCAGAAGATGAGGTGGTGAGTGACTGAGGAAGACATACACAGGCACACACAGCCACGAACACGTAATACAACAAAGAAGCAAGGACCAAAAATATTTGTGTATTTGTTTTTTGTCTCCTCTGTGTGCCTGCATGTGTGCCTATGTACAATGAGCATGCAGTACCAGAGGAAGCCAGAAGAGGGTGCTGGATCCACTGGAACTGGAGTTGCAGTTGTGAGCTGCCCTGTGGGTGCTGGACATCCAACCCAGGTCCTCTGGAAAGGCAGCCAATGCTCTCGAGCACCAACCTATCGCTCCAGCCCCCCATTTTTTAGGCATTTTTCTAAGCTACAATTCCCTTGCTCCCACTTATTCCAGCTACTACTTGGTGACCTTAAATAGCCGCTAACTGCTGTGTGTTCAATACCGTCTCGCTTGGTTTTGTCACGTAAAGCTTCCAAGAAGCTTAATTCTTCTGTCAGACTCCATTGTGGGCATAGCTGGGCTTCTAGATGTAACATGGGCAAGAATCAGGGGCGCAAGGGCAAGTGTTTTCTGGTGTGACATTTTGAAAGAGAATGAAACACTGATCCGTGAGAAAAGCCTTGAGTTGTGAATACAGCATGTGACTCGGTAGAAAAAAAATGCAAGAGGGACGTTCTGCTTAGGATATCTTTTCGTCCCAGACACTGATTTCTGGGGTTGGGGCTAGGAATCTGTCTTATTTACTCTTTTGAGACAGGGACTCATGCAGTCCCGGCTGGCCTCAAACTCACTGTGTCACTGAACTTTATTAAATTCTGACCCTCCTACACACACACACACACACACACACACACACACCCTAAAAGCTGGGGTTACAGGTGGTGCCCCCACACCTGGTTTTATGTGGTACTGGAATTGAACCCTGGCCTAGCCAAGCACTCTTCCAAATCAGCCACATTGTAGCTCCTGGAATCTGTATTTTAAAATCCAGCATGTTTTAAGGAATCCTACCCTTGTTACAACCTGTGACACAGCCTAAAATTCCAGGATTTGGGATATGGAAACAGGAGGATCGATGAGTTCTACCCAGTCCTAAGCCAGCCTGGGCAACATAGTGAGATCCTGTTAAGGAAGGAACGGAGGGAGGGAAGGAGGGAGGGAGGGAGGGAGGGAGGGAGGGAGGGAGGGAGGGAGGGAGGGAGGGAGATAGAGAGAAAAAAGAAAGAGAGAAAAAGAAAGGAAGGAAGAAAAGGAAAGAAAGAAGAGAGAAAGAAAGAAAGAAAGAAAGAAAGAAAGAAGAGAGAAAGAAAGAAAGAAAGAAAGAAAGAAAGAAAGAAAGAAAGAAAGAAAGAAAAAGGAAGAAGAGAAAAGTAGGGAAGGAAGGAGAGAGAAGGGAAGGGAAGAGAGAAAAAGAAAAAGAAGGAAGGAAGGAAGGAAGGAAGGAAGGAAGGAAGGAAGGAAGGAAGGAAGGAAGGAAGATATTGTATTCTCTGACAAAGAACTACCTCAGTATTCAAAAAGTCAGTTTTCCAATTAAAGGCAGAAATGAAGTCAGACACGATGGGACACACCTGTAATCAGCACCCAGGAAGCAGGTCTTAGTTTGGGAACAGCCTGGGCTACATAGAAAAACCCTGTCTCAAAAACAAAACAACAACAACAACAAAAAGCAAAAACAAAAAAAACTCCCACAAATATAGAAGTTAAAACAAAATGGCATCAGCAGAGTCAAGCAAGTCAGCCTCAGGACAAGGCACATTTGTGCACACCAAAGCCACTTAGACACATGAATGCCACTGACCTTTGTCTGCATTCGACTTTTTTTTTTTTTTTAAGTTTTTCGAGACAGGGTTTCTCTGTAGCTTTGGAACCTGTCCTGGCACTAGCTCTCGTAGACCAGGCTGGCCTAGAACTCACAGAGATCCGCCTGCCGCTGCCTCCCGAGTGCTGGGATTAAAGGCGTGCTCTACTACTGCATTCGACTTCTCTATCTCCATGGAAACTAGACAGTAATAAGGAGAGATCTAAATCCTAAATGAATCCAATAGATCCCTGAGGAGAAAGCGATGCCATAGTTTAAAATATTAATTATCAAAAGCTTCCCATTTTAATTCCAGATAAGGAAGTGAGGACTGGGACTTGGTTTCTGGAGGGCTTTACAGAATCTTTGAGTTCTTTAGAATAGAATTAAAGTCAAAGTTGATATCTGTGTGACCGTGAGAGAGACTGGAATGTATTTCTTTCCCTCCTGACAATAGCATCCGTAAAGTCATTTGTATCCTCTCCAGTGTTTGTCCTGCCAAGCAGCTTGTTTTATAGTTACAGGAAGTGACTGATGAACTGCAGGAGGACTTGGTGGGGTGGCATAGGTGGCCTTGGGAGAAGATCCCTAGTGGTGATTTCAACCCATAGCTGCGGCCAGGCCATTGTCTCCCAGGTTCCGAGAAAATATACTGCTATTGTTTCTGATGAGGAGGAAGAGTTGATTGTATCAGCAGACTACAGTTTACCACTAATAGCTAGGGCCAGCCTGACTGGAATACGAGCCAGTCATTAAGATGCAAAACTCTAAACTTGTTTAAAGCAAGCCCCTCAGAACTAAAGAATTGGGGCCTACAACTTCTTTGAATAGAATTCTTGTTACCCACCTTTGAAGTGTTGTGATTGCCCATTGGCATTTCATTTGCCTTTTTCCTTCTGGTTCATACTGTTGTCTTCTTGGGGTCCCACAAGATCTCTTCTAAGCTTTGCATCTGGGTCTTTTCTTGACATGGTGGGCTACTAGGCTGTTCTTGATGTCCTCCTCCAACAAAGAGGAGCATTCGCTCCCAAGGTGTCCTTCCGACAGCCTTGTCTTCCCTGGCCACATAGCAGGAGCATACCCTTGGGGCCTGCCATTTCTCAGACCTGGCTCCATCTGGGTGACCAAGGCCACTTCCTGTGCCCACCAGGCTTTCAATCAGTTGACATTATGACTCCTTTTCTCTCTCTTGTTTATCTGGGCACAGGACGTCGTAATCGAATGGACCGATTCTCCCGACTTCTGCGCATGGGCCTTGCCACTTTGCCAGGAGCTTGCTCTCGGTGTTGTGCGGAAGGAAGAGCACCCTATTCACCTGCTGAAACCCTCGAGCATCTTTATTGAACTCTGTCCCCGGGGTCTACAGGCCCCGGGTCACATGTCTACCTATAAATCACCCAACCAGGTCCAGTTGCTCCCACTTTTAGAGCTTCTTATAGCATGTGGCCATCTTGTTCAGCTGATGGGATTTGAGACCAAGGACACTCCTTGGGTTCCTATATTTTGGGTGATATTTTCATATAGGCTTGAGAGCTTTTTGTGTATGTAGGGAGGGAACAATTCTATGCTTCTGTTTATATCTGAGCAACATGAGAAATACTGATGTTTTTTAATCCTCTATCTAGAAATCAACATGTTTGATATTTCCTGACACAAGAATATTTCAATTTTTAATAATCTTTAATGAAAAGAACTCCACCTTTCAAACTTCAGGAAAAACAAAACAAAAACAGGCAGCCTGGTATTATCATATAATAATAATGTATATGTCCTATATGGACAGTAGCAGAAGTAATATCATAGGCAAACTTTGACCCATAGACTAGCCGGGGTTTCTAGACTGGAGAGGTCAATGGTGGCCAGCGTCTTCTATACATCTGTTTAACAGGGTCTTTTTAATCACAACTCGAGCTCTGAAAAGTTGTCTTGTTCATACTGGCATCGTGCTAGGTGTAAACGCTCTCCAGTGGGACAATCAAAACAAGAAACAACTGGGATTAGTTTTCCCTTCCAGTGAGATACATTATATCCAGAGTTTATCAATGGTCGCCTCTTTGTTAGCTGAAGATTAAAGTACCCAGAGGAGTTATCTATGGGAAGCATTTTAATCCAAGGCCATTTTCCTGTGTTCTCTTTCCTGCTGTGGCCCACTGTTCACGCTGTTCACGCTGTTCACGTTGGGTTGTCTCAGGAAAGGCCCATGAATTTGAAATCCTATGCTCAAAAGGAAAGGGTGAAAAGAAAAATCCATGTAATGAAATAGTTGAGATCAGCTTCCTTGAAGAAGCTATGTTTGGTGCTATTAGCAAAATGTACAACATTGTTCTCTGAGACCAAAACCTCATCAATTATCTGCAATAATAAATTAGCCTATGGAGGTGATTAGCCAGTATAGTTTTTCTGTTTGTGTGCATGTGTTTGAGTAAATGCATATAAGACTTTTAAAATGTATTTATTTGTCTTATTACATATGTGTATATGCCTGGGTATATACCATGTACATGCAGGAACCCTCGGATGCTAAACAAGTGTGTTGGGTCCCCTGGAACTGGAGTTTACAGGCAGTTGTGAGCTGCCCGATGTGGGTGCTGGGAACTGAACTAGGGTTTTCTGGAAGTGCAGCAAGCACTCTTGACCACTAAGCCATTCCTGCAGCCGCATAGGAAATGTACAAAAGAAGTTGGAAAAGGTGTTCCTAGTTGACTAGGGCTTGTGGAGGATTTTGAGGAATGGGTGAGGCTTGATTAAGCAAAGATGAGGAGAGTATGAGAAGAAAAAGGCATGAGAAATACAATGAGTATTTTAGACATTTCATACTACATGAGTATTTTTACATGAGCTGCCCTAAAGTCAGAAGCCGTGTCCTCCAATAAAACGTTATGGGTAAATTCATGCCAGAATACTGTTATTTGAATTATGCATCAGCTCTGCTCTCGCTCGGGTTATCATCTCTTGAGAGCTTTGGAGAAGCTCAGTGCCCCCTGACTCAGCTGTGGATAAGTTCGGGGCTACATACAGTGTGAGAGGGACGGCTGGAGCTCAGCCATATGACTTGGTCTAAAGTCCCGGCTCCTTGTGGTTGGGTCTCATGGTTAATGCTTTGAAAGGATGGCTGGCAGAGAACGCTGCAATGCAAGGAGATGGTCATGTATCTCCTGAGGTGCCACCACATTTGGACTGGTATTTTGAGTCTTTACTGTGCTGCTTGAAGAGCAATTTACCAAGTGTTTGCTTCTAGATATTTCCGAACAATATTCTCTGACCTTAAATGCAGTTTAAAATGGAGTTTAAAACCAAAGCATCTGGATATAAACTCTAACGAGACATTACACAGATGATGGTTTGCCTCAATTGCTGGGAGCTGGGGTCAAGGGATGAAAGGATGGAGGGGTTGCAACTAAAGGTACATGATACCCATGAGGTGTTCCCATCTTCAAGGAAGGTAGACTACAGAAATAGTAGAAGTTCGGCTAAATGCATCTCTCGCTGAGATGTAAAGGGTAGTACACCAACAGCAGGCCAGCAGGCATGGAATAGTTCCATTATATAGATAGATGCCATTTGTGGATTGTCATAGATAGGATGGACGTCCTTCCCAGATATCATGCAGATAAGATCTGAGCAATCCACAGGGTGCACAGTGTTCCTATGTGTGCCAGGATCACAGCTGGGGACAGCTCCTGAGTTGATGTGGGGCCTGGCTCAGGAGAACGTTCTCCATTGCATGCCATGGGTCATGTCTTTAGAGATGCCTGCACTCTGAAGTGAGGCTACAGTGGCAAATGGTTTTTTTTTTTTTTTGGAAGTAACTATCAAGTAACCATCAAAAAAAGAACTATCAAGTCCTGTTCTTTTTTTATATTTATTTATTTATTTATTTATTATGTATACAATATTCTGTCTGTGTGTATATCTGTAGTCCAGAAGAGGGCACCAGACCTCTTACAGATGGTTGTGAGCCACCATGTGGTTGCCAGGAATTGAACTCAGGACCTTTGGAAGAGCAGGCAATGCTCTTAACCACTGAGCCATCTTTCCAGCCCTCAAGTCCTGTTCTTAAGTCAGTGTCAGATTGTATTCAGTTGTGGAGTGCATGAGCAAGGGATCTGTCCTTGATGGCTTGGAGACATGGGCTATTGCTCTTGGCTTTGGGGGAATGGGAGAAGATACATGAGTTAGTCTTTACCTGAGCTGAATGTAAAGAACTCTCCCAGATGTTGGCTGTCAGGCAGCGGCATTAGAGGGTTATTTGGAAACCAGGGGTGTTGAAATAGCTGCCAGGAGCCAACCTCTCTAAGAACATTTGTCTGAGAGCAAGCAATAGTCGCATGAAGCCAGAGGTGACTATAGATAGCACTGTGGTTCTTCTTTAGTGGACATGAGGTGTCTTTATACACCAGAACATAAGCTCCGGCGTTCTCATTTGATTATGGCTTGTTTTCAGCGTTAACACTACGTTATGGATTAAAGGAATATTCACGACACACACTGGACCCTGCAGGTCCACTATTCAGATAAAACTGTAAAATTCAAAGAACTAAATGAGCTCTAATTTTTTTTTATTAAACTTTGGGTTATTTTTATTAGCATTGCATTCAGTAACTTCTTACCCTTAATCTTAAGTCTACTGTCTGTCTTTTAATACATCTATTAGGGTGTTATGTTCTTATAGCTAAGCTTCCCAGGCAGGGATAAGCCTATGTGTACTTATTGCTTCAATGTATGCCTTCCAGGTGCCAGGATTGCTGAATACTCCCAACTGTATGACCAGATCGTGTTCAGAGAGACACCCCCTAAAGGACAGAAGGATGGCTGGCCCAGGACCCAAGAACCCTCTCTCCACAGGCCTGTGTCACCTTCCCAGGCCCAGCGTGCTGGTGAGGACTGGCTTTGGCATTCGCCCTACAGTAACGGAGAGTTAGCCGATTTCTGTTCCCAGCCAGAGCAAGACTCAAAGTCAAAATATCCCACATTAGAGGCCATCACCAAAAGCATTCCCAGACAGTTGTCGGCAGCTTGTTCCGTGCCTTCTCTTCAAGAATCGGAGCCCCTGCTGGGCTCGGCCCAGCGCTGCAGCGTGGTGGTTAGCCAGCCCCACAGAGAGGACTGTCAGGGCTATCTTTACAACTCGCTGGGCCGCAAAGCAGTCGGAGCTAAACTCCAGCCTTATAGCAGGCCCCAGTCATCTTCCTCAATCTTGATAAACAAATCTCTTGACTCCATCAACTACCCAAGTGGGACAGAAAAAAAGCCACTGCTGTCTCTACAGAAAAGTTCCAGAGGTGCGAGCCAACAGGACTTGCTGTCGGGTGTGGTGGACTCACGTCAACAGGACACTGGAAAACGCTCTGATCTTACCCTCCAAGACTCACAGAAAGTTCTGGTGGTGAATAGAAATTTACCCTTAAGCGCCCAAGTAGCGACACAAAACTACTTTTCTAATTTCAAAGAGACTGAGGGAGATGAAGATGACTACGTGGAAATAAAGTCAGAAGAGGAGGAAGTGGGGCCGGATCTCTCTCTGAGTCGGGGCAGGAAATCTGACCCAAATATCCCAGACCCTGGCTGTTCTGGAAACATTTGTAACCACGGCACGTCTTGCTCTTTGAAAGAGCCCGTGAGCGGCAGGCTTGGGCTTCCCCCTTACTTGACAGCATGTAAGGACTCCGACAAACTGAATGATTATCTGTGGAGGGGGCCATCACCCAATCAGCAAAACCTTGTCCAGTCTCTGAGGGAGAAATTTCAGTGTCTCAGCTCCAGCACCTTCGCCTAGGATTCTAGAACTGTCCGAATTGGCTCCTCAGGCTTACCAGTTACCAATAGGGATGAGGTGTTTTGTTGTTTTTTAAATATATGTACTAGTTGAAAACAATTTTGTAACTGCCAGGGGTGTAAAACACCCTTTCCTTGCTTTATAGCACTGCGGCGCTTTGTGCTGGCTGACCGTGACGTTTCCCCCGTATCCTGACCGTAGCGCACTTACAGCTCTTAGATGACCCCCCCTCCCCATACCCCGAGGAGTTTCTTACTGTGACTCAGAGGCAGCATGAGTCTCTGTCACAGTGCTTCAAAAGAGAAAGTAGAGTTATTTAAAGAGTTCTATGTGGCATTTCTGTTATATTTATGGCAAGACTCAAGAATGACGCGTGCCAGAGACCGGTGATGAGAATATAGCCTCATCGTGTCTTAAGGTCTCCCCACTGGTGTTCCGATTGCATTTCATTTGGATGCCGACATGACGTGACTACTGGAAAAACTAAAATGCAGTCCTAGGATCCACTTGCTATTAGAAAACAAAACAAAAAAGACCAAAAAAAAAAAACCCACAAAAAAACCCTTTACCTGTGTTCCTAGACAAGGCCCAGATGGTATGCCACTAATCATGGTAATTCTACAATTTCTGGGGTGAAATAAACTATCTTTTCATGTCTTGAAAATTCCAAGCTCAAAAAAAAAAAAAAAAAGTAAGACAACTTAATTAATAGATGAGGGAGACTTCTGGAACAACCTGATTGTTTCTTCATATGGCACCTAAAAAAGAACTGCTCCCCCAAACACCACAACCCAAAGCCCCCACTCTACTGCTTTATATGCCCACCTCTCACCAACACAGAGTAGATCCTCAGTTAAAATAAGACAAAACACATGAATGACTTGTCTAGAGCAGTTCTTCATAGACCCTTTTCTGAACGCCCTACTTGAGAAGTCTTTGTCACAGAGATGGGAGTTTCATTTCTAAACAATGGTGGCATGGGGCCTCCTTCAGTGTTTCAGAACATATAGAAGACCTGAGCCTCTGGTTGCTAGGCTCTGGCTAGTCACTTCCTCTCCGTTGTAACTGTAGTTCTCTACAGCATTGCACTGTGATACCACACCAATCTAGCTCCTTGGAGATAGGCACGGAAGATGCAAAGAGAGAAATGAAGACAGACGTGTTGCTGCTTCAGAAAAGCGTTTTAATGAAGGCCTTATAAAGGCTGTCGGACTTTTGTCTTGCAGTACCGTGTTCTCATTTTACACAGGGGAATATTCTGGAGTCTTTCCTCACCCTCTCAGTTTCCATTTTAACTTATTTCTCTTTGTTCAAATTAAACAGTCAGTTCCATTTAGAAAGATATGATAGGAATTGTTGGGAAACATGTCTGGCCTATCGTAATGGTAAGCCGTAATAATGAATCACACACAGCTTCCCATGATCCTTTTCTTCTTGTTAACTCCAGGCCCCTTTCCGTTTCAACTGTGCAACATAAAAATGTGACCATCCTTATGTTACAAATAAGTTCCTATGGCGTTTCTGTTGTTCTTGTTGCTTTGAGTTTCCTGTCCTTCCGAACCCTTCACTCTTCCTGTAGTGACCGAGACAACATTTGGGGATAAAGGTGACACTTGGTGGTGGAGCCCTTGCCTCGAGTTCTCAGGCCCTGACTGACCCCTAGCACTGATTTACATGGTTCTGAAAACATTCCTTTTTCCCCCCAATGCTTTTATTTAAGCATGACGTTAGTTTTCCAGATAAAGCAACAGCAGAAAAGACGAGAACTCTGTTCTTAGAATTTACTAGACAAGTGCAAACACATTTGTGTCATTTGTTTGGTTTGCTTGTTTTTTTTAAAGTTACCTGACCCTGTTTCAAGAGATGTAGTTTACTGTTTTGTTTTTTCTTTTTGTCTGTGTGACGCACATTCCAATATAGTCCACGTTACTGTTCTGTCTGAGTCTCAGAAATGATAAATTCTTCACACCAGTGTCTTGTTGCACAGTTTGGTGTCAGCCTACAAAGGTGGGTGTTGTACAAAATGACTATGTATTCAGTCCTTTGGGTTCTAGGATAAATCTGTAGTTTTATTGATCACCTCTGTGTAGAGGCTGCAGACTTTGAGAGCCGTGTATGTATGTGTCTGTGTGTGTCTGTGTGTGTGTGTGTGTGTGTGTCTGTGTACGCATGCGGATGCTCCCTCAATGTTATCAATTCAGTGCTTTTGTTTAAAATGGTTTCTTTTGCAGGTGGGGTGGCGATGTATATACTTGGGGGGAAGTTTTATGTACTTAAAAGTTCTTACCTGGTTCCTATACTGAAGGTTCCAATTTTTTTTATATATATATATAAGTTCACGTTTCACCTCCTTTTTTTCTTTGTGGAGAAAGCAGTGCATCTTGGAAACCATGGTTTAAATACTGTATATATGACAATTAAAGTTAGTAATGTCCATTATTTAATAAAGTTTGTAAAGTGCAAAGTAAAATTTTGTTTGAATTGTGTTTGCACGAGAACATATGATTTTTTTTCCCCAAACCGTTAGGCTATAATACCCTTGTCTTGACTTGTGAGCCCACAGAGAGAATGAATCAAGGTAAACCCTAGTTAACTTTCTCAACGTGACATCGTCTACAAAGAAAGCCTCATTTAAGCACATTCCTAAATCTGATTGGCCCCGTGGTCATGTCTGTGAGGGATTGTCTTGATTATTGATTGATGTTGGAGGGTCCCTCCCACTGTGGGCAGCACCATCCCTAGGCAGGTGATCCTGGACTACATAGGAGAGCCAGCTGAGCGTGAACTGGTGAGCCAGCGAGCAAGCTAGCCAGCCCCGTTTCTAATGGCTTTTGCTCCAGCTTTCCAGCTTGAGTTCCTGCCTTGACTTCTCTCGATGCTAGACTGTGGGCTGGAAGCGTAAGTAAGCTGAGATAAACCCTTTCCTTCCCTAAGCTTCTTTGGTCATGGTGTTTCTACGTCATGGACGAACTAGGGCAGAGGACATACTAAGTCTCAGTGGCTCATGACAAACCAGTTGTCTAGATTGCTTTTGAAATAATAAACTTAGGGTTCAAGATGGTTTCTGTTTCATTGACAGGAAGCTAAAATAAGCCAGTCACTAGATTAAAAACCTTTTCATTGAAAAATATAATAACAAGACATCCTTTATTATTAAGTTGAAAAGTTAATCTAAATTTTTGGTAAAAAGTCAAGCTTAGTTCATACAACTTTACATTTCGATTTTTCTTGGATAGATTAAAATTATAGAGACAAAAGCATGCATCTATAAATGGGTAATTACTGAAGCTTTGTGAAGAAATTCATTTCCAAATATAAACAAGCCCTAGCCAAGTCAGTTGAAAAGACAGGCTGCCTGATTCCACCCATGGAGAAAAGCTGTTGAGCATCTTTCTTTAGACTGAGGCATCTCTAACATCATTCTGAAGAGGCCTTGGGTCTTCCCTACTGTGATGATTTCCTGGAAGTCACGTGTTAGACAAGCCAATGACAAAAAAAAAAAAAAAAAAAAAAAAAAAAAAAAAAAAAAA